>NW_028092711.1:0-521659 GCF_014824575.4 Sturnira hondurensis | reverse complement strand
GAAAAGATTTAGAATGGTGTCCAGAACTCAAAGTGTACAGGAATATTGGAGGAAATATTAAGATGTCCTCACCGCCCCCACACCAAGGTGTCAGTTGGGGGAAGGGATGAATGGAGCAGGGCCCTTGAGAGCTGTTTTGCATAGCAACAGTTTTGCAGCTAAACTCTGGAATGGTCATTTAACATATCTATAACCTTTAACTGGTTTCATAGATATGTTAAAGAGCTGTGGCCAAGTTTTGGGCCAGGGAGAAGTGAGGAGTGGCTAACCAGGCCGGAATTGGGAGCTGCTTCTCTGAGAGAGTGCCTGCGAGAGAGGCATGTGGCTTTAGCAGAGTGAAGACCCCCTCTTGGCCAGGTGAGGGGGAGAGCCACGCTATTTAGGAAGATGTAGACCCCTGTAGCCATTAGGAGGGAGAGCCATGCGGTTTCAGCAGAGTGCAGACCCCCCTCTTGGCCAGGTGAAAGGGAAAACCACGCAGCTTTGCCAGAATGGAGATCCCTGCGGCCAGGTGAAGAAGAAAGATGCGTGCTTTTGGTGGAGTGCGGCTTTGGTAGAAGAGGCCCATGCAGCTTTGGTGTGCTCCCTTTGGCTGAGTGGCCTGGAAAGCAGGAGAGACTTTGACTGGAACTTGGTACAAAGAACTCTTGCCAGTGAAAGGTGCCACATGACTTTGGATTAATTGGAGATCCTGCCTGGACAGGCAGGCGACACAGCTCACAGTGCCAGGGACCTGAAAAACGGACGTGTGCTCTTTTCCTGATTTACGGTACCCAGAGTTGGGACAGTGGGAGAAGGGAGCGCTGTGTGTGTGTGTGTGTGTGTAGGTATATACCCTCAAAGACTTTAATATTTTAAGGAAGGCATTAGGCCTGAATAGCATTAAATAAACATTTTGTTTCCTTCTCACAAATCTCTGGCATTGAGAGATGTCTTTCCAATTGGCGGTGGACAGAAGAGCCCTATAGATATTAGTGTATCGTCCTTAGGAGGGGCCCCTGTTTTCTGTAGCAGTTTTTGGCATCCCTCAGTGGGCCAAGTATTGCCCCCCCCCATACCCTTTGTTCGGTAACAGAAGGACTGTGTGTGTTTGTGGGTGTTTCAAGGGACTTTGAGATCTTTAACAGTGACATTCTGCCAGTACTCTGGTCCTGTATGACTTTTGAATAATAGTTCCTTTTGTGTTTACCAAACTCTGGCATTGAGAGCCACAGTTCCTAACACCTGGAAGTGGGCAAAGAACCCACAGTGACAGGAGGACCTCCAGGGGAGGGAGCTTGCTTTGGTAACAGTGTCTTGGTCTCCTCACAGTTCCTTTTGGTAACAGAAGGAAGGATGGGTATTTTAAATACAGACTCAGAACCATAAACAGAATGAGAAATTTTTTAGAAAGTATACAATCCTTCACTACTCTCCTATTCTACTTTGCAATTTCAGTCTGAATTGCAAGTGCTGAAACACTGTGAAATAAAATTTGTATTCTTTCTGTATTGTTTGTGGTCTGGGTGTAAATAAGAATTACTGGAAATCCCCAGAGAATACTTTATAGGTTTTATAGCCTGCTTCCCTAGATGTATGAAGGAAAGATGTATTAAGAGAATTAAACCAAGTACTCTAATTCTTTGGCTCCTCAACAAAAAAAAAAAAAAAAAAAATGAGCCCATCGCTTTCCTTCTCCAGCTGAAAAGTATAATCACAGACCTCCCCTGTAACAGGCAAGCCAGCAGTTACAGATTCAGGGAAATACCGGGCCACTGGCCTATGTTCACAACCAAACTGCAGCTGGTGAGAAAAAGGTGTTTGTTTTAACTTCATTTATTACCATGTAAAATCTCAGTATATACAAAAGCAGGTAGAATAATACAATAGATATATCCTTCATGCAGAATCAATTAAAGCACAGGTGGCAAACATAAGGCAATCTATCCCTCCACCTCCACCCGGCAGCAGTGCTGATCTCTCGTTTAACTGTTAAGGAGTAGTTACATTTACACAGTCCTAAAATTACATTCAGCCCTTTGAAGGCAACCGTGAGGCTGATGTGGCCCCTGGTGAAAATGAGTTTGACACTCCTGAACTACAGGTTCTTAACTGAGTTCTAAATGCATCACAGGCCAAGCATGACTTTGGCCAGCAGGGGGACACCTCTAACAGATCCTTGGATGCACTCCCTGAATCCTCCTGCCTCTACCCTTCCCTGAATGCTTCTTCCTCTGCACTGACAAACAGAAGAGCGGTGTTGAAAGCTGACTTGCTCACAGCTGTTACATGGGCACATCTCCGGTAGCCTGACCTTGTAACTCTCTGGGCCGCCTGTAACTTCTGGCTCCTCCTGTTGTACCTCCCTGTGCTCCAGCTGGACTGTTGTCTCTCCATTCCTCATGTGCTAAATGAGACCACGTTTTCTTCCCAGAGACAGGTGATGCTGTGTTCTCCCTTGAAAAGTCACCTCTTTGCGGTTAATCCCTACTCATCCTTATTCTTCAGTTTTTAGCACAAGCATCTTTCCTTCCCTTGGGGAAGCCTGCCCTAGCCTAAACCTAAATCCAATCACCCTGCTGTAAGTGCCACAATGGCCTGTGTTCACCTACTGGTTTTTAAAATATATATTTTATTGATTATGCCATTACAGTTGTCCCATTCGCCCCCTGCATTTCCCTCCATGCTGCACACCCCCTCCCCCTATCCCCCCCTTTAGTTTATGTTCATGTGTCACAAGTTCTTTAGTTTCTACATTTCCCACCCTATTCTTGCCATACCCCTGTCTATTTTCTACCTGTCTATGCTACTTATTCTCTGTACCTTCTTCCCCTCTCTCCTCCTCCTACTCCTCTGTTGCTAACCCTCCATGTGATCTTCATTTCTATGGTTCCACTCCTGATCTAGCTGTCCGCTTAGTTTGCTTTTGTTTTAGGTGTGGTTGTTAATAACTGTGAGTTATTAACTGTGATTTGCTGTCCTTTCACTGTTCACATTTTTTATCATCTTTTTCTTAGATGAGTCCCTTTAACATTTCCTATAATAAGGGCTTGGTGATGATGAACTCCTTGAACTTGACTTTATCTGAGAAGCGCTTTATCTTGACAGCATACCTCAGCATACCCACCATAGTCATCTACTTGTGCGGGTGCTGATGGACACTCTCCCCATTTTTTGGCTGACCTCGTGCCCCAAGCATCTGTCAGTCTGCTTGTGTATCGATTTCTGAAAATTGATAGTGTACATTTGTCCTCAGTTACTGAATCTCATATTGTCTCCACATCTGATCATCATTTTGATTGCAAACATCTTGACTTCTGTGCCTTTCACCACTTTTCTGTCTTGTCTGTCAATTTCAACATTTTTGGAGGAAATTTAAAGTATGTTCTCACTGATAACTTGAGAATGGATGATCTACAATATACCCCTTTTCAGCTATGGAGGTGAGATTATGATTTGATCATTCATAACATATATAGTCTATTCGTCACAAACATGATAATTTTTTCCCTTAAGTTACAGTCCCTAAACAAACAAACAATGAACAAACCACTGAATTTTAAATAACAATATAATGTGATTTCTTTTTTGCATTTCTTATTTTTTATTTCAATATTTAAAATATTCACAGATGGAATATTATATTCATTGGCATCTCCATGTAAGATGCCAACCAAAGCATATGGGTATTCCACAATTACAGAATTATGTATATGTAACTATGTAAATGTCTACCTCCTAGAATTTATCTAGAAAAATACATTAACAGACACACATACACTGTTGAGAGTTTCGCTGGATTAATTTCCATAAAAAGTAAATAGCAAAGAATAGCAGGAGAAATTCCTAAATATTAGTATTAGTCAGCACCTTTTAACTATTTCAAGCTTTTATAGTGTACTTTTTTACATACCCATGTCAAAAACACTTAATTCTCAATTCTCTTTCTTCCCCTTCACCCAATAGCCAAGGCCAAGGTGTACATACTTTTTATTTCCATAAGTCTATTTTTCCCAAAAACATTATGTAGGATAGGTTGGCCATCACAAGACCTCGACTAGCTAATGAGGTAGGAACAGTATTCAAAAGAAGTTCTTAAGCATTTATGAAGCAAAACAAAAGAGAATAATCAAATTATATACCATATTTCTTTTTTAGTGGTTCTTTTAATGAAACGCCAAGAGCATTGGAAGTTTGTCAAATGCTGCTTGTACATTAAAAAAGAGTAGAATCTCCTCAGAAAAGCCCCCCTGCTGAGTCTATTCAAAAGCTGGTGCTTGACCAGTGATTCCACTTCTGGGCATTTATCTGAAGAATCAGAAACACCAATTCAAAAGAACATATGTATCCTGATATTCACTGAAGCATTATTTACAATAGCTAAGATCTGGAAGCAGCTCAAGTATCCATCAGAAGATGATTGGTACATTTACAAAATGGAGTACTACTTGGCCATAAAAAGGAAATCTTACCCTTTGTGACAGCATGAATGGACCTGCAGAACATTATGCTAAGTGAAATAAGCCAGTCAGAAAAAGACAAGCACCATGTGATTTCACTTAAATGTGGAATCTAGTGAACTTATGAAAATAAGCAAAATAGTGACAGACTCATAGAGTGCAGGCTGACAGCTGTAGGGGTGGAGCTGGTTGGGAGAAGTGAAGGAATTGAGCAAAAAAGGAAAAAAAGAAAAAACCCATAGACACACAGTGTGGTGATTGCCAGGGGGTGGGAGTTGGAAGGAGTTGGATGAGGATATAGGGTGGATAAATAGTGATGATCAGGAACTTGGTTTGGGTTGAGGAACACACAATACAGTGTACAGATGTGATGTAGAATTGTGCACCTGAAGCCTGTGTAAGTTTTTTAACCAGTGTCACCTGAATATGAGGGGGGAACTAAAAGACCCAGAATTTATTAATAAAAAATTGTGTATTTATTCTTACATGTTTAAACTTCAGTTGCCTTCAAAGTACTCTCCATTTGATGCAATACATCTATGGAGACATTTTTACCACTGCTCAAAACAGTTTTTGAACTCATCTATTTTGATGCCTTTTAGTGCTTCTGGTGTTATTTTGCCTCTTCCACGTCGGCAAAATGTTTTTCCCTTTGAGGACTTTTTTCAACCAGGGGAAAAGAAAAAAATGTCACTCAGGGTGACATTGGGCGAATAGGGAGGGAGGGGAGTGGGGGTCATGTCACTGTTGTTCAAAAACTGCTGAACTCTCACTGGGGTATGGGCGGGTGCACTTGTAAATCACCCATCATGAAACGGGCAAACATGTTGAGTCTGCAGAAATAATTTACTGAATGCAGCCTCTCACAACAAAGCCAGCTGGTACACTCATACAGATGGGTTCCTAGAGCACTCACCTAGTAGGGGAAGCCTGCACTACAAGGGGTCTGCCCTCCAGAAGATAATTCCCACTTTTTGGGTCCCCCCTAGTAAATTTCATAAAAAAGGGAAAATCCTTTATGGTTTCATAAGTGAATTTGAAGCTCATACTCACAGACAAAAGAAGGAACAGGCATTTGTTGGGCCCTTGTTTTGTGCAGTGATGTGCTAGGTACCTATATCCTTTATCCAATTTAAATTTCATGATAACACTGGCAGGCAGGTACTGTTCTGCACTCAGGGAAACAGAGTGCAGAGAGACCCAAACAGAGATTAAATAACTTGCCTGAGCTCACATAATTAGCAAGAGGGGCAGGTATCAGACTGTATAGATTCACAATTTTGCGCACCACAATAATAGATTGGTGTGGTTACCTCCAACAACAACTGGGGAGGTGAGTTCTAGGATTTCCCACAATCTAAACTTGGGGGATGACAACATAGTGGATGTTGCCATCTCCTCAGCATCTGACCCCCAAGACGTGCCCACCTCCTTCCGTCTCAGAGCAACTGTAATTGTGGCCAGGCCAAAGCATCCCATGTGAGATCCTTTTTCGCAAAGTGGATCAGAAGCACATGAACTTGGCAGCGAAGCCATGCTCTTCACATCTTCATATTTTCTGAATGAAAACAACCCTCCTCGTTTTACTGGATTTTTGCCTAAAGAAAAACACTGTCCAATTTGAATTGATGATATGATCCAAGAGTAGCAGGTCATAAAATGAATATTGAGAACCAGAATTGTTTTCTATTTTTCAGCATGTTTAGAGCTTGTCTCTTAGTGATGGATGTAAAAGCAGTAACTCTACTTGGCTGGCCTAATACTGAATTCAGCCGGTTGAAAGGATGTGACAACTGAACGAAATGTAGACTCTTCTGTGCTCACATCTTTGTTAAGTGCGGGGAAGGTAAGGACAGTACGACAGGCTCCACTGTGTCCAAGATGTTCTAAAACTTCGTGCATTGAAACCATTTTATCTGTTTGAAACCTTGGAATCGTTCTGACTAAAAGTACTTAAGTGCTTTAACATGTGTGGTTTGGGCAGGGGTATACATTCTTTCTGTAAGCCATTCTTAGGATTGCAACTTCTTTGCCTGGCAAATTGTAAGGCTGCTAAGGTGTTGATAAGGAAAATGCCGAACTGAAATAAAAAAAAATGTTTTGATATGAAATTAGTTGAAAAAAGTTGTTGGGAGAAGCAAAGAGTCACTGCTCCTTCTTAGCAAATGGGGAAAATCATTTCCTTCCTATAACTTTTTTTGGTTGCGGTCTGTTTAAGAATCGTGACTTTATCGTTGTAGCCCTGGCTGCTGTCCTCAAGCTCCCTGACAGAGCCCCCGTGTCAGCCCCTGTCGCTCAGGGTGGGCCATTACTGGACTGCCAGATTCTAAAGGAAGTGTTTTGAAATTAAATAGGCAACTAAATGCTGCTTTGGGGGAAATTTTGTTATTTTTAGGTCTTTATTAAAATTACCCAAGAAGACATTTTGTGTGTGGGATGTTGAAAATATCTGATATTTTTTTAGAAAAAAAAATCCTGTATGTAGAAAAAGGTGAAAAGCCACTGTTCTTTGTAAAAAACTACAACGTGCATGATTAAATTTATAATGAAAATGAAATAATGGTAGAAATTACTACTCGAAAGACATATGCTAAGTAACTGGAGTGGCTCAATAGAATTAAATTTTCCTTTAGGATAAGTTCATTTCCTACACCGTTTTATTTAGCATCACACTATTTTTTCTTAAAAGTTCTCTCCTCTGGTTGGTGAGGGGTGTGGTTGAAAATGAAGAGAAATAAGAGGAAACAGAGACAGAGACAAGCAGACAGACGTTGTGCCCTTCCCTCTCCTGTCAGACAGGGACACAGCCCAACGTGTATCAAACACTGCTGTGCGACTGAATTGTTCATACTTCTTATCTCATTTATTTCTCACAGCATCGCTTCTTTGATGTAAATACTTTGCCCATTTTATAGATGAGGAAATTGGGGCATAGACACCTGAAGTCATCTCATCCAGGTGATGGCAAACTTTTTCTGTAAGGGGCCAGATAGTTTTAAATAGTTCAGGCTTTGTAGAATATAAGGGCCTCTGCTACCGTGGAGAGAGGGAACAGAAAAAAATGCCCACGATGGGAGTGTTTCCAAAGGAGGGACTGTGGAAGGAAGGTGAGGCCCTGGTCATTTGTGCAGACGTACAGTTAGCGCTGTCTTCCAACGACCAGGGGCATGCATCTAGAAGGCCCAAACTCAGGTCCTCCCCTCTATCCCTCCCTCAGTTCCTTCCTCTTACAAACATTTTCTGAACACCTATTAAGTGCCAGGTGCTAAGGACACCAACACAATTCTCTAAGGAACTGCAAGTTGGTGTGGCAGACAGACATCTATTTGGAGGATGCAGATTTCCAACCTGGTGAACGGAGTGTAGGGGAGACAGAAAGAGGCCTGGTGCTGAGGTTCCGCCTAGGAGAGGAAGGCAGCCCAGGAGCAGATGGCACATGCAAAGCTTGCAGGTGTGGCTGAGGCTGGAGTGGGGAGTTGATGGGAGAAGACAGCTGGCCAGAAGGCAGGATATGATATACACCAGAACAGGACTTGGACTTGGGCCTCATCGTGGAGGTGATGGCACCTACAGTAGCCTCAGGGCAAGGTGTATGAACCCTGAGGTGGCAGGCTGAGGAGAGGGGCAGAGGGGGTGATCCAGGCAGTCGTGGGAGGCTTTGCAATACATCCAGGGGACACAGCAGTGAGGAGGGGGAACTTCATACCTATCAGCTGCATGACCCTGGGCAAGTAACTTAACTTTACCTATTTGTCACGGGTTTGAGGGAGAAACAATGAAATAATGTCTATTAAAGCATTTTTTAAATCACTTCCCAGCCTTTTGGCTAAGATCAAGTATAAAGTATTTTTGGAGGAGAAAACTTTCTACATAAATATTAGACATTTGAAACCCTAGCTTTCTTCTTCATTTTGCCCACCTGGCCCCACCTCTCCCCCGGCTCTTTTATGCCTCACTTACAGGAAGTTTTACTGGAGGAGGTTGGCTTTACTAGACTAAGGGCAGAGGAAAAATCAAATAAGAGGTACCAATATTGAAGAAATTCTCTTTACAGATATTAAAGAACTTCTTTGGACAGGATACTATTTCTAAAACTCACTTTAAAGTAGGAGGGAAAAATAGTTCACGTTATTTACGTAGATGGACTAGGTACTTCATTTTGTGTGGATTAAAGCCTGATAAAAAAGAGGCCATTCAACTGGGAAGAAGGGAGGGCAGAGGAGTGGTTCCAGGGTTTGCAGGAAATCATGAGGCAGGTACAGGTTTCAGTGGCCCAGTTATGGGGAATCCCAGGTGACAGGGACAGTGTTAGTCCATAGCATTTTCCTGAATTGTATACAGGAAAGGAGGGTTCATGAAGGAGGGTATGGCTCAGTCTAGAGCACAGGTGACCTTGAACCCCAGTACCTCCAGGCCCCAGACTGGTCCCACCTAGGGCTGGAGAGAAGGCAGCAGGACAGGGAAGGGCGCAGGGGAAAGGGATCGGGTTGGAGAAAGACAGCCTGGGGAAGGGAATGGCTGCCTTCACATGATGTTGAGGTCCTTGGGAAGGGGAACAGACATTTATCTGCTTTGATTGCTTATTTTTCCTCACTTTATTCCTCAAAGAGTTTCTGGCAGGAATGGATGCCCTTTAAAAATATCTTGCTTTTTACAAGACGTAGCTTTCTATAAGGATCTTTAGTGTCTAATTGTTTGCCTGGTGTGTGGGGTTCAAGGAGAGCAGGAAGAGACCTTTTTGGGGGGTGTTGGAACCTCCAGCTTCTGCCTGATTTTCTAGTTCTTGCCCTTTGTCAATAAAAAGAATGTAGCTTGCTGCAGGGACCATGTAATAATGCAGAAATAAATTGTGCTTTCAAGCTCAGCAATGCCTTTCTAGGTGATTTACAAAAAATGATTCAATACCCTGAGGACGCGGATTTGTAGCATTATCTATTCTTATGGTTGAACTGGCTCAGAGAAAGCTCACCCTGTGAGAAGGATCCCAAGGTCTCACACATGTCCCAAAGCCAAGCCAGGCTCAGCCTTCTCAGCCACCCCTCCCCTCACCCTCTGCCTTCTGCTGGGAACTTTCCCTTCTCCTCTTTCAGGGGTCTCTTGGCATACTCCTTCTACATGACTGTGTCTGTGCTTTTGAGAAAGGAAAGATGAGTGTCTTCCTGGGAAGAAAGGCTGTGAGAGCATCTGATAATACCATGAAGATTGCCTTGCAGGGGAGAGTAACTAACTGCTCTTTATCTGGGAGCAGAGGGAGCAGGGGCAGGTTCCAAGCTGAGACTACCCAGTATTTAAAATCAGAAGGTGGGGGATGGGGGTAGGGGGTGGATTTCCATCCAGCCCTGAAGGCCTTTGAGCAATTTGATGACTGTGCACTCCCACCTGTCCCAGTGATCAGGACTTCACTGGACACAGCCTCCTACCTGGCCTTCTGGTCTCTATCTTCACTTTGTTGTTTACCTGAATTGGCTGCAGAGCACATCTGAATAAATTCCTCCCAGTTGATAACCCTTCAAGCACTTCCTTTTGCTCCACAGGATCAATTAGGTACCAAGTGCTTCCAGAGCCATCCCTGTTTATACCCTCTTGTTCTCCCTCAGTTTCTGCTTCATCCTCGGAGCCCCTTCCTCTCTCTTGCTTGGGTCTATGTGTCCCCTTCTTCCAGCCCACTTGGAGGACTCCTGCACATGCCTCTGCACCCAGGGGCCCAGCTCACAGGCTTCTGGCTCCTATATTGCTGATTACAACGTAATTAGTGCCTCCTGAGGCCACAGTGCTTCACTGCCTTGTTGCAGCCTCTGTCACTGCTGGGAACTAGCCAGTGCTCTTTCCCTGCAACCTGCTCCTCCCCCACTCCCCTTCTGCCACCCAGTGTAAGACATGAAGGAAAGAACCATGCTTGAATTTCATCACAGGT
This sequence comes from Sturnira hondurensis, assembly GCF_014824575.4. Taxonomy (NCBI): domain Eukaryota; kingdom Metazoa; phylum Chordata; class Mammalia; order Chiroptera; family Phyllostomidae; genus Sturnira; species Sturnira hondurensis. Next base: position 511,306 of record NW_028092711.1, on the reverse strand, counting down.
GAGTAGGCTTGACTCTTAACTCCTAGGACTAATGCCAGGAGTAGGAGAGAGTGGTCGTGAACTTCTTTGTGAGCTGTAAAAAGTTCTTACAAATATTAGGCATTTGGCTATTGTTTAAAAAATAAAACCCAGAGGAAAGAACCTCACTGTCTGGATTACTGAGGAACATTGTGAAATTTTTTTTCATAAGTCTGTGGGTGTGAGAGATAGCCTTCCTTTCCAAAAGGATAGACCATTGAACCTGTCAAGGGTCCTGCTGGTCCAGGAGTCTTTAGATGATAAATGTCTGGCACTTTGGGAGTCCTCAAACATGCGTGAGTTATAACAGCTTCCCAGCCAGCCCTCTCATCCAGGGATATGGATACCAATTCAACCATCCTTTCTAGTATAACCTTATTTCAGAAATAAAAAATCCCTTCACCAGCTCAGCCCCACTAGTTCTCTATGTGCCATGTGTGATTATGGCAAGGTTCCTCATCACACCTGATCCAAGGATAAAGGGAGTTGCCTTTTAGCTAGTTTATCATGTCTTTAGGTGGCCTCTCAGTTACTAAATATGTGAACCACAGAATTCTGCTTGGGGAGACATTTACTTGAAATGACCTATGTCACTGCTAGTTTGGAATGATTATAAAGAACACTAACAAAATCATTAAAAAATTAACTCAGTTTAGGAATTACTCCTGGAAGTCACAATTAAGTTTTGGTGTTGACAGAGTTCAGGACATGGTACCTCAAAATATGCCACCCTGGCACAATGAATATTTCAAGCTGGAAGAGTTTTAGAAACAGCAGGTTCAGGAAGGATTTTCTGACCTTCCCCTGATGTGAGATGTACCCTTGCTATACCTGGAGGAAAGGAGCATCCTTATCTCTAAGAGGGATTCTGAGAGGAATCTGAACAAACAGGTCTCGTCAACTTTTCCATCTTCATCAAACCTCATACAAAAGCTGCTTTTTCAGGTCTTCGTTTCCTACGAAGCCTTGTGCATCACAGAAAATTTATTTTAAATACACTTGAATGCTTTTATGAATCTTGTCTTTTGCTACAGGGTCCCCAGCCAAGAATTTAGAAGGATAGGAGGCAAATATATTTTTCATTTCCTCTAGCTCTTACTGTCAGCTTTTCAAAGCAACAGAGTAAGTGGTTATGAAGGTCACTAATAGCAAATGAGAACTTGTGTCCACCTGATGGTCACCACGCTGTCTCTAGTGAGAACCTCAAAGACTTGTTCAAAATCTGCTCTGTCTTAAACACCTCAGGAAAGGTACAGAGCACCTCAGGAAAGGTACAGAGGCAGTGCCCCTGGAGCTGTCCAAGTGACTAGAAAATGGTGATGAAGGAAAAAGATAAATTTTCTCAATCTAGATACTATTTGCTATGTATGTGTGAGTAAATTGAGTTAAATAGTATGAATAGACACTCTGCTATATCGTCTTCATCCTCCCAACATTAAATAATTAGGTTGGCTCCAAGTCCAGTTCATATCTCCTCCTTTCATTAAAAAAATAGAGGGTAGTTTTATTTTAAAAATCACCCCAAAACAGGTAAAATACACTAATGCCCAGTTCCAACTAGTTTGTAGTCTGAATTGGGAACACCTTTGGAGACCCAGAAAAATAAGTAGTAATCATATTTCTTGTACTTTTTAGGTTCCTTCACACTTACTTGTTCAATTCCACAAACATTTGCTGGGCACCTTCCTAGACTACCATGGCTCCACCACTGGGCTATGGTGGGAACGCTCAGGGAGACCCTCTTCCTCCAACTCTCTTTGAAACTTCTGTGTTTTTTGACACATATCTGGGCCTAGACATACTTTCCCCCACTCACTGCTCTGTATGTCTGCCTGAGCATGTACTTTGGAAAACCTATCCTGCCCTCCTCCCATTGTTGGCCAGAATTACCTCTTCTTTGCTCCTGTAGAACCTCATGTACACCCCAATTTTAACTTTCTAGCTATTCATTAGCCTTTCTCTTTCTGTGGAATTCATGAAAGTAGGGAATGAACTCTGTTCTTTCTCTGTTCCCAGAGACTCAAAAATGCCTAGCACACTTGAAAATTACTCGACAAATTGCACTGAAATGAACTGAACTGAATTTGGAGAAGTTCTAAACTGAAGTATTGCTTAGATGTCATTCTTGCCTATAATGAAGAGATACACATTGCCTGGATCTGGGACTATTTATTAGCATCCTGAGGCTGAGCCATCCCTCAGGGACAGAGTGTATAACACACACATCACCAAGTTTTTAATGTGCATTCCTTCCTTGACCAAGATATATTCCTACTAGGATGGAAATAAATTAAGTGCATACCATCACCAGGTGTAAAGGTTTTTCAATTAGGATGTTGTACCCCAGCAAAATAAAAGAATAGTAATTTTCCAAGACAGACCTTTAAATGGAAATGACCAACTCCAGGATCAAGGACCCCACCAAATCTTCTAAAATTGACCAGAATTAACTACTTTAAGCTTTTTAAATACAAAGAGAGGTGATTTTGATTGTAGTAAGGGAAATTTAAGTCTGAGATTTCAAAAAAATCTCTGGGATTATACATGTCTCAGAATTTTTCTATCCGTACAATAAAGGAATGGTAAAATTTGGAGATTCTGATATACAAGAAGTCCAATCGCAGTTACGTAATCACCCCAAAGGAAATAGTCACCATTCAGTTCTAAATAGTAAACTTCTAAAAGAAAATACTTGAAGCAGATAATTATAAAATAAACACATCTAAGTAAATTATTAAGAAAAAATATTAAGAAAAAAAGAGTTAACACCACAGCCTTAGGCTAATATTATTCTAAGTGAATATAAGTTGAAATTTTGTCTGAGCTCACAGGACACTAAAGTTAAACTAATAAATAAATAAGTTAAATAATTCTCACTCTGCGATAAAAGCAAGTAGTACTTGTCCCAGTAGAATATTGTAAAAGTAGTGAATGAGCATAGTCACTGCACTTTTCATAGGATAAGAGCTGCATTCAAAGACTATTATTTCAATTACAAACTATTCCAAAGACCTAAGCTGGTTTATATACAGAGTAGGTCTGTTATACATGGAGATTTCTTCTTGGGAATGAGATATAATGGCAGGATGGACCTACAATCAGAGCCCAACAAGGCATAGAACCAGCTTTTAGCAGCTATTAATAGGAAAAGGAGAAGTCAATCATGAACAACAGGTTAGGGACTGGTGTACATGTAAAATGGTCTCTACATTGCAAAAAAAGATGAGATTTTAAACAAAACCAGTGTTCTTTGCAGGATGAATGTTTGAGTGTTGGCCTTCCTGGAGTCAAACAAGTTCTTGATATGTCACTGATAGAATGCAGGCAGACGTGAAGACATTGCTGCTGCTGGATAGTGATTGAACGAGGCATTGAAGGATAGGCCTATTGTACATATCTGGTATGCAATGGTTCCTTCTCTTTGCGGTCTTGAGTGGAAACACTTGGGGCTATTCTTTTCAACATAGGTTTGAAAGTTCCAAACAGAGTCATTAAGCAAGAAAAAAAAAGGCAGCCAAATTGGAAAGGAAGAAGTAAACTTGTCCCTGTTCACAGATAATAATATTATATTTTATAATAATATAACATAATATTACATACAGAAAACACTAAAGATTCCACAAAAATCTATGAGAACTAATAAACAAATTGAGCAAAGTTGAAGGAAAAAAATCAACACACAAAATCAGTTGCCTTACTACACACTTAATTTTCTCTCTGAATAATCCAGAGAGAAAATTAAGAAAACAATCCCTTTATAGTACCTTGAAAAAGAATAAAATACTTAGGAATAAACCAGCCATGGAGGTAAATGACTTCTATACTGGAAGCTACAAAAAATTAAAGATGCAATTGAATGAAAACACATCCATGTTCATAGATTGAAAAACATTTTTTTGGCATTAGTCCAAATTTAATAATATTGTTTAGCCATTTTTGGGTTACTATTCTTGTAACTTTCTTCTATATTTGGGGTTTATCAGATGTGTATAAACATTTAAATTAATACTTTGGAACAAAAAGTTTGAGGTTGTTTGTGTTGCAATATATAAATGTGTTTCTTGAAGGACCACCTGGATTTGATGGACTACCAGGTTTGAAGGGAAGACTTAGTGACACCAGACCATGTGCAACCAGGAGTACAACGATGAAGGGCTTTATTTTCATCTGGAAAATTCAGACCCCAGAAATTTCTTCCCATCTAGAAGGAACAGAGCCACTCTATAGTGGATTTTGTCTTCTTTTTGTTTAAGAAAATGAATGAGCTTATTGACAAGCTCTGGGTAATGTCCCAGTCCCAGTTCCCAGTTACTTTGTTCCAAATACAGACTGTAAATTTTTCATGTTATGGAGTACTCCTCTCTTGAAGCTAAGTATAAACAACCTTGGGTATCTTACAATATTTTTTAAAGAAGGTAAACAAAACGTTGTTATAATGTCTAAATTTCATTCTGGAATGTGCCCTTTTTAATTAAAGTGTATTTGACATACAACATTATGTTAGTTTCAATTTTATACACCTTACAAAGTGATCACCAGAAAAGTTCACTATCCATTGTTCACCATACAAAGCTATTGTGGTATGATTGACTATATTCTGTACGTTGTACTTTATATCCCTGTGCCCTATTTATGTTGTAACCCTAAGTTTGTTCCTCTTAATCCCAGTTAACTTTTTGCACATATCTCCATCGCCCAACCCTTGGGCAACTACCAGTTTTTCTGTACCTATGAGTCTGTTTTGTTTGTTCACTTGTTTAGTTTTTTAAGGTTCCACACACAAGTGAAATCATACAGTATTTGTTTTTCTCTGACTTATTTCCTTAAGCATAATACCCTCTAGGTCTATCCATGTTGTCACAAATGGTAAGATTTTATTCTTTTTCATGGCTCAGTAGAGATACCCACACAAATCCACTTCTACCTTATCCATTCACCTATTGATGAACATCGAGGTTGTTTCTGTGCTTTGGTTACTGTAAATAATGCTGCAGTGAATATAGGAGTACATGTATCTTTTTGAATTTATGTTTTGTTTTCTTCAGATAAGCACCCAGAAGTAGAATTTATGGATTTTTTCTTTGCCTCTTTTGTCTGTTGTTATAGACCTTCTTTTAAAGTCTATATTGCCCTATATAAGTATTGCTATCCCAACTTTTTTGTTTGTTTGTTTTCATATTCATAAAATACATTTTCCATCTGTTTAAGTCTATGTGTGTCTTTCAGTCTGGAGATTCATGTAAACAGCATACATAAAGGTCTTGATTTTTTATCCTTCAGTTACCCTATGTTTGTTCAATGGAGCACTTAGTTTACATTTACAGTAATTATTGCTAGGTATATACTTATTGCCATTTTAATTGTTTTCATACTAGATTTATAAGTGGTTAATGAACTATCTTTACTATATGTTTGCTTTTATTATTGAGGTTTTTGTCTTCCATATATTTTTTATTTCTAGTTTTGGCCTTTTCTTTTCCACTTAAAGAATTGCCTTTAACATTTGTTGTAATGCTGGTTTAGTAGTGATGAACTCCTTTAGCTTTTGCTTGTCTGGGCAAATCTCGATCTCTCCAATTCTTAATGCTAACCCTGCTGGGTAAAGTATTATTAGTTATAGGGTTCTTTTTTCTTTCGTCATGTGGAATATATCATGCCACTCCCTTCTGGTCTGCAAAGTTTCTATTGAAAAGTCAGCTTATAGTCTTATTGGCATTCCTTTGTATGTAGCTAATTGTTTTTTTCTTGCTGCTTATAAGGTTCTCTCTCTATCTTTCACTTTAAAAAATTTAATTACGTGTCTTTCTTTGAGTCTCTTTGGGTTCACCTGTGCTTCCTGGACTTGGATATCTGTTTCCTTCCCAGGTTAGGGAAGTTTTCAGCCATTATTTCTTCACATAAATTTTCTGTCCCCTTTTCTCTCTTTTTTCCTTCTGGGACCCCTATCATTCAAATGTTAATGTGCTTAATGTTGTTCCAAAGACTACTTATGCTATCCTCATTTTTTAAAATTCTTTGTTTGTTTTGATTTTCCAAATATGTGATTTTCACTATCCTGTCTTTCTGATTGCTGATCCACTATTCCTTGTCATCTAATTTGTTATGGAGTCTCTTCAGCGTACTTTGCATTTCAGTTTTTACATTCTTCAGTTCTGATAGGTCCTTTTAAAAATAACTTTTAAAATCTTTCTGTTGAAGTTCCCACTGAATTTACTTATTTGTATGAAGAGTTTGATGGACATCTTTATGCCTATTACTTTGAACTCTAGTAGACAGTTTACCTCATTTTCATTTAGTTTTTTTATCCCCCTGTTTTTGAACATATTCTTTTCTCTCCTCATTTTGCCTCTTTGTTTTTATGTATTAGGTATGTCAGCCTAAGCTTCTTGTCTTGAAAAAGTGCCCTTATTTAGAGAGCATCCTATGGGGCTCCGTAGTGGACTCCCTTTTGTCAGGTGCCCCAGAAGTATTTCCTAGGTGGCCTAGAGTGGCCTCCTGTTGTGGCTGGGCCACAACTTCTATGAACACACTGGCAAGCAAGAATGGTCCCTGGCCTGCTGGTTGTGAGTCCTGGCTGTGACTGTTGCAGGCTCTTGGTTGTGCAAGGCAGACCTTTGGTGTGGCTGGCTGCAAGGCCCACCCACACTATTACAAACACACTGCTGTGTCCTGGTTCTGACAGAGGTCACCCACTGGGTAGAGCAGGGCAGGAGCCACTTTGGAGGGGTGCTGGCTGGAGTGGGTCCTCAGTGAAATGTCAGGGTGGGGTGAATAGTCTTAGGTTAATAGAGAGTGTCAGACATGGCACCTGCCAGTGTCAGACCAGCTAAATTAAAGAAAGGGAAAAAATGGTGCCCACTAGCACCTCTGACTGAGGAGAAAGTTCTAAAAGATCCCTGTTTCTCCAGCATACACCCTAAAATGAGTCCTTGTATCACCTTCACATATGACTTAGGTGCTTGTCAAACTACTGCATTTGTGCCAGGACTGCGAGAGAGTGTAACTTGGGTTTCCTATAGCCCTTTGGCTCTTCCAGACATAAGCCCCACTGGTTTTCAAAACAAGATGTTATGGGTGCTCCTCTTCTTACTGCATGTCCTCCAGGCTAGGGCTCAGACACCTCACTCTCTGGGGATGACCTCTGCAGTTATGATACCTCTCCCACTTGTGAATCTTTGCATAGGGAATGAGGAGTAGGGTAGAGAGTCATGAAACTCATTTTCTATGTCTCCCACCCATTTCAATGTGTTTAAAAAATATGCATAGTTGTAGAAAATCTGTTCTGTAAATCTTCAGGTTGTTCTCAGAGATAGCTGTTCTATATGTAATTGTAATTTTGGTTGGTGTCAATGAGAGGAAGTTAGCTCAGGCTCTTCCTACACTACCGTCTTGAACTTGAAGCCAGGAGACTTGCTCTTGAATGCCAATTTAGCTTGCCCATGAAATATCATTGTTTGTGGTTTGTGCACTGCCACTGCAACAAACTTGTCTTTGAATGGGACCACTGGGTCACCTGGAAAACTTAATGTTATAAATATGTTAGTGCTACCCAAAGTGTTCTAAAGATTCCATGCAATCTCTATCAAAATCCTCATGATGTTTTTGCAGAAACATAAAAATTCATCCTAAAAGTCATATGGAATTTCAAAGGATCCCGAATAGCCAAGACAGTCTCGAAAAATAATTAAGTTGAAGGACTCACACTTTCTGCTTTCAAAACTTACCATAAAACTATAGCAATCAAGAATATGTTAATGGCATAAAGAGAGATAGATAAATAATGGAATAAAGAGCCCAGAATTAAACCCTCAAATATATAGTCAAATGACTTTTGACAAGGATATCAAAGCCATTCCATAAAGAAAAGGTAGTTTTTCAACAAATGGTGCTGAGAAAACTGGATATTCACATGCAAAAGAATGAAGCTGGATCCTTACCTTATACCATATAACAAAAATAGCTAAAGTGGATTAAAGACTTGTAAGAGCTTAAAAACACAAAAATATAAAAATATAAAATCAGCAAAACTTTTAGAAGAAAACATAGGAGAAAAACTTTATGACATTGAATTTGGCAATAATTCTTGGATATGAAACCAAAGCACAGACTAAGCAAAAAATAAATAAATTAGACTTGATCAAAACTGAAAATTTTTGTATATCAAAGGATACTATCAACAGAGTGAAAGGCAACACACAGAATGGGGGAATATATTTGCAAATCATGTATCTGAACATGTAAAGAACTCCTGTAACTCAACAACACAAAATCAAATAACCCAACTAAAATACGAGCAGAGGTCCTGAAAACACATTTTTCTAAAGAAGATGTACAGATGGATCATGAGGACATGGAGAACTATTCAACATCACTAATCATTAGAGAAGTGCAAATCAAAACCACTGTGAGATACTACTTCACACATATTAGGATGGCTATTAATGCACACATACACACAGAAAAACAAAACAGAAAATAACAAGTGTTAGCAAAACAGTGGAGAAATAGGACCATTTGTACACTGTTGGTGGGAATGTTAAATGGTATAGCTACTGTGAAAAACAGTATGACAATTCTTCGAAAAGTTAAACATAGAATTACCATATAATCCAGTAATTTCACTTCTGGGTGTATATCCATAAGTATTAAAAGTGGGTTCTCAAACAGACATTTGTACAACAATGTTCATAGCAATATTATTTACAATAGTCAAAAGGAGTAAACAACCCAAATGTCTATCAGTGATCTTAAAAAGGAAGGGAATTCTGACATATGCCACAACATAGATAATCTTTGTGTACATTATGTTAAAAGAAATAGGCCTGAAACAAAAGGGTAAATATTATGTTATTCCACTTATATTAGGTACCTAGATTAGTCAAATTCATAGAGACAGAAAGTATACGGGTGGTTTCCAGGGGATGGAGGAAGAAGAATGTGAATCATTGTTTAATGGGTATGGAGTTTCAGTTTGGGAAGATGAAAAAGTTCTGGGGATTGATGATGGCGATGGCTGCACAACATGAATGTACTTAATGCCACTGAACTAAATAATTACTTAAAAATTGTTAAGATAGCAAATTTTGCTTTGTGCATTTTATCATAATAAAAACATTCAGGTGATTTTCCTAGTTAAACTCAATAGTGCAGAAATTGCATATTAATATGCATATCAAATTTTGCACCAAATATATTTAGATTTCTTTCTTTTCTTTTATTTTATTTTAATTGTTAAGGTACAGTTTTCTGCCTTTTGCTCCCATCCCAGCCCACCCACCAAATTCGCCCCACCTCCTTCCTGTTTCCACTCCCCCCTTTGTTCTTGTCTGTGTGCCCTTTATAATTGTTCCTGCAAACCCTTCCCCTTTTCCCCTGAAATTCCCTCCCCTCTCCCCTCTGGTCACTGTCAGCCTATTCTCTATTTCAAGGTCTCTGGTTATATTTTGCTTGTTTGTTTGTTTTGTTGATTGGGTTCCTGTTAAAGGTGAGATCATATGGTATTTGTCTTTCACCACCTGGCTTATTTTGCTTAGCATATCAGTAAATGAACTGATCAAAAAACTGTGGTACATTTACACAATGGAATTCTGTGCAGCAGAAAGAAAGAAGGAGCTCCTACCCTTTGCAACAGCATAGAAGGAACTAGAGAGCATTATATTTAGATTTCTTAAATATTGAAATTTGTTGCTTTAGATTGACAGGTCCTTCCAATCAACCATGCTCCAGAATTCCCTGCTGTATTACACTTTGATTGTTTCACTTAACTCATTACCTGCCAGGGCCTCATAAATATTTGTAGCTCCATGTTTCATCTCTCCTATTTCTGTCAGCTTTCCAGGACATATCTGTTAGGTGGATAGCTATTCTTAGTTACTTGTAGAAATGTGTGATTAAATGGGAAGAAGCTGGATCTTGGACCTAAGTTTAGACCTAGATCTGAATGCTAGTCCTGCCTTCATAAGCCTTATGGTAAGCGAAACTTCAGTTTTCTTACTTGTATAATAGGGTTATAACATTAATTTTGTAGGGTTGTAAGAGAGTTAGATGGGATTGTAAATATAAAAGCATGTAATATGTGTTGGTCATTAGAAATTCAGCAAATGTTGCTTTCCTTTTTATCTTTGTGTCCATAACTGATTAGTCTTCCTTTGAAAGGGAATGGTGACTGTCATGCAATTTTCATAGATGAGAGGTGAGAGAGGATGGGGAGAGTGGTTTTAATAGTATATGTAAGGGTCTCCTGTAAAAAGCTAAACTGAAATATCTTAGAGGACAAGGATTGGTTGTCTTTTTTTCTCATTTAATCTATAGGTCTAACATGTTGCTTAACAATGTGTAGAGAACAATGATTGAATTTTGTCAATATGGTAAAATAAGCATAACAATGGCATTCACTTAGCTCTGAGGACAATTTGCAAGAGAAAAAAAAATAGGTCAGCCTGCCTTTGGGAATAGAATGTGACTTTCAATGCTGTTAAAGATAATACTTTACGCTTGCCAAATCTGGAGAAAAATGAAAGCTAGAAAATGGGAAACTTGAGGATTATGAGCTTACTATTCATTTTCTTCTTTCTTGCTGCAATGTTCTCATTTCTTTAAGATTTTTTTTGGCCCAATTTGCTGGAGCAGTTGCTTTTCCCCGAACTTCTGACCAATATGCTCCTAAACCTGCCCCTCCTCCCTGCAGCACAGAGCACTTCTTTTTGGGAACCTTTTTGGGCAGTAGTAGCCTTTCCTCTCATCCTTACTCTCAACCTCTACAAAGTAAGATGGAAGAAATGAAAGAAGAAAATGAATGTTATCAAATTGTTGACACTGGCTATTATTTTTCTTCCCTCTTACTTTCAAGAGATATGCATGCTCTGTTCCATATAGAAAGGAGCGAAGCAAACCTAAACATTGATAAATTTATAAAGTGAAGAAAAAAACTAGGTTCCTTCCTGAATTCCAGCTGTATTCCAAACAAAATCAGACAGGAGAAGTGTGAGCTAAAGACAGAGCAACAGCTGGCCTGGATATGTAGCTCACCACTGTGTAAATAAATAATTAGAGACTAAATTAGCATTATTAGGGCACGATAGCTTCCCCTGCCAAACTGCTGCAGTTGGTTGCTTTGAATTCACCCCATCAGCTTCCAAGTATCAGCTCCTTGGCCTGATGGGTCCCAGGGGCCCTCTCACAATAGGCCACTGCACATGTGGGGAATAGGCTCTCTCTGTTTAACTGGCTGTACTTCTGAACACTTTTTAAGTCCTTGTAAATTTGCAAAAATAATACCAGAAAAGATATTTTACCAGTCATTATCTTTGTCAAGGATGGAGACTTCTGGAGCTGAAAATTTTGTTCCCAGAGTCCCAAGGACTAACCAAAGTGTATCACATGGTAGATGGGAAAAGCTTTTCAAAAAACAGGAAGAATGATATTGAGAGAAAGTTACTTTAATTTAAGGAACATGTTAACCCATTTCTTTAGTGGATTTCTATATTAGTGGCATTTAAATAATAATAATGACTCCTTGATATCAAGTAATATAATAGTATTTTCAAAGCATATCTGTATACATTATCTTAGACTATAGTTTGATGTTTTTCAGTTAGTGTTTAACTTTGATGTCTATAGTTTCTATAAGATCTAGAAGTCAGTCAACACTCCTTCTGAATACTGAAGATATTTATTTAAGTTTCCTTATATAAGCAGGAGATGACCAAAAAAAACAAACAAAACAAGATGGCATTTTTTATGTTTGATTCAAATGTCAGCAGATGAATTTGTGGAGGCATTATTTATAGTAATTGAAGACCTCTTTCTAAAACTCAAAACTTTACTCTTGAATAGTTCTGTATTAGTTCAAATCAGGGTCTCCAAGGCATACTACTGGTGAATCCTGGTGCTGTGAGATTAAGCAAGTCAGTCATAGCAACTCGATTTCCTTACTCAGCCAATCTTCATGCACTCCCACTTGTAAGTAAGTATGCAATGCTAGGGATGTAGTAGTGAGCAAAGCCCCAAATGTCTTTATTCTTTAGAATTGACATTTTATTGAGGGAGGAAAAAAAATGCCTGTGAGGGTGAACATACTCTGTGGAAAATTAGTGAGGAGGGAGGGCAGGGGAAGTGGGGGAATAGGAACAATGGATGGGGCAAGGCCCCTTAGGATGGCACTTGACAGAGTCCCTAGAGAAGTAAGAGATGAGTGCTGTGGAGAGACTGTCACAGACAGAGGAAGAGGTCATTGCAAATTCCTGGAATGGGGCCAACTTACATGTTAGAGGAACACGAATGAGGCCAGCAGGACAGGTTATGTCAACCATGGAGCTCAGCTCAAAATGAAAAGTTGGGGTCCTGACAGAGGGCAACCTGTGGTCACCAATCTCCCAGCAAATGAGAGACCCCAGGAGACAGCAACCTCTGCTCCAGGGCATGCTCCAGACCTGGAAGGGGACCGGTGCCAGAGCCTGTGAGATGCTGTGGGCACATGGCCACCCCAGGCTCCACATACCCTGCCCAGGTTCCCACTGGGAGCGGAGGGCGATGCAACCTGTTGATCCAAGGGGTCTACCTGACAGGGGCACAGTTGCTATTGCCCAAGAGCTTATCCCCACAGCCTGGACCCAGTGGGCAGCAGTGTCCAGCCCTTAGGCTCATGGAAAATTAATTTCCAACATAATCCAGAATTAGGTATTTAGTGTTTTCAGGTGTACTCATAATATGTATGGCATGTAGTCAAATGCAAAATCACATTCAAAGCCAAATAGATAGCTTTCTGGGATTTAGCTTTCTGCTTTAGTTTTTAAGGAGAATAATTGATCCAGAATTGCCTGTAATTGTGGGTTTCATAATAAAAATATGCATTATTATGTGAGAAGTACTCTGTGGCCTTGAAAAATTATTGTTAATGCCCCCAAGTTTTACATGAATAATCTGAGGCTCAGGAGGCTGCCTGTCTTAATTCTGCTGACTACCCATCCTTTGGTGGGGTCAGAGCCATAATTTCAGTTCAGGTCTCTGGCTGGCTCCAAGGCTGATGCTTTTTAAAAACTACAATATGTGTTTGTTTGTGCTGTTGTTTAAAGAGATACTCATGTCATCATTTCCTAGTCTAGGAACTAGCTGAGGTGCTGAATAAAGAGATGGTGATTCTGTTTGGTATGGAAAGGTTTCCAGAGTCTTAACCTTTATTCATTAAACATTCAAGCTTGGAAGGGTCCTTCTTAAATTGAACAGCTCCACTCTTATGGCCCTTATTACTTATGGCCCTTATTACTTACCATATATCAAATGCCTGCCATCGCCCTGGGTTCCTTACACAATATGTTATCAAAGCCCGTCCAGCAAGAATCAAGATTCCAGAGGGCCAGCAGGGAAGCAAGCCTTCAGTGAACAACTGAATTAATTTGTAAGTAAATACTTTTGAGTTTATACTGTCAAGTTAATTTGACCTCAATGTTTTGCCTGAAGCACTTTTTCTAAAATATTTCTCATATGGGGATTTTGAGGCATATGAACATATGCATTTGATAAAGAACTTGTTTTACTGTGAATGGGCTAATACAAAGTTCAGTAACATACAGGGTGTTGGGAAACACCAGAAATTAACATCAAAGTGAGCAAGAGATCAATACAGTCTTTGTTTTCTCTTTCCCAGAATAAAAAAAAAATGAGAATTGTGTGAATGGGTGGTATTATTATTGGTTAAGGGACACAATCAATTCTACAGTCTGTTATTGTAAGCTCAGCCCAAATATAGGTTGACTTTTTATTCTATTGTTTCTTATCTAATAATAACAAAACCCACATGATTTATTATGAGTTTCTCATGTACCAGACTTTTCTAAAAGATTTATAAACTATAGGTCTTTTAATTCTTGCCATAACTCTGTGAGGTAGGTACTATTATCTATTTTTTGGATGTGAATCTTACTAGGTGCCCCAGTAAACTGCTTTTTTTTGACACAGTCCCATACTTGGCTTTTTATACTTTTCCCTATACTAGTGTGGCTGGAAATGGCAAACATCATTTCCCTGCTGAGGTCCATGGGAAGCAATGGGCCTCCTATAGGAAGGTGAGAAGAAAGTGATGAAAAGAAAATGGAAATTACCCTGTTTCTGGCAAGGGCAGACAATTACAGACTGTGGCTGTAGCTGCTAGCAGTTCTAGCATCACTGGGAGATGAACATTACCTCCTGCAGAGGCACTGCTATCAAAAACCCAGACGTCCTGGAGCCTGTATGTGTAGTAGCAAGGCAGAGGAGTGTGGGCTCACATGAGTGTTACCTCTTTCCAGGATGATATGGCTGTCTGTACTTTCTGATGTTGGGAGACCACATTTGCATGTGCTCCTTGAACTCCCGGATTCTGTCTCTTAATTCCCTAATTTAAACAACTTTCTGTTTGAGATACTTAGAAGGGTTTGTGTTTTCCCAGATGATCCAGTATCATATCCATTTAGTCTGTACAATCTTCCCAAGTTCACTTCTCAGAGTCTGAGTGTGGATAGATATTACCTTTCTGCTGGTCTCAAAGAACTGTTGTTGGCATATTCACCATTGCCCTGCTGCTGAGGACCTCATCAGTTGCAGTGCTCAAATTCATAAGGTCTCTATATCAACAGAAGGACTTCAGATGTTATAGCTACACGTTTGACAATGCCATGTGAAATATCTAAAATCCAACTGAATATCACTATATCATCTTTAAGTCTCGAGGCTGAAGAAATGCAGAATTCCATAGAATTTAAAGATCTTTTAAGACATATATATATATATATCTTTACATATGTATATGGAGAGAGAGAGAGATAAGAAGAATGGAAAAGTGCAGATTGTGATTAATTGATCAACCTGAGTGGGAGTTGCACACTTTTGATAAACATATTGACAAAAGAACAAGGCAATGTGTTTATCTTGAATTCATGGATTTGGACCAAGTGGCACTTATTTTGAGTTATGATATCGCTGATGTAGCAGTCATAAATGGGACTCAGTGAGTCCCCTTGGCACTGCCAAGAAGAATATAGTGTCCAATTAAGTTCTATTCAGTTAACTGCAATGGCAAGTGTCTTCCCTAATGAATGAGATTCTTTCAAGCAGGATTAAGTATAATGATGGTTAAGAGAGGTAGAACTGTAGAATTAGTATTTTGTGGTTAAGAAGAACTATGTACATACTTAGTATTTAATGGACTTGAAATTTTTAAGGAAATCTGGCCTATTAGAAAAACAAGCTAATAGAACTTAATAAACTTTAGAATACACAGCAATAGAAAATACCTAAACTAAAACACACAGAGAAAAAATGGCTGAAAAACAAACAAGCAAACAAACAAACCTGAGCTGCAATGTCCTTTGAAACAATAGATAGCTGTTTATGAAATGTATAACTGGTGGGTCAGAAAGAGAGAGAGAAAATATTGGAAAGTATAATCACTGAAAATTTTCCAAATTTAATTAAACTGTAAACACAAAAGTTTAAAGAACCATAGTCAGAATATACAGACACACACAACCCCATACGTATTCCTCAAAGCACTTCATAGTCAAATTGCTGAAAAGCTGTGATGAAAAACATCTTAAAAGGAAGTAGAGGCAAAAGTCAAGTTATATTCACAGAAAGAGAGACAAAAAAGACTGCTGACATTCGAAACAACACAAACAATCAAGGAAGACACAAATAAATGGAAACATATACTGTGTTCATGGATTGGAAGAATTAACATCATCAAAATGTTCATACTACCCTAGCAATTTACATATTCAATGCAATATCTATTAAAGTACCAATGGCATATTTCACAGACATAGAACAAACACTTCAAAAATTCATATGGAACCATAAATGACCCTGAATAGCAGCTGCAATTTTGAGAAAGAAGAGCAAAGTAGGAGGGATCACAATACCTGATACCAAACTGTATTAAAGGCCACTATAACCAAAACAGCCTAGGCCTAGCATAAGAACTGACACATGGACTAATGGAAGAGAACAGAGAACCCAGAAATAAACCCAAGTCTCTACGGTCAATTAATTTTCAACAAAGGGGGTAGCAGCATAAAATGGAGTAAAAATATCCTCTCCAACAAATGGTGTTGGGAGATCTGGAAAGCTACATGCAAGAAAATGAAACTTGAGCACCAACTTACACCATACACAAAAATAAATTCAAGGTGGATAAAAGATTTAAATATAAGTCATGACACCATTAAAGTCCTAGAGGAGAACATAGGTAGGAAAATCTCAGATATTTAACGCAGCAATATTTTCACTGATATGTCCCCTAGAGCAAGGGACATAAGGGAAAGAATAAACAAATGGGATCTCATCAAAATAAAAATTTACTGCCTAGCTAAAGAAAACAGTATTAAAATAAAAAGAGAACCAACCATATGAGGAAACATATTTGCCAATGATACCTCAGACAAGGACTTAATCTCCAAAATATATAAAGAACTCACAGGACTCCACTCTAAGAAGACAAGCAACCCAACTAAAAAGAGGGCAAAGGACTTCAACAAACACTTCTCCAAGGAGGACATACAGAGGATCCAGAGACACAAGAAAAGATGCTCAGTATCACTACCTATCACAGAGATGAAAATTAAAACCACAATGAGATACCACTTCATACTGGTCAGAATGGCCATCATAAACAAAGCAACAAACAAGTGTTGGAGAGTATTCAGGGAAAAGGGAACCCTAGTGCACTGTTGGTGAGATTGCAGACTGGTACAACCATTATGGAAAACAGTATGGAATTTTCTCAGAAAACTAAAAATGGATCTGCCTTTTGACTGGCAATTCCACTGCTAGAATTATATCCTAAGAACCCTGAAACACCAATCCAAAAGAACCTATGCATCCCAATGTTCATAGCAGTACAATTTACAATAGCCAAGTGCAGGAAGCAACTTAGATGCCCATCAGTAAATGAATGGATCAAAAAGCTATGGTACATTTACACAATGGAATTTTATGCAGCAGAGAGACAGAAGGAGCTCCTACCCTTTGTGACAGCATGGATGGAACTGGAGAGCATAATGCTAAGCAAAATAAGCCAGGGGGTTAAACACAAACACCATATGATCTCACCTTTAACAGGAACCTAATCAACAAGACAAACAAACAAGCAAAATATAACCAAAGACACTAAAATTGAGAACAGGCTGATGGTGACCAGAGGGGAGAGGGGAGGGGATTTCAGCGGAAAGGGAGAGGGTTTGCAGGAACAAGTATCAAGGACACATGGACAATGACAAGGGCAAGTCAGGGGGTGGTAATAGGAGGGAGGTTGGTTTGGCTGGGATTGGAGGCAATGGTGAGGAGAAAATGCAGACAACTGTAAATGAACAACAGTAAAGTAATTAAAAAAAAAAGAAGCCACAGAAGCAAGAAGACAATGAAACAGCATCTTTAAAGTACTGAAAGAAAAAATACAACACCTGAAAAATTAGAACTCTTTGTCTAGAGAAAATGTTCTTCCAAAATTAAGGCAAAATAAAGATATGTCAAACACATAAAAGCTGAGAGAATTTGTTACCACTAGACTGGCACTATAAGAGATGTTAAAGAACAGGTGCCTAATCAACAAAACAAACAAACAAGCAAAATATAACCAAAGACACTGAAATAGAGAACAAGCTGACAGTGACCAGAGGGGAGAGGGAAGGGACTTTCAGGGGAAATAGGGGAAGGGTTTGCAGGAACAAGCATAAAGGACACATAAACAAAAACAAGGCGGGGGGTGGAAATGGGGGGAGGTGGGGAGGGCAGGGGTGGGGTGGGCAGGGATGGGAATAAAGGGCAGAAAACTGTACTTGAACAACAATTAAAATTTTTAAAAAATAAAAAAAAAGATTAGGATATTGGCTAATAATGTCAGATAAACTCTTGGATCTATACAAAGTAGTGAAGAATGACAGAAATGGTAACTATTTGGGTAAATGTAAAAAACTTCTCATTTTAAATTAATGGAAGAAAACTGACCATTTAGGCAAAGATGATTGTGATATATTGTGGGGTTTATAACACATGTAGAAGTAAATGTATGATGACAGTAACACAGACTAGGAGGAATAAAGAGAAGTGCACCATTGCACATAGAGTGGTATAAAATTGTTTGAAGGTAGATGGTGATAAGGGTTAGAGGGTAAAGAGACTGAGTAGAAAGGAAAAAAGAGTCATGGACATGAACTAGAATGTGGTGATTACTGTGGAGAGGATATACAAGAGAACTAAGTGGTAATGGACAAAATACAATAAAAAGTTTTAAAAATAAAACTGCTATAAACATTCATGTGCAGGTTTTTGTGTGGACATAAAGTTTCAATCTATTTGGGTAAATATCTAGGAATATAAGCGCTTGATCATTTGTTAAGACTATATTTAACTTTGTAATGAACTGCCAAGCTATTCTTCAAAGTGATTGTACAATTTTTCATTCCTTCAGCAATGAATGTGAGTTCCTGATGATGCATATCCTTGCCAGCATTTGGTGTTGTCAGTGGTCTGGATTTTAGCCATTCTAACAGGTACATAGCAGTAACTCAATTTCTTACACGGCATTTAAAATGTTATTTACTGATGTGTTACAAATCATTTGGTAGGTTCTTATTTCTGAGTTAACTCAGCTTAGTAACTTCTGTTCCCCCTCTTAGAGGCAGGATTCTTGTACAACAAGAAGGGTGGAATTAAAAGAAAAAATCCAAGGACCTTGAACTAGTAGGGTTGTGCTTAGTGAGAGCTCTGGCCACTTAATCTTGACCAAGTGACCAAAAGGGTTGTGATGAGGCAGGTAAACGGTCACTTGAAAATGCCTTTTCTCTCTGTTCAGACCAGCTTAGTACAGATCTCCCTAGCCAGATGGGTTTTGTATAGTTAGAAAATAGACATGTCTCTCTTTTTTCTGAGCAGCATCTTAAAAGCTCTGACCTGTTTGCTCACTTTGACCACTCTAAGGTAAAATGGTACCCATTTCAAGACCAAAACAGAGGTTTATTTTTCCTACCTCTGTGCTTCCTTCACCTTAGCTCATGGGGCCCACAGTAGCCACCAGTCCCTTTGCCGTGTTCCAGGGGCTGGCTGACTGTCCATGTAGAGAGAAACTACAGGAAATACAGGAGTCAAGGGGAAAAGAAATAGTTTTTGCAGCTTTAACTAATAAGTTGTAAATATCCTGGCTGTCTTGTTTCACCGCACAAAGGCAAACACTCATGAGTTAAACAAATGCAGATATAATCTCTAATTGTTATTCTATTAAGGCTTCTCAGCTTTGTTCAGATTCTGTTGTTGGCTGGTAGACATTACTGTGCCCTGCACACTGACTGGGAATATGTCACAGGGGGTTGCACATGGTGGAGGAGAGCCCTTTGGGTTTTTTCTCAGGGCCCTCCCATTGGCTTAAAGGGCTGAAGAGACTCCCATTCTCTACTCTTGAACACCCTTTCAGCTCTGCCTCATCATCCTTCTGAATCCATTTTCTTAAGGCTAAGTAAACCCTTTGTTTGCTTGCATTGATCCTTGTGTGCACATTGTAATTTTGTTTAATGAACTAGACATGTATTTATCTTTTGCAGAGTGCCTTTTCTTCTTCCACACAGCCATCTCCACAGTTTTCTTTCCTGATTTTCCAGTTCTGTCTCAAGTTTTTTGCTTCATCTTTCCTCCCCTCTCTACCACAGTGGGGAGGGTCTCTTTGTTCATTACCTTCATTTAGCATTTTCCTTCATTTGTTGATTCATATGTTTATTGAACAAGCATCAAAGTTCTGCTTTATGCAAGACAGTGTTAGGTTCTAACAGCACACAAGGCTGATGTCAATTCCTGCCTTCACAAGGCTTGCTAGCTAGGAGAGAGGACCAAAGGGGTGAATTAATGATGACAATGAAAAGTGCTTTTGTGGGAAAAAGTAGTGCTCCAAGGGCACAGAGCGTAGTGCCTACAGTTCCCAACTGGAACTGGGGCTGATCTAAGAAAGGCTTTCTGGAGAGAAAAATGACTAAGTTGATACCCAAAGAGGAAGGAGGGATAAATAGGCAGAAAGGAGACAATGTACCAGGGAAAGGGAACTGCATGTGGGCCAGTGAAGAAACAAGAATATTAAGGATCTGAAAGAAGTTTAATGTGGCTAGATCAGGGACTGCAGAAGAGTCCTGAGTACAGGACTACAGGGCCCAGGGTGTAGAGTGTAGGAAACAATGCTACCTGGGCTTTACCTTGAGAGGTATAGGAAGCTGTTGCAGGACTTTCGGTATGGCTGTGACATGATTGTGTTGTGTTTTAGAAAGACTTACTATGGAGGGCAGATTTAAGTGGAACAAGAACATTTAAGAAGGTGGTTCAGTAATCCAGGAAAGAGAAATACAAACTAGAATAAATATAGAAGGACGGGGAGAAGGTGATTGATTCTGGAGATGGTGAAAATGAACTGGTGCCCTTGGTGATTCATATGCTGTTAGGAGAGACAGAAGAATCAAGTACATTACCTAGAACTTTGCTTGTACCACAGTTTATTTATCCATTCAGCTAACTGAAGGACATCTTGGATTTTTCCAAGTTTTGCTGTGTAGGGTTTTTTTTTAATTTAATTCTTGTTCAAGTACAGTTTTCTGTCTTATATTCCCAGCCCTGCCTCCACCCAGTGCTCCCCACCTCCCTCCCATTTCTGCCCCCCACCTTAGTTATTGTCCATGTGTCCTTTATACTTGTTCATGTGAGTCCTTCCCCTTTTCCCCTATGATTCTCTCCCCTCTCCCCTCTGGTCCCTGTCAGCCTGTTCCGTATTTCAGTGTGTTTGGTCATATTTTGCTTGCTTGTTTGTTTTGTTTAGATTCCTGTTAACGGTGATATCATATGGTATTTGTCTTTCACCGCCTGGCTTATTTTGCTCAGCGTTTTTTTTTTAACATCAGTTTTTCAACTCATTTGGGTAAATATGTAGGAGTTCGGTTACTGGATTATTCAGTAAAAGAGTTTAGTGTTGTGAAAAACTGCCAAACTATCTTTCAGACTGGCTGTATGTACCATTTTGCATTTTCACCAGCAATGAATGTGAGTTCTTATTGCTCCAAATCCTCATTAACATTTAATGGTGTCAGTGTTCTAGTGTCCTGAGTTTTGGCCATTTTAATACATGTGTGGTGGTATCTCACAATATGCTCATTTTAATTTTCATTTCCTTGACAACGTATGATGTGGAACATATTTTAATATTATTATATGTATGTCTTCTTTGGTGATGTGTCTGTTAATTTCTTTCACCCATTTTTAATCAGTTTGTTTATTTGCTGTACTGAGTTTTGAGTTCTTTTGTATTTTGGATCATAATCCTTTATCACATATGTGTCTTATCAGATATCTTATTTTGGTCTGTTGCTTGTCCTCTTATTCTCTGGACATATTTTCACAGAGCAGACATTTTAAATTTTTATGAAGTCCAGCTTATCAACTATTTTTTCATTTGTCATGCCTTTTATATTGAAGATGCAGTTTTGAAAGAAAGAGGAGTTCAGTTATGTGCTTGTCAGATTTGAATCCCATTTGGACACTCGTGAAGAGAGCTCCTTTTTGGACGTGCAGTTGGATACAGCACACTGAGCTCAGGAGAAAGGCTAGATCATCGGGGTCTCTTCTCCTTGCCTTCTTCCCCAGAACTCACACACCTGGATGGAAGTTTAGTTCCTTCTAAAGGCACTATAGTCCATGTCACTGTCTCTCTTGGAGGCTGAGTCATGCTGCCATTAATGACCTCCCCTTTAAAACTAGCAGGGCAGCCTACAGAGACAGGAAAAAGTTGTTCCTGGCATTCTAGAACCAACTTTTAGTCTCTGCCATTTGGGAGGTAAAAGATTTTCTACATGCACTGTTCTCAGAGGAGATGCTTATTTATGCACTAAGAGAGTCTTGGCTTTGGATTCCTAAATAGGGTCTGGGAAATCTGATTTTTAGTGGCAAGAGATGTGGGAGAGAGAAATGGCTAAATTTACATTCTCAAGGGGTTTGGCTCAGAAACACCTGTTGGATTGACCATAGATTTTAAACCACAAAAAAGGAAGATGCAACATGAGAGAAGGCAGACAAACACTGTAGAACATCCACAACAGATTAGTGCTTTGCTTTCTGCCCCGGTCAGCTGGCTCAGTTGGTTGAAGCATCATCCCACACACCAAAAGTTTGCAGGTTTGATCCCCAGTAAGGCCACATGCCTGGATGTGGGTTTGATTCCCTGCTGGGGCAGGTGCTAGAAGAAGTTGATCAAATTTTCTCTTTCTCTCTTTTTCCTGTCTTTGGGTGAGGATTAAAAAAAAAAACACTTGGGGAAGAGACCATATCCCATGGTAGCCACAGCGAAGTACATGTGACCATATGGTGGCTAGACCCTGGTTTGTGTTGAGTTCCTCAGCCTCCAAAGCTGTCAGTGGAGAGAGCCACTCAACTCTTGGCTTGGATCAATTAATAACAAATGCTTAGAAATAAACTGGAATGAGATTCCCTTACTAGCTATCTGAACAGATGTCTCCTCCCTAAAGTTGGACAATAGTAAGTATTAACCCTAGAAACTGGGAGAATCCTGAATTTGATTTAATATTTATCTCAAATAGACCAAGCTATAAAAACAGGATAGTTTCAATGAAGGTGTGAAATTAAGATTTTTTGTTTGTTTCTTTTCCCCCCTGCTTTCTGTGTAAATCAAAGCTCTGGAGCAAGTTAAAATGTGGGTAATAAAGCTCTATTCTGCACAACTGATGTAGAGTGTAAGATTTTGCATCTTTCATACAAGTCCCTGTGTCACTTCTGGAACATGAGACTCTTCCTTTAGTTCCTAAAAGTCCATACTGTCCAATGACAGCATCCTTTCCTTAACTTGGCCCAGGGCATTCTGTCCAATATCAACTCACATCATTCCCTGACAGCATTTCTATCTATTTCAATACATTTCGATGCTTTTGTTGGCCTTTTGTTACTGCCTCAAGCTTCATGATTTTTTAACCTCCTTGCCATGAAAGTCTCAGTCTCCTAATAGCAACCACAAAGTAAAAACATTATTGTTACATTATACTGCTCTATTCTCAAAAGCTTGGGATTGGCATGCTCCTCTCTGTCTTTCTCTTTCAATGACCCTAATTCAGCCTTCAAATATGTGGACCCAAACAATTTATGTAGTGACATTCTCATTTCATTTATTTCTCTATATTGCTTAGCTACTGTGGTCAGATATTTTAACTTGTCTTTATTAAGATTCAAGGCTTTCTTAGCATCTTGCTGTGCTTAATTTGCCGTCACTGCATATCACTCATTCTCATTTCTTTTCCTGGGCTATAGATCGGAGGCAAAGAATATGCTGGGATTTTACTAGCCTGATCTGCTTACACATCCTGTTAACTTGGAAGGGGCATGCATTTCTGTTCATCAGTTCTATCTCTCATGTCTTTTTATTTCCTTAGAAGACACACAATAACCTTCTAAAGTGGCATATGACCTAAAATAACTTTTTACAATTTATTTTCACACAATTTTAAATGAATATACAGAAGCTTATAGCAAAAGTTTAAATAGTTAAAATGTTTACTTCCTGGAATATTGTAATGTTTTAGTTTAAAAATAAAAGTGTTGCATCACTCCTATAAATATACCCCTTGTTATAGAAATAACATGGTAATTGAAAGTTGGCATTATCACTTAAACTGAGTACACTATCCATTTCAAAAATATACCAACATAGACTGCCTTTGTTAACAGATAGATTTCACATTATTACTTTTATTTATTTAATTTATATTTTATTCTTCTTCCTCCAGATTTTATTCTAATGCACTTTTATGCTTAATGACATTTATTTATCACTCTATCAGACTTATATACTTTATTTATTCATTTTTATTTACTCTGACTACAGGAGTCTATGCATTAACACATTTTTCTGAAGTAAATTAGCATAAAAATAATTATGAGTATAGACTTAATCAAAACATTATAAATATATGGCAGAGTTTTAAAAATATTTATTCAACAAATATCTTAATTAGACATGTCTTAATTACATTGATAGGAATGGGTATGTGGTTGTTTACCACATACCCATGAAAGGAACTGGTAAATTATTTTCTTTGTTTTGTGTCCTTGGACTTTTATATCTGGACAATGGATGGGATGGATGAGAGATCTGTCTACTTTCGAGGAACTGAGGGAAGGGAGGCTGTGAGCAGAGAACAGCAAGATGTTCCAACCCATAGGTGCTTTGTCTGGGAAGCTATGAGGAAGTAGAAGATCTGGAAATCAATTTCATTCAAACACTCTGTGCCCTGTTGCTTCCCAGGTTCTTGCCATCCCAATTTGAAGACCAATGTCCTGAATTCTCTCTTCTCCTCAAGACCCAGTTTCTAGGCAGTGAGAAAAAATGGTTGAATGGGATCATTTTTCATCCATGATACTGCAAAACATCTAACTTTCCCTCCTACCTTCTCTTCTTCCCCCCACTTTTGGAAGATGCATCTTTGCTTGTACGGTTAATTTATTCCTTCCCACAAATGCTGTTTTTTTTCATGTTCTTAATTGCATTCTTCCCCCCATTACCACCTTTAACTTCTTTCTTTCCAATGCTTTTCCTCCTGCCAATAAACTTGCCAGTCTTTTCTGTTTGTGTTTTTTTTAATTTAACTAAAAAATATTGATTTTGATGCCTACTCAATTATGTAGGTTATTTTCACTCTATTTGTGGCTACATTTCTAGAATTGTGTATTTAACTTAGTATGTCTACTTTCTTTCAATATTTTATCTCCTACCCTCAACCAGCAATGATAGACACACTCCTTCCTGGAATTTTTTTAAAAGATTTTATTTATTTATCTTTAGAGGAGAAGGGAAGGAGAGAGGGAGAGAAATATCAATGTATGGTTGCCTCTCGTGCATCCCCTGCCAGGAATACAGCAATACAGAACCAGGAACTGGCCTGCAACCCAGGCATGTGCCCTGACTGGGAATCGAACTGCGATCGTGTGGTTCGCAGGCTCGTGCTCAATCCACTGAGCTACACCAGCCAGGCCTCCTTCCTGGAATTTTTTCAACTGTTGTCCATTCCCTTAAATACATTGATTTAGATTTTCTAGATTTTCTACCTCTTACATGCCAACTAATCTATCTCACTTTCCTGTTTCTCTACCCAGAGTATGTCCTTGGAGCTCCAAGTCTATCTTCTCCTTCCAAGAGGTTTATTAAACCCTGCTCAATATTGGGGTTCTCCCCTGACTCGAGATGTCTAAGTTTGGAAGGCCACATCTAGCTCTGAAGTTTAGTTAAGATATTTAAAATTTTTTCCTTTGAGGCTTTATCTGTGACCCACTTAGAAGTGCATTGTTTAGTTTCTATATATTTCCACTTGGTCTTCACTGGCAACACAGGAGTAAGAGACTTAGCTTAGCTTTTAAATCCTCCACAATTTGGATTAATTTATTTTAGACCCCTATTTCCTGTTGCTGCTTGCAGCAAAAACCCTATTTACAGTCTAACTTAATGTTCTAAACCACTCTCTGAATCTCTGAATATTACTTTAGGCCTTTCTGAAATTCTCTTTAAGGCTATTCTATTTCTCAGTTTAGAAAAATATTGTGGTTGAAATTATGGAAATGTAATAAGGAGTGATGATTCTGGGAAGAAGCTACAGCCTAATGAGTGATCAGATTAGTGTCCAGAGTTTGGGTTCCTAACCACATAACCCATTTGTTCTGAAGCAATACAGAATACCATGACTTGTGAATGAATGATGAATGTCTGTTGCTATTTGAATGAATACCCTATTGTTAGTCCTCACTCATGTCGATTTGCTCTGAGAATTTGAGTAAATTCCTCATGTTTTCTGAGTTTCTTTTGAACAGGGCTAATAATGACTCATTTACAAAATGTTGAGGGTAAAGAATATGTCATATCTGCAAAGTTTTATATATATAAAATTAGTAATAGCATAGCATGAGGTTTCGTAGAATATTATTGTAGTATTTAATCTCATAGAACAAATATATCTAACTGAAGCCAGTTAAATAGTAAAGAATAAGAAATTATTTTTGAAAACCCAAAATGCATTCAATGAAAATTATGAGGGAACAAATTTAATGCAAAAAATTCCACTTTATTGTAACCCTTTGAATTTATATTGCACTTCTTTCTCAGCTAAAAAAACTTAATGACATTTTTTTAAACAAAATCAACATAATCATCCAGTAAAACCTACTGGTTTGTAAATGAATCATAAAATAATACTTTTCTACATAGGTTTGTACATGTTGATAATTTCTAATGAGATTATACCAGTTACGATGCTGTCCTTTTCTTGATTTGAGTGGCATTTTGACCTTTAGAGAGATCATTCCAGAATCTTCTCCCTTCCTTTGTACTGCTGATGAACAGTGGTTGAGAACACTGAGCCCAGTTACTGACTTCCGCCTTACGTCACCCATAGGTTGGTCTAGAGTGAGTGCCATTGGCAGTAGACCTCACTCTAGAGTGTTTGAACTCACGCTGCCCTTGGGAGACTTGTGAAAATGTAGTTTCCCAGGCTCTGCTCTTTGCCACAGAACCAGAATGAATATATCAAAGTCATCCAAAATCTACCTTTTTTTAAGCACTCTATTTAAGATCAGAGCTCATTAAAATTTATAAATTATTGGTCTGAAACAAGATACTACATATTCTCAAGTATGGAGTTTCTGTGTACATAGCAGAATTTGGCTCACTTGCCCATACCCCTGGGCATTAGATATAGTATATCCTATTTAATCGTACTCTCTGCAACTGACTTCCATTTTACATTACTTTGGTATTACCTTTTGGGAACAGAGGTTACTACTATACTCTTTAGTCTATCACTAGCGATAACCCTTACCTACTGCCTTCATGTATGTGTATTGTTGAGTATCATTTATTATGTTTTGCATGTTTTTACAGGTTCTTAGGTTATTGCTTTTAGTTGCATATATTTTCCCTCCCTGACCAGATTTAAGCTCCCTAAAGAGAGAGAGAATGGCTTATTACTTTATTATTCTGCAACAGTGCCTGGCTCAGAACACTCAGGCCAACAGTTCAACATTAACTGCATTTTAACTGACTGATTTTCTGCATACACATATTGAATTTTAGAAGAATGAGTATGTCCTGGGAGTTGTATGGTAATACTGTGACCGGATATCTCTGTGTAGATTACCTAACGGGATGCATGGATATAGCATTATATGCATGGTTCTTTTGGTACCTCATGAGGATGAAGGCACCATTTTGGTATAACCTTATTAGCATGCAGGAGGGATTTGTGATTAATTAAAAATGTTAGTGATCATCAGTGCCTGAGAGCAGGAAAGATGGTTAGTCAGCATCTGCTCTAATTATAACATAAGTGCCCAAAATTGCCTATATTCTCATCACCTCAAAGTATAAACTCCAGGAACATCTTAGAATAATAGATGACATTTCACTTAAGCCAATTAGCATTTTATAAAACCCAAGAATGCTCTAGCTTCTTTTTATAAAGAGTGAGGTTGAGCATCTTTTCATATGTCTATTGGCCATCTGTATGTCCTCTTTGGGGAAGTGTCATCAGGTCCTTTGCCCTTTTTTTATTGTTTTTTTTTTTGATGTTCGGTTTTGTAAATTCTTAACACCACAGTGAGATACCGTCTCACACCTGTCAGAATGGCTATCATCAATAAATCAACAAACAACAAGAGCTGGTGAGGATGTGAAGAAAGGGGAACCCTAGTGCACTGCTGGTGGGAATGCAGATTGGTGCAGCCACTGTGGAAAGCAGTATGATGTTTCCTCAAAAATTAATAATGGATCTGCCTTTTGAGCCAGCTATCCAACTTCTGGGAATATATCTGAAGGAACCTGAAACACTAATTTGAAAGAACATAAGCACCCCCATGTTCATTGCAGTGTTATTTACAATCACCAAGATATGGAAGCAGCCCAAGTGTCTATCAGTAGATGAGTGGATAAAACAACTATGGGACATTTACACAAGTGGAATACTACTTGGCCAGAAAAAGGAAGAACATTTTACCTTTGTGACAGTATGGACAGACCTGGAGAACATTATGCTAAGCAAAATAAGCCAGTCAGAAAAACACAGATAATACATGATTTTACCCATTTGTTGAATCTGCTCAACAAATTGAACTAACAAGCAAAACAGAGACAGAATCATAGTTAGAGAACAGGATGACAGCTAAGGGTGGTAGAAGGTAGGGGGTGGAGAGATTGAGCAAAAAGGAAAAAGGGCTCATGGACATGGACATGGACAACAGTCTGGTGATTACTTGGGGAAGGTGATATAAGGGGACTAAATGGTAATGGTAAATACAATAAAAATTAAAAAAAATAAAACCACTAACCATAAAAAAGAAATTTATATTCTTTAAAAAATATTAAGATGGTAGTGTGTATATGTGCATGCATGTATAGTGTTTATACAAGAGTGTGAACACTTAGCAAGGCCACCTGATTTTTAGTTCTAATGAAGAGAGAGCATATTCCACTAATATATATACTGACCAGTGGGTAGCATTTATATAAGTAGAGATACAACCCAATACAAGGTTTTATACCCTTTCGGTAGCTTCTCATTAATGATCAGAAAATTAGCAGGTCTGTTTGTGTTGAAATGCCAGTTTTTAACTTAATATTTAAATGAAGTTTTACTGAAGGCAATTATTAGAAGAAGCCACATGAAATGTTTCACTACTCTTGTGTATTAAAAATGCCCTCTATGTGGTATGAATCTGATGTTTCTTT
The DNA here is from genome assembly GCF_014824575.4 of Sturnira hondurensis. Classification (NCBI taxonomy): domain Eukaryota; kingdom Metazoa; phylum Chordata; class Mammalia; order Chiroptera; family Phyllostomidae; genus Sturnira; species Sturnira hondurensis. The sequence goes on along the minus strand of NW_028092711.1, from coordinate 482,517 downwards.
TAGAATTTAGGCAGGGAGGTACTTTGATTCCTTAGGGAAACTGGTACACTTATTTCTTTATGAAAATAGAAACTGAATAATTGACAGTGTCTGCCTTTTTGTTTGGTTGCCAAAAATCTTAGAGCTAAATTTAAAGCTGAGCTATGCCAATTATGTAGATTTAACAGCTGAATATTTATGTTCTTTTATCACCTAGATTTGAGACTCTTATAATTTTTCAGATGCCCTCACCTGGAATTCTTCATGGAAAAATGTAGAGTTAATATATTAATAAAATAAATAAAATGGGGATGTTACTTTGTGATTTAGGAGGGGGGATACTGAGCAAGTGATAGAACCTCAAATTTCATCTGCAAAATAAGCACAATAATAGTTTACTTCACAGAATGGCTGCGAGGATTAAATTAGGTCAGGTCAATTGTAAGGAACAACACAAATGTTATTTTTTTAAGAGAAGGTCCAACTTTAAAGTCTAAGCTATATTTACCCTCAGGATTCAGACATGTCACTCGGGTATGTGGGGCAGGACAAGCGAGTCTGTGAAGGATAAGAAGTATTTTAGAAAGGAACCCATCCTAGGTAAAGAGAGCATTAAGGTGAGCTCAATCATTGTCTAAGATCAATGGGTCAATACCAGTGGGTAGGATAATTTTATTTATAGTGTGCTAGCCCTTTCATGCTATACTTATGCTAGGGCCCTGGGGAGAGAAAGTATAAAACTTAGAAGAGCTGTTTCACTGAAATTTCTGTAAGATACTGAGAATGTAAGGTAATTCTTTTTAAACAAAGAACAGTACAAAGCATGGATCTACCCTTGCTGCCCCAATTTCCTCGCCTCCTGTTTTTGCTTCAACCACTTGAATCTTCTTAGTTGATAGGATAAATTGACCCCAGCTGTTCTACAGAAATGACTTTGATAAAGTTCAGCAAAGACTGGTTAAGAGCAAAGTTCAAGGTCTCTCTGGAATATGGCAGTGTTCATCACTTCCTCTTGGAAATGCTCTTCTCTTGACTTGTGGGACACTGTCCTATCACCTCGTAGCCATTTTCCCTTTTCTTTTGTGCACCTCTCTGCTGCAGCCTGCACTCTCCAGTATTGGAGAGAAAAGGAGTCAGCCCTTACATTTGTTTTCTTTCCACTAGAGATACTTTAGGATTGCATGTATCCTGTCTGACAAGTAATATATACTAATGATACTCAAAATAACAATGTAGGTTAATTTTTACCTTTAAAAATAGAATATATTCACACCTACAGACCACACTTATATTTTGAGATGACTTCTTGAATAGGAGAAAAAAGAAACTAGCATGTGAAGAATTTCACCTAAATCTAGATAGATCCCACTCAGCATTTACAGACACATATGTAAATATCATTGTTATACAGGAAAACACTGAAAGCCATCCATCCAATCCATTGATGGCTAACCTACAACCTACAATGTGATGGCTCTAAATCTGTGTTACCATTCCAGAAGTTTGTCTTGATTTCTAGACTAACACTTCCAATAAGATTATAACACTTGAGCATTCCTCAGAAACTTGAACTGGAAATCAGACTTATTATCTTTCCCTTTAAATATGTTTCTCCCTCTAGATTAATAAACCTACCTGAGGTTATCCTAGATTCACTCTTCCACTGTACAAAGCTGCTTTTATTTCTGTGCCATTCCTTAAAAAACTGTCCCTTCCTCTCAATCAGTGGTCTTCACTCTTTAGTGAGAGTCAGAATCCCATGCAGGGCTTGTTACAACATAAATGGCTAGGTCCTATTCTCAGAGTTTTTGATTCAGTGTGTCTGGGGTAGAGGAAAGAATTTGCTTTTCTAACAGGTTCCTTAGTGATCTGCTGCTGCTGATTGGGGGCAAGGATGCACTAAGAGGGGGAAAATCATGCTTTGGGAATTATTGGCTTAAGTCTCTACTAGCAGTACCTTAATTTTTTCTCTAATCCTTTGTCAATTGTCTTAGGTAATGGTCTATTAACTCTCTCTTTCCCCATCTCACAAAACTTTAGTGCATTCCCTATATCAATGTTGTCCAATAGAACTTTCTGTGATGATAGAAATATATATTCTGCTATCTAGTACAGTCACCATTAGTTATATGTGGCTTTTGAGCACTTGAAATGGGCTACTACACCTGAGGAACTGAATTTTAATTATTTAATTTTCAGTGTAGATAGTGGCTACTGTATTGAATAGCGCAATTCCATACTGTTCCAAGACAAGAATCCAGTCGTATTTCTTCTTTGTTTAAAATGTTCTGATGGCTCTACGTTGTCCATAGATTAAAGACAGATTTTAGTGTAATCCATGTTCAGCTTTCAAATCAAGTACACCTGATTCGAATATTGGCTCCACGACTTAGTAGCTATGTTATTTCAAGTGAGTGAGTTAAGCTTTGATTCTCAGTTTCCTTGTCTGTTAATGATCAGTAAGGGGAACCCATTATTATTATAATGAGAAACTAATAATCATAATAGTAACAATAATGATTGTTATTCCAAACCCCTTTGTAAGGCATACAACTCCCTTTACAATATGGAGCTTTCTTATCTTGATTTTTGTCTTGTATCTTCAGTTCCTTGCTTTCTAAAAATAGCTTCTGATTTCCTCAAATATTGTTACCTAATTCATACTATTGTTCCTTTGGTTGTGTCTGTTTTTTGCTGGTCTACCTGGGTAAACATAGCTTTTCTTTTTATATTAAGCTCAAGGGGTCACCTCATCTATGAAATCCTTCTGCTTTCCCCTGTCACATCAGTTAGAGCTGACTCTTTCCTCCTTTATTGTCTGAACAATGCGCATTCTATCACAGCATCTATCACTTTTCATTACATTTCTCTGTCCACCTATATTTGCTCCTCCTAAACTGTGTTTATGGAAAGCAAAGCCATTTTTTCATTTTTTTTATTCCCAATTCTATACAGCACATCATAGATTATAGTCACTAAATCCCTATTTCTTGAGTGAATGATGGGCCAGGTCCTACGAAAATGTAGATTTCAATAGTTCCTTGAGCTATGGAAAACTGTTCAAGTCTTTGATTAATGATTTGTTCCTGGGTAGCTGTGTGATTTTAGTAAGCTGACTTACTTCTCTGACTTTTTCCAGTGAGCGGTTGGAGTAGAGGCTCTCAAGGGTCTGTTCAGCTTTAACACACTCAGCCCCCCAGTGTCCTCTCCACAGACTTTTTATTTTAAAGTGCTGCTGTATTTCACTGACATGTAATATACTTTTTGACCCCAAGAAAAAGAAATATTGAGTTTTCTGAATAAGGATAAAGATTTAAAATTATTACTTACAATTTTTTTTATTTTAGCTAAAGTATATATCTCAAATATTTACAGAGATTTTAAACACTGAAAATAAGAATTCAAAATCAAACCTGAAAGGCAAGGAAACAGTAAAATATAGGATGTATTTAGGAACTAGAAAGCATGCTGGGTGTGTCAGACACTGGCTATAAGTGAGAGGAGAAGACAAAGAAACGTTTGGAAATCTAGGTTGGGCATATTGTAAAGGGGCTGCTTTGTCAATAACAATAGAGAACTATAGGAACATCAACTCAGTTGCAGCATTTTGGATTAATCATATCTGGGAAGATAAAGATGACAAAGAATTTTCAACATTGAGTCCTGGAGTATAGACTAGGAGCCTAAACTAATATGTTGATAAAAATTGAAAGCAAGTTAAGAAGACAAACATTGTAGTGAGCAAATATTTTGTTTGTGGACACTGATTAAAATAGGGAGAGATAAAGATGATGAAAAATGATCCCTTATTTCAATGTCTGCATATGTAGAAGAAGAGAGATACAAATCCCAGGAACACAGAAAACAAGAAATTTGAGAGGGATGACAAGAGTTTAGCTTTGGATATATTGACTTTGAAATGATAATGGATTGTTTTGCAAGAGTGCATAGTAGAAATCTGTAAATTAAAAAGGCCAACCTGAAGGCAAAACTTAAGACAGCATTTTAAAAGGTCAACAAAAGAATTCAAGCAGAAAATCTTGAGTTGAACATCGAGTAGAATCCAAATAGATTAGATTTGAGTAGGACCTCAGAGTTCAGCTAGTTTAACTTTCTCATTTTATAGGTGAAGAAATTTAAGGCTGGAGCCTTCAAGGAAGGCTTAAAGGACTTATTTATATCCTTATATTATTACTTACTCACCTATAAATAAAGAAGAGATCTGAAGCTACTTTTTTGCATTATTTATTTATTTATCATCAACCAAGGACATTTTTCATTGCTTTTAGAGAGAGAGGAAAGGGGAGGAGAGATGGAGAGTGAGAAACATCAGTATAATAGAAATATCAATTGGTTGTCTCTCTTAGGCTTCCCAACAGGAGATAGAACCTGCAATCTGAGAATGGAACCTGCAACTTTTCTGTGAATAGGATGATGCTCCAACAAACACAGCCACACCAGCCAGGGCTTGAAGCTACTTTCTAAGAGTAAAATTATAAAGTGATTTTGTTCCTGCCAAGAAAATCTTTTGTCATTATTTTTTTATATTAGCAAGAGAAAATGTTTTCTGAAAGGCATATTTTCTTGGTTATCTAGAGGTTTTGTTTTTGAAAAAAGGCTAGTTTTTTCCCCCCTGATGAAATATAAAATGAAATTAGTGCTTAGAGATGGGGATAAAACTCAAGACAAAAACTAAATGCTCCAGAAAAAAGATGATTTCATTCTTTAGTTTGCTTTCAAATACTAGGGCTGTAATTTGATCGCTCAAAGGTAAGAAAAAAATAGAGCTAACAGTAAGTCTTGAGCTGTTAACAGAACAATGTAATGATGCATTCATCACTCTGGCAGGACACCTTAGATTAAGAATTAGTTTACATAACTATTAGACTAATGGGGATTACATTAATAGGAACTTCATATTTGTACACTATTCTTCCAGTCTAGAGTCCCTAACTGTCAACTGAGATGGAAACTGGAAATCCATCTGATTTCTTTACTTCTCAATTTTTAGAAATAAAAACTTGGAAAAACATGTTGGAACATAGAAACAAAGAAACTATAAAGGCAGTAAGTCTGATTGTGAAAGTTAAAAGTTTTCACAGGGTACAAGCCACCATTACCAAGTTAAAAAATATATACAGAAGAAATACTTGTTACATGGATCATTAGTAGTTAATATTCTTAATAATCAAAATGAAATTACAAAGCAACAAGTAACAAAAGATTACCTCTAGAGAAAAAAAAAATCAAATAAATGGATAGATATTTTTCAAAGGAAAGATAAAAATTGCCCAGGACCATCTCATCTTAATAGAGTCATGAACTGCATAGCATTTCGGTCAATGACAGGCAGTGTACATGACAGTAGACCTATGAGATTATAATGGATCTAAAAAATTTCTATTGCCTCATGAACATTGGAATGACCATGTCATTTTCAAAAGGATTACTCACATGTTTTTAGTGATACTAGTTTACACAAGCCTACTATCTGTCATTTAAAGTATAGCACATACAATCATGTATAGTACATAATACTTAGTAATGGTAATAAATAACTTTGTTACTGGTTTACGCATTTAAATAATATACTTCTTAACCATTATTTTAGAATGCACTCTTTCTATTTATAAAAGATAAAGTTTGCTGTAAAACAGCATGCTGTGTTATGATGGCAGCAGTCTCATATATCTGGTGTTTACCATGTCTCTTGATTGCATCATTTCTCATGTGCTCGATTTAACCTTGTATTGTTTTATACAGTAACATGTAGTACAGGTTTGTAGTCTACAAGCAATGAGCCATCCCAGGTAGCCTACACGTGTGGGTTTGTGTAAGTGCATTCTATGATTTTTACACAACAAATCACCCAATAATCCATTTCTCAGATCGTATACTTGTTGTTATGCAGTACATGACTGTATTAATCAAGAAATGCAAGACTTCTGCCCTGACTGGTGTAGCTCAGTGGATTGAGTGTTGGCCTGTGAACCAAAGAATCATGGTTCAATTACCAGTCAGGGCACATACCTGGGTTGCAGGCCAGCTCCCAGCAGGGAATACACGAGAGGCAACTGTATGTTGATATTTCTCTCCCTCCCTCCTTCCCTTCCCCTCTAAAGATAAATAAATAAAATCTTAAAAATAAAACAAATGCAAGACTTCTTTATTCATTGCCACATTCTTGTCCAATAGTTTTAAGCCAGCAATACCTGCCTGTTTTTGGCAAAAATTAAGAATAATGATGATGATATCTAGTGCTGGGGAAACTGCCATTCTGGGGGTATAACTGTTCAGAAAATATGGCAATTTGGATCATAATCTTAATAAATGTATAAACTCTTCATGATAGGGAGAATTCTAATAGCCCCCGATTTTCCTGCCTCCATGTGTACATATCTGTATAATCCCTTTCCCTTGAGTGAGGATGAGACTGTGAATATGGTGTATATATAGCATACTTGTGATTAGGATAGAGCATACGACAAAAGTAGGGATTTTGCCATTGCAATGAAGGTTGCCTATCAGTTGACCTTGAGCTAGCCAATTTGGCCTTGAAGAAACAAATATGCCGTGAAGTCGTCCACATGGCAGAGAATGGTGGGTGGCCTCTAGGAGATAAAGATCAGTCTTACAACTACAAGAAACTTAATTCTGCCAACAGCATTGACGTTGGAAAGGACCCTGTACCCCAGGTAAGACTGTAGTCTAGGCTGACATCTTGAATGAAGCCTGCTGAAACCCAGATCAGAGAATACACTAAGCCCTGCCCAGACAGACCCCTGACCCACAGAAACTAAGGTATTAAATGTGTATTGTTTGAAGCTGCAAAGTTCATGGTTATTTGTTTCACAACAATAGAAAAGTAATACATACTGTGAGTAACTGAGTCTAACCTTAGGAATTTATCCTGAGGTAATAACCAGACATTCAAACAAGAATATATGTGCATGGATGCTTATATGTGCAAGGATGAGTGTTCAGTGAGATGGGATGGGAGTAATAGACAGAAAACTGTACCTGAAAAATAATTAAATAAAATTTTAACAAAATAATAAAAAATAAAAAAATAAAAAATAAAAAATGTTTATATTTTCAAGACCAAATTTTATTCCACATAAAATAGTTTGCAACTCATTGATTCACATTGAATCAATGCGACACTATGTTGCATTCTCTAGCTAGAAGTCCAGGTGCACGAGAAGGTGAACACTTTATTGACTCACTCTTTTCTCAGAACAAGAAAAAAACTTTTTTGACAATTTATTAACTAAAAATGACTATTTTATATGAATAAACAGAAGTTGAATAAATTGTCTGGTCATGCTAGACATATGAATAGGAACAGATAAAGCACAGAAAAGGAAACCAATTTCTTCCAAACTAAAAATACACTGAAAAAAGGAAGAAATTGAAAAATTGTACAAACTTGCCTGTTCCTACTTTTACTGCTCTTTTTAGCAAAATTGACAGGCAGCTTGTCTACCACGGATCTTGTAACCACAGCTGACTCAGTCTCAGTAGTAAGGGTGGCTGGTTGGTGTCATTCACTTGCTGACTAATATCCTACCAAGAGTATTTGACAGACAGGCAAGCACCATATACTGCGAGAGGTTAGTATTATCCTCTTTCAAAATGAGGAGTTTAATCAACTGAGCATCAAAGTCGAGTTAAGAAAGTCTCAAAGTCCTCAGTCTTAGACTCCTAATTCTTCTGTTAGAAAAAGAAAACACAGATAAAAATGTAAGTAGTGTCTTGGCCATCTCTTAAAATCCCACAAGTTAGAAAAGGTCTCAAAAAATATATATCTTGCCTGAATTTCATTGCAAGCCACAAAATGACTGCTGGTGATGAGCATTTTCTTTTCTGTACAGGGAGAACTGTGAGGTTGTCTTTTAGATAGGAGAGGACGGATGCTATTTCACAGCACTCAAACTCTCAATGAGAGAATAATGATAATGGTAGATAGTGAGACTAATATATTAGTGAAGAAGTGTCAAAAGCCTTCCAGTGAAGTCTTTGCCTCCATCCTCTGCTGTAACCCTTTTTCTTTCTGTCTTTATTTTTGCCTTCACCAGCCTTCTTGGAAAACTATCTGTATTTGCTAATTTCAGTCCCTCCCCTCTCTGCCGATGACAAGAGCACAGAGCGGGAAGAGAACATAATTTATCTTCCATGATTTTCAATGTGGAATGATGCACAGATTTGGCTGTCACTGTGCATCTGATACAGGTCATATCTTCTTTCTATGTAAAATGATTTCTAGTATTCTCTGTGTTCTCTGGCTTTTAAACTAGTAGTACATTACAAGATTTTATTTTTATTGTCTTGTAATTGGCAGAACATGGGTCCTGTTCAGAAAAATTGTCCACATAGGTCTCCATCTGTACATTTTTATTGGTAGGAGCTTTATTCTCTGTTTCAACTTGTGCTTTGTGTTTTTTCCAACAAATAGGCTATACATATTTAAAAATTGGGTGATATATAACACTAAGTCTCTTCTCTGGGGTTAATGGAAAATAGATTTTATCCTATCCAATTTTTTACAACAGAAGAATTGGGGTTTTTGACAATAAACACAGAAATGGGTAGTACAATACAATTTCCTGTATGAGTCTGTCTTTTGGAGATTTGCTGTCCTTCACTTTGTAGGTGTTAACTGATCAAGCAGGTGGCTATTTCCTTGGATAGTTGGAGAAATCTTCTCCAGAAAGTACTACCTGGTAAAAGGCTTGGTTTCATTGAATAAGGTATTAGTTTGATGGGGTTACTTAAAGCCACTGTCCCCATGACTTCATTGCACAAGGTCATTGCAATGGAATTACAACTATTGATCCCCCGAAATTGGTGAGTTAAAGTATATCTGTTTCCCTCTAGCTCTTGGAAGGTCTCCCAGTGCCAAAGTTCTGGAGGAACTGTTGAGCCTGCCAAGGTCAGGCCCCACCAACTCCCTGTGGCATCTACACACGAGTCTCAGTGGGTCAGGTACCTCCCCATGATGGATAAGCTGGAATTTAGCATACCTTTTATCTGTATTCATAGGACTAAAGCTGTAGATTTGGGGTGGGGTGGTGAGCCAGACACTAAGATGTGGGGAGACAGGAGGACAAAGTTCAGAAACACTGAGCTTGCAGGTTAAGGACAATAATCCTCTGCTGGCTCACTGGGTTGCTCAGCTCTTTACACAGAAATGTTTCAGAGCCCCAGACAACACAAGAATTTCCTCTGGAAGATTTCCTCAGGCATGCAAGTGGAGGTCTTTCTTATAGGGCACTTGGACATTGTAGACACAGGATGGCAGCCTATTTAGCAAACCTTGGTAGTGAGCATCTGTACCAGTGAATAAGAATACCTGGAATAATGTTGTTACTCCTCTTACTGTGGGAACAGTTACTCTTGTAATTGCTTTTCTCTTTTTATCAAAGGCTTTAGTGTGTGTTGGGAGAGGAACAAATCATGTCTTTGGGTTTGACTAGGGGCAATCATGCCTAATCAGCAGGCTAAGTTCTAACCTTCCTTGCCAGCTAGCACATGATCTGAGAAGACACTTTTTTAATGTTCATTTTCCAAAAAATTCATCCTAGAAGATGCCATTCCATGTGAAAAGTTGAATCCATGATTTCTATGCTATTTATTTAGGAAGGAAATATTTAGCAAGCCTTCCTTCTTAGTTTAGTGAGGGTCTTGTATTAAAAAGGCAGATATATCCATATAGTCACTTTATATAAATTCACCAATTTTGACATGTTTTTAAGAAATGCATGTTGATATGATAGCTAATATGACAATACAACCTAACAAAATTGTTTTGAATGAATAGTTAAAGATAACCAAGCATTACTAGAGCCATCACACAGAAAAACTAAAAAAACTTTATGGTCAACTCAATATTATATTTAAAAAAATTATCCATATTAATATACCTGTAGTTTATTCATTTTTATGGCAGTACAGGATTCCATGGTGTGTTTATATCACAATTTTTATTTTCCCAACTTATCAAAGAATATTTAGGTTTCTTTGTCATAATTGCAGAGGATTCTGACATAAATAATTTTGGACTTATCTACTGCTTTATGTGCAAGAATTTCTCTAGTGTATATGCATAAGAGTGAAATTGCTGAGCCATTGGGCTGTATGCATATTAAATTTTAATAGGTAGTACAGGAGCACATACTGAAGTGGTAGTATGATGTACATTCCCACTTGCACACATGGGAGTACCCGTCACTCCACTTACTCACCAACACTTGATACGGTGTAGCTTAAATTTCTAAAATGTTTGAGTGTCTTTTACAACGTTTATTTTTAATTTGTATTTTCTCTTCTGTGAACTGTCCAAATGATTTATATTTTCATTGACTTCTAGGAATTCTTTGCATATTCAGGTTATTACTAATACTTTGTTAATTGTTTGCATTACAAATATTTACTGCTTGTCTACTTGTCTTATTCTTTTTGTGTGGTCTTTTCATGGAACAAAAGTTATTCATTTTAATGTAGTTAAATTTATGCACCAGTTTCTTTATGGTTTATTTAAAAATGGTTTTCTTCATATATTCTCTTCTAAAGGTTTTAAAATTTTGCTTTTTATAGTTTTTCTTCATTCATTTGAACTTCTCTTATGTTATAAAGTAGAAGTCTATTTTAATTTTTTATACATATATTTAATCCCCAAATCAGAAAGTACCCTCTTTTCTCACTGTTATGAAGTACCAGTCTATCATGAATTAGGTGTGCATATTAAGAGTGGGGCAAAAGTAGGTTTACTGTTGTGAGTATGCAAAACATAGAGTTTACTCATATTAATATTATTTATTAATTATTGTATTATTTTCCATATGAACAAATTTTCCTACTTTCCATAGGCAAACCTACTTTTGCTCCATCCTGCATTTATGGGTCTAGTTCTTGGCTATCTATTTTATTTCATTAATTTCTTCATTTATATCTGCAACAAGCTTTGAGTTTTAGTTGCCAGCATTATTTTCAGTCTTTTTGTCTAGCTCTGTTTTGACTATACTTGTGCCTTTGTTTTTTCTGTATAAATTTTATTTTATTTTATCCTTACTTAAGGATTTTTTTCCCATTGCTTTAAGAGGGAGAAGAGTGGGGAGAGAGAAAGAAAGAAAGAAAATTAATGTGAGAGAAAAACATTGATTGGCTGCCTCTTGTAGGTTCCCCAAACAGGGATAGAACCTGCAACCTGGGCATGTGCTCTGACTGAGAATTGAACCTGTGAACTTTCATTGTGTGGGACGGCGCTCCAACCAACTGAATGAACCACACCAGCCAGGGGTCTTCTGTATAAATATCAGAGTTAGCTTTTATACATACAAAATCCAGCAGGATGGTTGATTAAAATGACAGTATATCTATATATTGGTATGGAGAAATGTAACAAATCTTTCCACATGGAGTTCTTTCTAATTGTTGTCACTTCATATTTTTGAAATCAGATTCTTAATTTTTAGATAAAATTCTTACAATTATTTTAACTCTGTTTCTGGGTATGATATACATTTTTTCTGCTTTGAATATATACATTTTTGAGAACTTCACTTCCTATTGTTGCAGAAGGAAAATATAATTGAATTATTTTATGTTTCTCATACATTCATCAACTTTCCTAGACAATGAAAAACTCTAATAATTTGCCCATAGATTTTTAAAAACGTGAATGATCACATATTTGCAATTATATATTGTTATTTTTTCTCAATCATATATCTCTTGTTCCTCTGGAATTAAAAAAGGATCAATCATTGAACATGATCTTTGCTGTGAAAGTTTTCCTTTTCATCACCATTTATTATTAAATTTTATCAATGGTTTTTCTGCAGCTATTGAAATGAACTGCTACTCAATCATAGAAAAGATGAAATAATGCCATTTATGGCAACTTGGGTGGATCTTGAGAGTATTATGCTAAATGAAATAAGTCAAACAAAAAAGGATAAAAACTATGTGATTTTACTCATTGAGGGATATAAATCAGAAACCAACCGATAAACCAAGTAACAAGAAAACAACTCATAGACACAGACAACAGAAAGGTGGTTATAGAAGGGAAAGGGAGGGAACCAGCAGACACAGGATAAAGGAAGTAAAATTTATGCTGACAAATGTAGACTACAATTCAGATGGTGAGCACATAATAGAGTATACAGATGTCATGTTGTATATCTGGAGTTTGAAGAATATTGTTAACCAATGTTACTCCATTAAAGTTAATTAAAATTAAACAAATATTGTTTTGATAATATTCTATGTGCCTCTTAACTTTTTGTCTAATTAATCTATTATTATTGAGAACTGTGTTAAAAGTCTGCTTTGATGCTGGCTTATTAATTTACCTTATTTCTGAAAATCTGGCATTTATTATTTTTAGTATACTATTAAATACCTATAAATTTAAAACTATTGAGTAGATTATTTATTTATTTTTAATTGTAATTATCTCTATTATCATGTGTTTTACTTTAAAGCTTCTATTTTTCTGATAATTGAATAATTGTACCAGAAATATATATTGCCATCATAATAATATCATAATATATCATATTTTATGATATTTTTACCTTTAATATTTTGAGTTGTTAAATTCTAAGAGTATCTTTTGTTTTATTTGTAGAAAGAGCCTGGAAATTAAGAGTTTTAAGTATAAGTGTAGTTTTTTTACAATCATTGTTATTTTCAATACACTTATATTTATCTCTACTATATAATTTATGCCTTAATTTGCCATATTCTTTTTTTATGCCTATAAAAGCATAGTGCATTTATTGGATTTGTATCTAGAATTTTTTCTCCATGAGTGTTCAGTGCCATGATGTGAAAGGGAGAGTACCATTGCTACAAAGAAGGGCAAAAGGAGACTGGGAAATGGAAATAATGTTCTAAAAGAAATACCTGTGTTCATTCAGCTATGAACTTCAGGCATTCTTTTTTAGAAAAGATATATATATTTTTTATTATTGTTCAAGTACATTTGTCTCTATTTTCCCTTCATTATTCTTTCAGTCTTCTATTTTCTGATTTATTGGCCATCATTTGATTGATCAACATCTCTCCCATAATTCTGCTTGCTATTAGTTGGGAAAGTATTTGTATTTTTTAAGAACTGATATCCTTAGAAATCTTAACATACATATTTCTCCTAAAGTCTAAATTAAAATATTCGCCCTCCTCTCAAACAATTCCTATGCCACAAATTCTTCTAATTCTGATCACTCTGTCCAGATTTACATGCTTTTATTTTTCCAGGATTTTAATTCTACCTCAAAATCTAAAATCCCTTACATTACACATTTGTGTTTTATTGTAACACCAACAATTTTTTGATTACTGCTTTGATTTCACCAGCTGTTACCAGTATGTTCAGGCTTCCTGTTTCTTCCTCATTCAGATTTGAGAGACTATGTTTTCTAGAAATTTGTACATTTCACCAGGTTTTCAAATTTCTTGGCATATAGTTCTTCGTAGTAATTTCTTATGATCCTTTGTATTTCTGTGGTGTCAGTGGTAATCTCTCCTCTTTCATTTCTGGTTGTGTTTATTTGGGTCCTCGCTCTTTTTTTCTTGATGAGTCTGCTTAAAGGCTTGTCAATTTTGTTTATCTTTTCAAAGATCCAGCTCCTGGATTTATTGATCCTTAGAATTGTGCTTTTAGTCTCTATGTTGTTGAATGCTGCTCTGATCTTGGTTATGTCCTTTTTTCTGCTTGTTCTGGGCTGTCTTTGTTGTTGTTCCTTGAATTCTTCATTGTTTAATAGCATGTTATCCAATCTCCATGAATTTGAGTGTTTTTGAGTTTTTTCCTTGAGGTTGGCTTCTAGTTTCAGTTCCTTGTGGTCAGAGAAAATGCTTGATATGATTTCTATTTTCTTGAGTTTGTTGAGGCTTATTTTGTGTCCTATTATGTGGTCTATCTTTGAAAATGTTCCATGTGCATTTCAAAAGAATGTGTATTTTACTTCTTTGGGATGTAGGGTTCTATACATATCAGTTAAGTCCAGTCAATCTAGAACATTGTTGAATGCCTCAATATTATTGTTGATATTTTGTTTGGAAGGTCTATCTATTTTTGACAGTAGGGTGCTAAAATTCCATAGTATAAGTGTGTCGCTGTCTATATCTTTCCCGAAGTCCTCTAAGATTTTCCTTATACATTTGAGTGCTCCTATTTTGGGTGCATATATGTTTATAATGTTTATGTCTTCTTGATAGATTCTTCCCTTGAGCATTATGAAGTGTACTTCTGTGTCTCTTTATGGTCTTTGTTTTGAAATCTATTTTGTCTGACATGAGTATTGCTACCCTGACTTTTTTTTTCCTGTCAGTTTGCTTGGAAAATTTTTCCAGCCCTTTACTTTCAGTCTTTATAGGTCTTTTGTTCTCAGGTGGGTCTCTTGTAGGCAGCATATGTGAGAGTAATGTTTTTATTATCCATTCAGCTATTCTGTGTCTTTTGATTAGCAAATTTAGTCTAGTTACATTTGAGGTTATTATTAATAAGTAATTATTCATTACCATTTTACTTCCTTCATACCTTGTTTCTTTTTCTCTCTCACTGTTTTTCTTCATTTTCCTAAGGCAGTCCTTTTAGTATATCTTTCATATCTGCTTTGTGGACCTGTATTTTTTGAGACTTCTTTTGTCTGGGAAGCTCCTTATTTGGCCTTTTATTTTAATTGAGAGACTTGCTGGATAGAGTAGTCTTCGATGCAGGCTTTTGTTTTTCATTACTTGGAATATTTATTGCCATTCCCTTCTGGCTTGTAGTGTTTCTTTTTCTTTTTTTTTTCCTTCCAAATATCTTGGCAAAGGCAGAGGGGAGGCAGAAAATTAGACATCATTTAAACTAGCATTGACGTTTAAATTAATGTGAAAGGAGATTTCAAATGTCTTTTAGTTTCTATACTGTAGTGAATCTATTTTGTATTTTTAATAACCGGAGGCAGGCTCTGTGTGTGTGCATGTGTCTGTGATAGAGATCTGTGGCTGGTAGTGTTTCTGTTGAGTAGTCAGTGGATAGCCTTATCAGGGTTCTTTTGTATGTTACTTCCTATTTTTCCTTTGCTGCCTTTAAGATTCTCCCTTTGTCTTTAATATTTGGCATTTTAATTATGATGTGTCTTGGAGTGGTCCTCTTTGGTTTCCTCTTGATTGGGACCCTCTCTGCTTCCTGGATTTGTGTGACTTTTTCTCTCATCAAATTAGGGAAATATTCTATCATTACTTTTTCAAACAGATTTTCTATCCCTTGTTCCTCTTCTTATTCTGGTATCCCTGTTATATAGATATTATTCTGTTTCATGCTGTCCTGCAGTTCCCTTAACCCCTGTTCATTGTTTTAGAATCTCTTTTTGCCTTTCTTCCTCTTTCTGGGAGTTTTCTCCTACTTTGTTCTCCAGCTTGTTGATTCAGTCCTCTGCTTCATCTAGACTGATTTTATTCCTTCTACTGTTTTCTTGAATTCGGAAATTGTATTCTTATTTCCTCTTGGCTCTTATTGTTATTTTCTATGTCCTTTTTCATGCTGATGTAATTCACAGGAAGTTCCTCATACCTTCCATGTAGTTTTTGGTAATTCTTACTGAGCTCATTGAGCTTCCTTATGACTGTTGTTTTGAACTCAATATTTGATAGTTGACTTGCTTCTATTTCATTTAGCATTCTTTCTGAGGATTCCTCCTTTCCTTCACTTGGGGATTTTTTTCTTTGTCTTCCTATTATTTGTGAGACTCTTCTTGTTTGCCTCTGCTTTTTAAATTGATCTGTTTTGACTCCCTGAGTCTGTGGTGAGAAATTCTATGGTAGGAGACCTGTGAGATTCAGTGGTGCAATCTCCTTGATATCTTGAACTTGATGCTCTTTGGATGCCCTTTATGCCATTTATGTTGGCTCTGTAGATGTAATTGGGTTTTGATTGTTGTTGGGTGACCCTTTGGTGGGTCTGTCCCTCCAGCTGGTTGACTGTAGGTCACTCCACCCACCATGTCTTGTATGCAGTTGTGCAGGTGCTGCCAAAACAAAACCATAAAGCCCAGGAAACAAACTCACATCTGCAAAAATCTCCCCCCCCCACCACAAATCTCACTATTGACAGCAAATGAATCAGTATTAATGAGGGTATAAAGAGATTAAGACTATTGTAAGAAAGTAGAGAAATAAGCTATATGTAAAATCTAGTGACTTAATTTGCACAAACTTTCTGGACAAGACATAAATGTTAAAAAGTTATGCAGGAAAGAAAATATTGCTAATCATGGAAAAGACCACAGTGGATTTCATCTTGGTAGCCTCTAGTATTTACCACTCATTTTTCTTTCTGGATCCACTTCTGGTGATGTCAGATATTGACCCTGTCTGACCTTAGGCAACATGCTCTGAGACTGCCAGGGATCTACTGTCTGTGGCTGTCTCCTTCGGTTGTCAATCTAGTCATTTTGCATTCAACAGTGAGGCTTAAGCCCCATAGGGTGGTGCAGAATCTCTCCTGGTTTGGGGGCTATTGTTTCTCCTCAGGCTGCTGCTGCTTGGAGGGGAGTGGTCTGCCTGAGCAGCATAGCTGCTGCTATAAGGGTGATGACTCAGCACTGGGATTTGGGTGGCTACTCTCTCAGTTCTTTCCCCAAAGCCTCCATCCCCAGTCTCTCCTCAGTGTCTCTAGTCTGCTCTGTCCCCTCTTTGCCATGGATTTACTGTCTGTGGTTCACTCCTTCAGTTGTTAATCTAGTAACTCTGTACTCATAGCCAGGCTTAAGTACCACAGAGCTGGGTCAGAGTCTCTCCTGGGGTTGGGGCTGTTGTTTCCCACTGTTTGTGAAATAATTCTTGTTCTATTTGAAGTTTCCCTTTTAGTGAAGATCTGTCGATATTAAATTTTCTGTTTCATTGCTATGAAAATTCATCACTAAGTCCCCATATTGAAACACACTTTCACTGGATATATATACACTTCTAGGTTGATAGTTGTTTTTTTTCTCTTCACACTTTGAAGATATTCTAATATTATCTGCCTTCCATTTCTGTTCTCAAGAGATCAGCTGTCAGTCTAAAATGAACTTTGTAAATAATTTGTCATTGTTACCCTCTCCCTAGCCTAAGGCTACTTATATTTTTCTATCTTTGTTTCTTTGGTATCTTGGAACTTCACTATGTTGTTTCTATTTGGGGATTTGTTTTTATTCATTCTGCTTAAAATTAATTGTTAGGCTTCTTGACTATCAAGATTGAGTTTATTAGTCTATCTTGATAGTCTAATCAAGATAGATTATCTTGATAGTCTATCTTGACTATCAAGATATTTAGTTTATTTTGGAAAATCTCAGTCATTATCTCTACACATATTTCCTACCCCTACTTTTCTTTAGTTTATTCTTTTGGAACTGCACTTAATATATGGTAACCCCTTTTTATACTCTATTTACTAGAGATTTTAGCATCAAAAATATTTTCTATGTCTTTATCTTTTTATGCTGCATTTCTTCAGATTTCTTTCCCATTTTACCACTTACATTTTTTGATTATCTAATCTGCTGCTTAAGTCATCCATTGAGATTTTAACTTTAATTTTTTAAATGTTGCCCTTGTACACATTCTATTAGGCTCTGCTCTACCTGACTGCTCTTGTTTCTGCATGTTGCTTTCATTTTTTGAAAATATTAAAGCTATTTATTTTGTATTTTGAGTCTGATCATTCCAGTAGTTGCTCACTTTGCAGATCTGTTTCTGAGGACTTCTGGCTCTCACTCATGGTGGCTTATTTCCTTGTATGTTTAGAGAAATTTGGCTGAAAGTGAGCTTATGTTCCCCGAAGCTTTGTGTGTGGTTATTATTTGAGGCATTAATTTAAAGTGTATTTGTATTTCTTTATGACAAGTGTTTGGAGGAAAACAATTAATTCATCCAACTTTTAATTAAATTTTTGGCTTGAGGATTTTTATCCCATGGGTGATGAATTTAAGACAAATATCCATATCAGAGTTAGCAGGTGGTTGGAATTTCTTATAGAAGACATTTTAATCTTATTTGCTTTTCCAATCAAAGTGTAGGCTGAGCCATGCCAGTTCCCCTAAGCAAGATCATTTCCTCCATTTTCCACATCCTCTCTGCTCTGCTTTTCTTATACTTCGCAGTTCTGGCTGTGCATGGGGATCTCTGAGTGGCCCTCTTCACTACTTGGGCTCATTAAAAGTCAGGATCTCTGCAACTAGAAAGGAGCAGATGTTCTCAGACTAAAAACTGGCTTCCTACTCACTGCTCTGGATCGTTCTTTCCTGTGGTTTGTGGCCTCTCTTGTCCTCATATTCCTGCCAACTCAGATATGCCTCAGCATTTTAAAATATAGTTTATACAACATTTTACAAGTTTTTTCCTAGAGTATTTTCTTTACTGATCCCTTCTGCGAATTGATTTGGTTAGGCTTGTTTCTTGGCACCTTCTTTGATAAGCTTCTTTTTAAAAAATCTTCCTTTTGTGTTTTGCCTTCTATTTCCATAGTTTATTCAACTTTAGGCCAGTAAGGAGCCTGTTCTGAGTCACTGTTCACTGAACACGCAAGGCTATTTTGGTGCATTGTTTTAGATGCTCCTCTTTAATTGAGTTCAGACCTAAGTTAACTTTTTAAATCTGGTAATGTGCCCCTAGTGTCCCACTCACTGAGTCATTCTGGATCCAACTTCTCTCACTTCAGCTGCTCTGGCTATCACATCTCTCATGATTGTATCCACAGCTTCTTCAGTTTTAGTTCATTCATCTTGTGTCTGCTCTTCCTTAGTTTCTTTAAAGGAGAGCCCATAATTCTTTATATTTCTGCTTCTTTGGTCTTTTGTAACTTACTTAATGTTTCCTTCAAAGAAATTTCTCATTCCTATTATAGACACATCTAAATTGCCAATCAGGCTTGTCAGTAAGCCACATGCAAAACAATTCTTTCTTACAAATTTTTAATAAACACTGACCTATTATTTGTTAACTTTGGGTATGTTCTATGTACTTTAATCACTATATACCATTTATCCAATTTAATTCTTCTAACTATCCCAAGAAGCAGGTATTATTTAAAATCCCCATTTTGTAGATGAGGAAGTTAAAACCCATACAGATTAACTAACATAATTACATCTTATTTAATAGTTTAGATGGATTTGACCTACCCAGCCTTCCTATAAATAAAACAATGTATGTAGTAACTAGCAATGCCTGTGTTACACAGTAGGTGCCCATCAAGTATTTGCTCTCCTAGTGATAGGTTCACATTCTCAGATCCATATGATTTGGGAGGACTGGTAGGATTTCTTCATGTTAAGGCTCTAAAATGACCACATAGGTAGTTGGGAACCTAATTACAAAAGGGAATCTTTGAACATATGTAATAAACCGTGGAGACTCGATCAGGATCTCTAGACCATCAGCTGTATCGCTACTTAATCCTGATTCGAAAATCACACATAAACTTCTAAATCTGATTTGGGCTAGAAATCTCCCCCTTTAATACAGCAGATTGAATAAGCTTCTTGCTCAAATCATTTCTTGACTCAGGTTGGATATCAGCATCCCGCTACCAATACCTGCATGCACAACTTAGCTCCTTTATAATTTTTTTTAGTATGAAGAACATGTATTCAATCTGTATGTTGAATTCTGAGCAGAAACAGCATATCCCAAACTTTTGTAACATAGATTTCTTTTCCTGTTTTACGAAACTAGATATGGCAGAAATATAAATGAGAGTAATCAAAAATTCGGAGCATGGAAGTGTGTGTCTGAGAGCCCTTTCAGAGTGCACCCTGGCTCAGATGACCTAACAGCTTGAAGGGTGCATAGAGATAAGCCCAACACTTTAACTTTGCAGAGCGGGCAGGAACTGGAGGTTTGGAGAAGGGAAGTGATTTGCATGGTGGTCACTCCTGAGAAACCCTGTGCATGTTGTCACAGGAGCATGGGACTGAGCCATTTCTTTCTTTTATGTGTGTGTGGTCTAGGACAGAGAACATTTATTTGACTCAGTTGTTTTTATAAACAGCTTCACAACAGAGTGTGACTTCATTACAAACTGTATATTATTCCTACTTATGATATGAAGACTGTGATACCCTTATTTTTAAAATTTGTTTGGCAGGATGAAGATATATAAGAGATAGAGGATCTAGCCCAAAAAATGGAGATTCAGTTCAGCTAGTTTTCTAATCATGTGATTGTGAAGGACAATCTGCAAGGTGCAAATGCCCAGTTGTCGGCATTTCAGGAGGCTCAGCAGGCGCCTCAAACAGAAACATGGATTATTTTCTGTTTGAGAGGGCCAGAAACATTGATTTTCTCTGATGCCGTCTTAATGAGGCCTCTTGCTTGATGCTGGAGTTTTAACAATTATTCCGATTACGGACATCTGGAACACTTGCTGCAATCTAAAATAGCAGTATTTGGTCCACTAAAATGTATGTAACTTTAAAAGGGCTATGGTTTATCATATAATCTTATTTTTTAAGTATTTATTTTATGATTACATAAAGTTGAGTGTTTGGTTTTTAGTGAAAAAATGTTTTCATACATCATATAAAGCAGTGGTAGGAATATGAACAATATTAAGGACCAGGCCATTTCATGTGCATGGCAAAAAATTGTGAATGTGTGAAGCTGGAGGTCATAAGACTATGGGGACAAAAGTCTTATTTGAATTGTAAGGAAAAGAGTGGCACAGGAAAACAAAATATCTTTCCAAAGTAATGGAAAAAGACTTCTGAGGTCAAGTTTGAGCACATCTCAGGAATTTTCCAGGATAAACTTCAACTTTTGTACACCATCATTCTAATTTGGCTGTGGTAAATATAGGCTTCTGATCATCAACTTGTCAAGTAGGTTTATTTTTAAATCCCTCTTTACTTAAAAGGACATCTGTGGACTATTTTTAGCAGAGCTGTAATATCAGTGACACTCTCATTTCTTGATTGCAGCAAAAAAGGACTGCCAGGGGTTAAATTTTGGTTGGCTAAATTATTGTTATTAAAAATAGAGGCACTGTGCCCTGGCTAGAGTGGCTCAGTGGATTGAACACCAGCCTGGAAACAAAAGGGTGTCAGGTTTGATTCCCCGTCAGGGCACATGCCTTGTTGCAGGCCAGGTCCCCCATAGGGGGTGCACAAGAGGCAAACACACATTGATGTATCTCATCCTCTCTTTCTCTCTTCCCCTCTGTCTAAAAATAACTAAATAAAATCTTTAAAAAATAGAGACACTGTGAAGCAAAGCATGTAGGCATTCTGTAGGAATGAAGAACATGCTAATTTGTCTTAATAAGAAAAATGTTTCTGATTGAATCTATTATATGGTTCATTAAAAAACCAATCCATAAAATGGCTTGTAAATTAAAGATGAACATAGAGATAATAGATTTGCATGTGTAAGAAAAACTGTGTACTTGATAAATATGTAGCATTTGACAAAATTATGCTGCAATAAAAAGTGATTTGTAACAGGGCATCTTGTTTTTGGCAGCTCCGTGTGAAAATAATTTGGCAAAATGTTATTGTAGAATGTCCTCAAACAGAAAACTAGCAGCACTTTGAGGATCAGCTGTAAGGTTCAGGAGCAGATAACTTATCTCTAAGTATGTATTGTAAGTGGATTAAAAAGTCAGGATACCTGCTGGGTCTAGCCATTGGCAAAACTATGAAATGAGGAACATTTGTCCTGGGACTTCCTTTCCTTCTGCTACAGTCATATACCAGAATCTTTATGCTACTCTGTACCCCACACTTAGAGGACTCTCAGGGTTCAAGAAATGCCCTAAACTTCCTTGTGAATGCTTTTCTTCCCACAACTTCCATTGTGAATGCTTTTCTCTATTGTACTCTATTTTATTGTACTCTGTCTAGGGCACAAGATGTAACAATGAGTTGGTAATTCAAAGCAATCCTAGTAAATGTGCCATCAAACCAATATATTAACCCTATAAATGGAATGTATATTTTAGCCAGATAAAGGTGCACACATCTTCTGAAAGTCTTGAACACATGGCACTCAAGCTAGGATTGGTCCTCATTCAGATGGACTGACAGGGACTGGCTGAGACTTCTGGTACCATTGTGTGTGTGAATAGCCCTTTGCCCAAAAGCAAGAACATTCCTTAGACTTTTAGAAGTGCCTGTAAGCATGGTTAGGTGTGTGTGTAGTAAACTCACTGATTTTTGTGGTATAAGGAGTTATATGATAGGCCACAGGGTGAACATTGCTTTGCATGTCAGGAAAGGGAAAACTGGCCATATCGTTAGTATTCTTGCCCCCGTATTGTTTTTGAAACTAGGCAAGGACAGCTCTGGGGCTTAAATAAGCAGACACAGTGTAACTGTGCACAGTATTTTCAAATTAAACTGTCCTTCAATTGAACAAATAAAAAGCAGTTAAGTAGAAACACAGTGGGGTTAATCTTCACCATGCTGAGTCGGTGGATATCTCATTACCATGAGCAGATTTATACATATAAGCCCAATACATCTGCAGGATGTATTGCAGACTCTGCAAACATTGTATGGTGAATAATAATACAACCAAAATCTTAGGACTGTTTGTTCTGAGCACATAATGAGATGTAGCTTTTGTCTTCACATTATCAATCCCACAATGGAATCATGGCTTGTATGCTATGATTGAATTTTATCCAATTAACTAATATCTAAACAATCTTGAATTTTCCCATATGTGTGTATGTATATATATGTAAATTACAGACAAAAGTTTAGTATTAAACACAAACAACCAAAATGACAGTTTTCAAATTCACATTAAGTTTTTTCATGAGATATTTTTTCTCAAGTCTCTTTTCTTTCTTTTCCCCTTCTTTCCTTCCTTCCTTCCTTCCTCCCTCCCTCCCTCCCTCTCTCTCTCCTTTCTTCCTTTCCTTTCCTTTCCTTTCCTTTCCTTTCCTTTCCTTTCCTTTCCTTTCCTTTCCTTTCCTTTCCTTTCTTTTCCTTTCCTTTCCCTTTTCCTTTTCCTTTTCCTTTCCTCTCTCCTTCCTTCCTTCCTTCCTTCCTTCCTTCCTTCCTTCCTTCCTTCCTCCCTCCCTCCCTCCCTTTCTTCCTTCCTTCTATACATCATCTGTATATTGTATTGTATATTTGCCAACCCCCAAGTCAAGTCTCTTTCCATCACAATTTATCCCAGCATTTAATTTTTTTCCCCTGGTAGGATTATTCAAATCAATAAAAAGTTAAACTAGGAAGACTCCCTTCACAGCTGACTCAGTTGTTTTACAAGTTTTAGAGAAGAGAAAAAATATACTTTAGTTCACTGTTAAATGTATTTAATGTATATATAATTGATCATATTTCACATTAATTATGTATCTTTTAAAGTAAGGTATTTTTAACACAAAGCACATTGTCTTGAATTAGAATTTTTCTTGGTGATAGTCAAGTATTTAAAGAACTAGACTTGATTTTTACCACTCCCTTCCACTCTTCATTTAAGAAACATTTATTAACTATCTTCTCTACATCAAACAATTAGCACCTTTCTCACCTTTTCAATCCTTTTGATTGGGCTTGCCTTTCCAAAGGATTTCATTCCTTTAGAGAACATGTTTTTCTCTTTGGAGGGATGGCAATGCCTTTTTCTCAGGGGGGAAATACAAACTTATAGAAACTCAAATTTCTCTTCAGTTACAAATGACTATCAATAGAACTGTGAGAACGGAGACTTCGCTCAGATCAGTAGTCTTAAAAATAAGAGTATATAAAAGTAAATAAGCTCATGTTAGTAATTTGCTATTATTGTCTGTTCCTATTTTAACCATTGTTTAGTCAGAGTTACAATAAAAGAACTCCTAGATTTTATAAGGCAGATAACTGTGAAATGACTTCATTTAGTGAATTCTATAAAGCAGATAACTGTGAAATGACTTTATTTAGTGAATTTTTTTTTAACAAAAAATTCTGCTATGGTGAGTTATAATTCTAAGGCAATCCTTGTTAGTTAATTAATAGATATCACCTATAAGTCCAATGTAATGCACAAACCAAACAAATGAGCAAAATAGAACCAGAGACATGGAAACAAGGAACTGACTGACAATGACTAGAGGGGAGAGGGGATAAGAGAGGAAGGAAAGGGAAGGGTCTAGTTAAAGAACAAGTATAAATGATCCATGAACATGGACGAGAGGGTGGGGATTGACTGTGGAAGTGGGGGAGGGGATGAAGAGGGGAGCTGTGGTGGACAAGGGAGAGAAAGGGGGAAAATTGGGACAACTGTAATAAAACAACAATAAAAAAATTAAAAAACAAATTATAAACCAATTACATTTATAGACATTTTGCTCTTTTCCTCTATGATACATTTTTGTCTCAGTATTTTGGATGGGGAAAAATAATTCTTGGACTAGGAAAAAACACTACTACTCTGAGAAAAGTACCATATGCAATAACAAACTAAATTTGTCTTGTAAGTTTAAATACTAAAATATTTTACAAACTAAAAAGAAATGTTTCTTCAAGAGCCAGTTTGTCTTCTTGAAGGCTGAACTCAGAGGGTGGGCAGTGAACAGTGACTTAATGGGGATGAGGAAGGGGGAAAGGTGCATGAAGAATCTATGTTGCTGTGAAATGCCTTGGGTAAACCACAGAAAGTCCCACATTTGAACCATGTGTTCCATGATTGTTTTTTCCTTCGCCTTTCTCTGATATTAGGGGGGAGATAAAGTCAAAGAGAAAAGGAGGTTGGATTTTAGAGAGCCAAGTATGGCCTTTTCATGGAAAAGTTTGATTAAAATAAAATCAAGGGAGTCAAATAAAAAAGCTCTCTGGAAGAAAAGGGAACAATAAGGATGTGACTAATATGATTTCTCTGATAGATGGAGTTTTCTGAGGACTTCAGATTTCCTCCCACAAAGGTGTTTTCAAATTCACAAAACAATATATAAATGTATGTTTAACTACCCACCACTTAGTTTACCCTGAATGTTGCTGTCAATCCCCATGTGGCTTCCCCACACTGTCCTTCCACTCTCATTCCACCATGATTGGCCTTTCTTCTAATTGGAGATAAAGCCAGACTGGATACTGGGATAATATAAGGACTAGATGGTTTACAACAGCTTAGGGGCAAAAAAAAGTATGCACATATAGAGTATTTACTTTGTGTCTGGTGTGTTTTAAGAGCATTACAAATATTTAATCTTCCCCAGAGACCTAGGAAGTAGGTACTATAGTTCTCATTTTACAGATGAGAATACTGAGGCACAGAGAAAAAATAGTTGTCCTAAGTCATACGGCAAACAAATGATGGAGCTAGGATTCTAACCCTTGCAGCCTGGCTCTAGGACTTATGCTACCAAATGCTATACTTTGCAAAGACAACCCGCCTCCTGTACTCACTACCCACCACACATACACAAGTCGGTGTTTAGATTGCAGTTAACGTGCTTTGGGATAAAATTTAGCCCTTATAACCATAGAACTTATGGCATTTTAAGTTATCGAAAAAGCTAACGCTACACTCCATGATATTATGTGGGAATTAGATTAACCATCCACAGATTTGCTTTCCCAGTCCAGGAAGAAAGAATCAGATGCCAGAATAGTTCAATTGGGCAACCCCAAGAAATGTGTCTTAACTAATAATGGTGGGTTTTCCTTGAGTGGTTTGTTAGCTTCTCCAAGAATACCATTAAAAAAATATCAAAGGGAATATATGATGATGAAGAAAGTATAGTATAAAATGTATTTATGCTAAGAACTGAAATGTATAATTTAGATTACTGTATGTAGCAATAGTATTAAAAAACTCACAGAGTTGAGAAATTGTATATATAATCTATACACCAGATGTACTTGAAAATGCCAACAAAGGGTTCACTTTAACAGTACAGACTCAGGCATGCACACTTTGTACTCAAAAGAATAGATACAACATGAGGAGCCCTGAAGCTAAAAAAATAACCTACATTCCTGAAATCTCAGCAGGCCAAGGTAATTGATATTTAGTTGTGGTACTGATGTAATCAAATACTGGCACTTAAGAGCATTTTGAGTTTTGACTCTGAATTCTTTTTAAGTTGAGGTGAATGTGTATTCCATCTATATGTAAAATTACAAAGCCTAGTGATGTTTTAGGGATTAAAGAAATTCTGTCAATTAAGACCGCTAAAAACTTCTTTTTATGTATATAATGCCAACAGAGGCCCTTAGATGTTTTCTCTCTTTGGATAACATTTTGCTTTATCTCAGAGGGAAGACTAAACTTCATTGTGAGCAATCCTAACTACTTCTCCACTTAATGTCCAGTCACTCCAACTACATTTGTTTTATACACCTTTATGGATACTTTTTATATCAAATTTTTATTTTGGGGTAATTGTATGTTCACATGTGGTTGTAACAAATACTACACAGAGATTCCATATGCCCTTTACTCTGTCTCCCCCAATGGTAACAGCTCAGAAAACTTTATGTAGTTCAAAATGATGACAAAGATACAATCAAGTTGTGCAACAATTTCATTGATCTTGGTTTCCCTCCTATTGTCCTGTTATGGTTATGCCCTCTTTTCTCTGTCTCTACCCCCTCCTTGACTGCAGACCACTACTACGCTGTCCTTCATTTGGATGATCTTGGCAATGCAGGATGTTATGGAAATAGGATTCTGTGTTTGTTTAGTCATTCATGTGTTGAAGGAAACCTGGGTTTTTGAGTATCTTGAAGAAAGCTATTATAGACATCTGCAAATAGCCTTTCATGTAAATATACATTTTCCTTTCTCTAGGATAAATGCACAGGAAGTGCAATTACTGGGTATGGAATTAGCATAATTAATTTTTTAAGAAATTGCAAAACTGTTTTCCAGAGTGACTATACCATTTTAATTCCTACTAGCAATGTATATGGGATCCAGTTTCTTGTTATTCTTACCGCATTTGTTGTAATCACTATTGTTCATTTTATCATTCTGATAGGCATATAGTAATTTTGTGGCAGTTTTAATTTATATTTACCTAATGACTAATGATGCTGAACTTTTCATGTGCTTATTTGCTGTTTATATATCTCTTTGGCAAAATGCTATTCATGTCTTTGCCTGTGACTTAGTTGGATTGCTTTTCACTGTTGAGTTTTGAATTCCTAGATACCAACTCTTTGTCAGATATGTGGCTTGCAAAAATATCTTCTCCCAAAGTTTAGCTTTTCTTTTTATTCCCTTAACAAGGTCTTCCACAGAGCAAAAGTTTTTACTTTTTATGAAATCTAATTTATTGATTTTTTATGAATTTGCTTTTGGTGTTAAGTCTAAAAATTCTTTGCCTACCTCTAGATCTCAAAGATGTTCGTCTGCATTCTTCTAAAGGTTTTATATTTTGCATTATACATTGAAGTCTGTGGTTTATTGCAAGTTAATTTTTATATGAGTTTTGACTTCAGTTGATTTTTTTCCCCTGTGGATGTTTAGTTGATACACCACCATTTATTGAAAAGGCTACTTTTAGTATATTGAATTTCTTTTGCTCCTTTGGCAAAAATTAGTTAGACATATCTGTGTGTCTAATCTCCAAGAGTTCCACTGATCTATGTACCTATCCCTCCATTAATACCACATAGTCTTGATTGCTGTGGTTGTATAAATACATCTTAAATCTTCTTAGACTGACTCCTTTCATTTTATTCCTAATTTTCAAAAACTGTTTGAGCTATTCCAGTTTGTTTGCTTTTATGTGTAAATTATAGAATAATCTAGCTTTCATCTTTTATTTTGTATTTGACTATAATTTATTGAGGGCCTGTTTCAGTGACAGGCACTATTATAAGCACAGATGATAGAGCAGTGGACAAAAGATACGGTTTCTGCCCTCATAAAGATTACAATCTAAAAAAACTATTTAAGTACTGGTTTGATGTGAACCACAAATTTGTAACACTTCATATCAGAATCAGGATTCATGAAGTCATTTACAGGTTAAAATAAAGGGGCTAATTATGCATAAATGTAAGGTGTTAAAATTGAGCCTGCTAAAAGTATTTCAAATTTGTATGTGCCTAGGACTGGTGATACCTGACTTAAAAACAGAAATCCATGTGGGAATGATGGATGATTTCTAAAGGTGCAAATTCATTAAGTAAAAAAAAAAAAAATGACATAATTGCCTGAAAAAGCTGCTTCAACTTCATTTGAATCATTGGAAGGAGATTGTATATCTGCAAACAATCTTGTTGGGATTTTGATAATAATTATATTAAATCCATATATCAGCTTGGAAAGAATTGACATTTTTACAATGGTGGGTTTTAAAATCGATGAATATGGTATATCTCTCCATTTATTCAGATCCTCTTTGCTTTCTTTCATCAGTGTTTTGTGATTTTCAGTTCAAATTCTTGTACATGTTTTGTTAGATTTTCACTGAAGGAGGAGGGCTGCTCTATTACTGCCACGTGGAGGTGGAGGTCCCGACTCCACATGTGTTTTCTACGGATATGAACAGGGGTTAAGAGAATGAAACTGATTACTGCCTGTTGGGGAAGAAAGTCCAGGTTCCCTACTCATCTTTTCTAATACCACTGTGATGGAGTTTGGGGCAACTTGTTATGGACTAATGAAGACAGAAGTCTAGGTTCCCCATTTAGCCTTGTTGGTGTGAATGGAGTTGAGATGGGAGTATTATTTCTGGCGCTTGGCTAGAGTGGGGCAGTTACTGCTTAAAAGCTTTCTGTCTTGCCAGGATACCCCAGTCTTGAAGTTTTAGCTAGAGATAGCATTGCAGCTTGCGAGGCTTAAATTGTGAGATGTATGGGGCACAAAGAAAACTCAGGGAAGTCACTGCTCTGTTGTTCATTGTGTACCAAGGTTCCTACTGAGTCTCACTTAATTTCTCTACCTTTCAGAGCATTCTAATGTTTTGCTCATCATATATGTTATGATAGAAGTAGAAGTTGTACAAATATTTTTAAGGCATAGTAAGTTATGTAAACCACATCCAGTTTTCATAGACAGAAAAAAATACACAATGTTCTATTTGTCTCAATAAAATTAAGTTCACAGAAATGATGATCTGGACTTAGACATTGCCTATAGCAGCTCCATTATGAGAATCTGAGTATTGGTCTTTCAATTAGCTCATCTGAAGAATTGAGATAATGGTGCTATGCTACGAGAGAAGGGACCATACCTCTTATTCACCATTATGAACTTGGAACACATACTAAGGGCTTAATAAATATTTTGGGGAGGGATAAACAAATGGCATGTTTGGGATGATATAACCATTAATAAGGCAGAGATTTTGGAGCTAAGACATTTGTTCAAGAATATTTGTTTCATAGAGCCTATGTAGTTGGGAATAACTAAATCCTTCTAAAATTGAACACAGACAGTTTCAAAGAGCTTATCACACAGAGTGTGTATGACAAATAAACCTTTTTAGCATATTAATTTAATAAAGAAATGGAGAGAATTTCCACCTTGTCTTACATTTTCGTGTAACCAAAATTTTAACTTATGGTTAAGAATAGATTTTAATTAAAAAGCCCTGGTTGGTGTAGCTCAGTGGATTGAGTGAGGACTGCAAACCAAAAGAATAGATTTTAATTAATAACATAAAAATATATCAACTTTTATATACTTGCTTATGTCCAACCACATATACATTAAACACATCATTTCTAACCATTTTGCTAATAATCCTCTAATATACTTTTATTTTGAGCACATCACTTCCAGTAATTGAATGTCTATTTCACATACAGTGGAGAATTGTTTGCAGCTTTTTTAAGGTAAGTGCTGAACACCAAATTCAACAATGCTGCTATTATCTAGATATATATTTAAATGAATGTAAAATGTAGTATTGTAGAATCAATCTAAAAGACCCATTACTAGCAATCACCATATTTTATATGGAGCACTGACCTAATTTGCTTTTACTACCTGGAAATTCTGGTAAATGATTTGCTGTGAATGGCAACTGTAGGCAGTGGTAGGAAATTATTATTTCAAAAGTGTTATTACATCATCTATGCATTTACAGAAAGTCAGTCAATATTAAAAAATCAATTTATCTGTGTGTTAGGGGAACACTATTCTTTTGTCTACAGATACTAAGGGTTCTGGACAAGAAGAGAGTATATTCAACTGCTCAAATTTTTGGCACATTTGTGTTGGTTTCATGATTGGGAAATGGAAAAAACATCATCTGATTTTCACACTGATATTATTCTAAATATCAGACTCTTTTAGTTTTTGATCCATGTTTAACTTTTCTGGTGTCATTGTTTACTCATTCATTCCTTCACTCACTCATTCATTCAGTAATTTTACTTGTTTCCGGGAAATGGAAGAAGAAGAATACACAATTTTTCCTTTAAGCATATACAGGTTTGGTAAGAAAGATATAAATAAATGTAAACTGATAATTAAAATATTATATACTAAGTTTGGTGGTAAATGTAAGGATAGGCTTTTTGGTTCTTTTAATAGAGTGCCAAACTCAGTCTCTGTGCTTTTGTGCATATGATTAAGAGAGAAAGAGAGACAGAAGTTACCTGAGCAGAGTCCTAAATACTGAAGAAAAAATTAGCCAGGCAAAGATAAAGGGAAGAAAAGGAATTGAATTAAGATTACAGAAGCAAAATAAATTCTGCAATTGTCCCCACCTGTATCTATTATTTAGTCAAAAAGAACATAACTTTTGAAAAGTTATGTTCTTTTTGACTAAATAATAGACTTCTATTGCTGTGTTTATGAACAAATGTCTTTCTTACAAAAGTCTCTGTTTATACCCCCCAGAGATAGTTTCAATCATTTATCTATTATTTACTCTGAGAACTCAAAGGAGTTTGGTGTTGCTGAGAAATCAGGAGGGATGTAAAATGTGATAGGTGGGGTGGGGGTGAAGGGTGCAGAACACTGAGGGCATCTATGCTAGCCTGAAAGTTTTAATTAAGCAGCTGGGGTTACCCAATTACGTTTAATTTTTAGCTTGGTCACTCTGATGTTTCTGTGCTTGTGCAGAAGCCTTGGACAGCAGAATGGCTATTGCAGAGGATCAGCTGAGAGTTATAAAGCCCAAACTAGAAAGCAGCAGAGTGGATGGAGGAGAGACAGTGGGTTTCAGAGATATTTAAGAGATAGAGTCATCAGATCTCAGTGTTTGAATATAATGAGAGGGGGAGGGAATAATCATCCCAGATTTCTGGTGTTGATTGTGGAGGGTGGCACAAATTCATATAGACTATGCAGGAAGATGTACTGTTAGGTTAGGACGTGCTGAATCAGAGCTGTCTCCAAGACATGTAGTTTCTTTTCTCATAAAAGAAATGGAGATGATAGACTGAAGGTCTCCATCTGGTTATTATCAGACTTAAGGTAGTGGTTACAGGACAATCAATACAGTGAGAGAGGCTAGCAGAGAGTGAACAGAATGAAATGAACAATTGGGCAGGCACAGACTGTAAGGAAGGTTAAGTTGCCAGAGCCAGAAATCAACCTATAGGTAAGGTAGATTGGATTCCAATCATGTGGATTCCAGAATTGTCATTGATGCTACTTTCTGTGGCTCTTTGAAATCACAGATGACCTAACTTGGGGCTAGAATCTTAGTTACTCTAGACATGAGTTTATTGTATGCCTCCAGGGGCCAGCCAAGTAACTTGAGTCAGAGGCTGCTTGGTTGTTAAACAATAAACATCAAACTGAGGACTCCTGGGCTGATTTAAAGACAGTTGGGGGTATTTCAGCTCTCTTCATTACAGAATACAGGTGGACGTTGCCAGAACTTCCAGTTTCATGAGAATTAAGACATTCAGATTTTTACATAAAACATTTCACTTTTAAAATCTTGGTAGTTAATGAAAATTTAAAACACTCTGCAGAGACCAAGGGGAAAATAAAAATGCCTGTGCTCTCTGAAATAGGCAGCTTTGGTTGAAAGGACAGAATATTGAGGGTCAGGAAGTTGTGAAGGGCCCTTCACAGGGAGTGCATTCCATCAATAAGTCCTAATGTGTGCCAGGTTTAAGGGATTTAGTGGTGCATGAAAGTGAAAAACCCTAAAAAATGAATTACATATTAGGAGCTTTTTTCCTCTGTGGCTTTCACTTTTGTTATTTTGACATGTAGTTGAAATGAACCTCAGTGTTTGTGGTAGAAAAACCAGGCCAGCCCTTGCTGCTGGTGTCAGACTGGTTCGTATTTAACTTTGCTGCTTATTCGACGCCAGATACTTGGTTCTGCAACTATTAGAAACAGACCTTAGAAAACAGACTTCAGAATGGTCCTTGATTTCTCTGTGTTTCTGTTTTATTGCCTGTAAAATGTACATAATTATAATACCAACTTGCAGAATTGTTGTGAGAATAAACTGAGATGATGTCTACGAAGTGTTAAGCCCATGTTCTTACTTATGTTACCTATGAAAGCAGTTAGCAATAATAATGATTATGATGTCCAACTTGGCAACCTGACCATGTGTCTAAAACAAGTGATTTTATAAGGCTTACAGAATCTAAATGTGACTTAAATCATGCAAATGTGAGCAGCCATTTGGGAGGCAATCCTATGTGTTTGAAAGCTGTACTTTAAAGAAATTGATTCCTGGATACAGGGCAATGCCCTGAAGTGATTCTAGGCAGGTGCAAAATCAAATTAATTGCCAATCAGTTGCATATGCTAATACAAATAAGATCCCTCAAGCTGAGCTCCTGGGAGGGCACAGATGTGCTTTTTGGATCCTGTAGGGTTTTGGGCTTGCTCTCAACAATAGAGCTGCTTGGGAGAAATAAGGTTTGCTCCCATCACCAGAAGCTAACACCTTTTGTCTTTCAAGTGAACTGAATAACAGAAAAATCTCTTCCTGACTCCCTGTGGTGAGGCGTTACAGCTGACATCATGAGGCAGAACTTGTGATTTTGATCAGATCTGACAACAATTATGCATGTCAAAAAGTCTGTCTTATGACATAAAGCATTTTTTACTTCAGTGGGTATTAATTAAGCATTTCCTATGCACCAAGCTCTGAGCCAGATGCTGGGTATGAGCAAAATGGACAAATTCTCACTCTTCCTGGAGTTTATAGTCTAATGAAGTCAGGCTGTTAAGCAAGAAATAGTATAAATTCAGGCTCCTAGTATAGCACATAGAAGGAGCACTTAGCTTAATCTGAAGAATAAACAGTGGCTTCCCAAAGGCAGTGACGTAAAAAACTGATGTTTAAACTTCAGCAGCGGAGTAAGCCAGACAAAGAAAGGTGACGAAAACCCCAAGATGAATAGGAACAAATGTTTATTACAGTACAAATTTAAGAAAAGCATTTTTTGACCCTGCTGGTCACTGTTTCTTAATTATATGTCAAGATTTGGTTTTAGGATAATTTTTAAGGTATAAATTGTTGCTGATTTAGTAGACTATATTATTAAAGTACATAGTTGGAGCATTGTCTTGGACTTTAAATTTTAAATGAGCATGTTACCTACCAGTTTCATAGATCTCAAAAATATTTGTATGTGCACCAGTGTTGCAGATAGACAACTCACCTCCCGTTCATCTGTTTCCCTCCCACTGCCACTTCTCATTTAGCTCGTAACCTTTCACTGAATCACTGCAATATTGTCTTCATTGATTCCCTTATGTCAAGTGTTATATTTTCCCTACTTCAATTCCTCTTATGCTTTGCTATAAAATTAAATTTCCCGAGATACAAATTATACTATCACTTCTGTGCTTGCAGTTTTTTGTGGACTTCCCAAAGACTGAGATGTTAGTAACGAACCACTCAGCACTGCATTCAGAGCCTTTCATGTGATGGTAGCCAAACAGCTGCTTTTGCACGACTGGTCTTTGGGCATCATTGCAGACTGCTTGTTGTACTGTTATCCCATTTCGTTAGTTTTGTTCATAATATCTTTCAGTTTCAAATGAACTTTCCTAGTCTGTACACGTTAAAATACACACCCATGGACCAGCTCATGCTCCATTGACTCTGATGTCCTCCCCCAAACTTTGTCACTCTCCTGTTGTATTTTCCCCTTCCTTTAAATTCTCAGTGCTATAGCCACATACACAGTACCATGGGTGTATCTCTTGTATTGCTCTTGTGAAATTATGCCTTATTAGTGGAAGATGTATATATACGCTGATGTACTCAAGGTAAGGGACAATATTACTCAGCTTTGCAGTTTTTTATACCTAGTATAGGTGATTAATATTTATTGAAATCTACTGATTACCCTACCTACTACATTTTTTTTCATTGCTAATTTTATTTGAGTTGAAAGAGACTTGGTTTTATGTCTTGTACTTGGTATGGTCTCAATTAATGGAACCATTAATTTTTTATCTTGTACATATGGAACACTTACAGTTTTTAAATGATTCCACATTTATTGTTTTACTTAATGCCCTAAGGCACACGGGGCACAAATACATGCATCAATACAGCATATTTTTTGGTACAAGACCAGAAAGGTGGAAAGGCTGTCCGGAGCTCACTGAGTTAGCAAGGAACAGAGGTGTTGTTGGAACCAAGTCCTTTTTGTTCCAGGCCTGGCTGTTTACTACCTGCAACTCTTATCTCATGTGTCTTCTTTTCCTTCTGAAAACCCAGTTAAATCTAAATACTGTGGCTGAAATCAGTATTTTTCTCACTATACACAGATGTCAGTTAAGACTCAATATGGTTCCTACAGTTGAGAGGAGGAACTGCAATTACCTGTGTAGCTAGTGAAGTGCCAGTCTGAAACCCAGATGATTAGCCCAAATTATTATGCCTATTTAGGCAGTCTAAATTTGTTAAATGACTGCATTACCTAATTTTCTATGGATAATGTTGCACATAGACCTGCTGCCTATTGAGCAGGAGAGAGACAGAGTGCTGTGTGTGCAGATGGTCTGGGTGTTCTCTCTTGTAGCACTATTCTTTGTTGCTGTTGAATTAGGCTTCAGAAAGAAGTGATCAGCAGCACTAACATTTGCAGGCCATCACTGAGACCCACTGGTGGGAGCGAACATTTCTTTCTTTTCTTTTCTTTTTTAAAAATAGATCTGCTTCCATCAAGTAGGCTGTATGGTAAAGTAGGAAAATCCGTGGACTTAAATTTGAAGGATAAGTTTTAATTTTTTATCTATCTCCAAAATTAATTGCTTTGTGACCTTGAGCAACAGCTTGAGGCTACCAGAGGTTTGGCTCTCTAACCTGTAAATAAAGTTATGATGAGAATCAGATAAGATACTTTATGGAAAATCACTTTAAAACTTTCAAGCACTTCCCTAAAGTGAGGTGGTATTATCATGAGAAGAGGGAAATAAAGCAAGGCTTTAATTCAATTGCATTAAAAAGTTTGAATTACAAATCTAATTAACTTATCTGTTAGTACTGGGGGGGTGCCTTTTATAAAGCAAAGACAGCATAGAGCTTACTAGATTATTCAGAAGTATTATACTTTATTTCTCAACTTTATTAATCAGATTTAACAATTAAACCATAGGGATGATGAGTAGTAACCTTCACAATCTATAAAGATAATGAACTATAAAAGAAAAATGTATCTTAACATACTCTCTGAACAACAACAGCAAAAATATATAAATAAATTTCTGGACTTTTCTTGCTGTAGATCAGAAAGATAACATTGCTTCTATTTGTGCAAAGTCTTTTAAAATTATGAGAGTTTGACTCAGTTTATTCATTTTTTGCAGCCTTAGAATGATTTAATCTTAAAAGCAACAGCAGAAAATCTAAAACAAAAACCAATCCACACCAAAATAAATTTGAAGAAGGGCTTTCTATATTTACGAGAGTTCTTGAATAAAAATACCAAGGTTTTTTATTTCCCTTATGGGGGGATTCTTATTTCAGAAATCAAGTAGCAAGAATCTCACTCTAACTTTCAAAAGACTGTGTTGCTATTATTGTGTTTATTGTATGAGCTGGATTAGGAGGAAGAAATGAGAAGAAGAAACTGATGAAAAATAGAAATATTTCCAAAATCTTCTCCATTCTATTTTCCAATTCTCTTAAGCATCCTGAGCAAGAAACAATAACCAATCCAAACCAAAAGAACAAAAAGACACTTTCTTTAATCTTTGCATAATGGAAAGAACAGTCAGTTACAGAGTTAAATGGGAAGCTAGACATTGCTGAAGAACAAATTGGACAGTTACTAATTTGTTAAGTAGAAGGACACTAACTGGGTCTCAGGAGATTATTTTATTGATTTATTATCTACTTAAGAATGTATCATTCCCTTTAGAAGCCTCAGGTAGCAACCTCAATTACATCATGCATCAAAAATATTAGAATACAACAGCAGCAATAATAAAACACGACAATAGAAATAGTTAGAAGTAGTAGTATGTAGTGAATCATGGAGTCTAGAATGACCCATTTTAAAATATAAGTTCAATATATCCAAACACCAGTGAGGTATTCTCCAAGTTTTTAATTCGATGTCTCCTTCTTGATTTCTGTACTGGTTAGCTGAGCTTTGAGCCTATGCCAGCCATTGCTCTAGGTGCTTGACGATACACAGTAAAGGATAACAGACAAAACTCCTGCCTGTGCTAATAGAGTTTGTATTCTATTGAGAAAGTCAATAAACACATCTAGAAAGAAAAATATATGTGGCGTTTGATGGCAGTAAGTGATAATAAGAAAAAAAAAGTAAGACAAAGACTGGAGGAGCAATACATCAGAGGGAAGGCCATGTTGAGAATGTGGCTTTTGAGTGAACACTTGGGAAAGGAAGCAGCTGGCTGCATGTTGGGAAGGACAATCCACGCAGAGGGAATAGCCATTGTTATGACCCTATGGAGGCTGGGAGTAGCAAGGGTTGGAGTGGCTGGGTGACTGGTGTCCAGGGCACCCTTTACTATGTTGGAGCAGTGACTTTTTGCGGGTCAGTGAGGGTCTGAGAAGACCTGGGAAGGTGATAAAGAACTTTGAACAGAGGAGTGAGATGGCCTGAGTTTCATCATTTACAGATCATTTACAGAAAATTTTGCTGTTTTGTTGAAAATAGTCTAAAGGGACCAGGGCAGAATGAGTGACAAGTTACACCAATTACTTAGGTGATTGCTAAGAATCCAGAAAAAGTTATTCAGACCAGAATGATGAAAGTGGAGGGAGTAAGACACAATTGAATTCTGAATCTACTTTTAAGTTGGGATTTGGGTATGAAAAATACAGTGGAGTAGGGGGAGGGGGATAGAAGAAAGGTTTTTAGGTTGAACACCTGGGGAAATGAATTTGCTATTAAATGAGACAGAGAAGCATGAAAATTAACAGATTTGGGAAAAACTATCAGGAGCTCATGTTAGGTTTGAAATGCTGTTGCTGCTGATGGCTTTTGGCTGAATTCCTCCCTGGGCATTGGCTTCTCAATGGCACACTGCCCTGATCTCATGAGTGCAGCCTGGATCCAACCCAATGGCTACTTGATGTGGGGACAGTAGAACCTCTTTCACTTGTCTTAATGAGAAACCACTGGAAGCTTCCTAGGATTGGCTCAGGCCTCTGTGGCAACTACATCATCATTTAGCTCATCTGTTGGCCCAGTCTTGTTCCCTCACCCCTCACAGAATCACTCCTGAGAGCACCCCCAATAAACTTTTAGCATCCAAATCTCAGTCTGTCTTCAGGGGACTCACACTAAGACACCTTCTGTGGCTCCAAAAATAAAAACCATGGGGTTTTTTTTTGGTGTAGCTGATTCTACTCAGAGTCACTCAGCAGCTGCTCTGCAAATAACCATAATGATTATCTCCTCAACTAGATTATACTAGGCCCAGCAGTGCATTATACTTATTTCTATACTTTGCTCCTAAAAGATACTTGATATTGAATGTTTGTTATGTGGTTAACAGATAACTGTGATGTCCCTAAACAGAAACTAGTATAAAACAAGAGGTTTAAGGTAAAAAGGAATGCTTTTATATTAAATTCAGATATGTCTCTCTTTCTGATTCTTATATATGAGTAAAGTCATAATACCTAGAGCTATTGCTTTCCTGAAATTTTAAAATACTATTTATTTATTTTTAGACAGAGGAGAAGGGAGGAGGAGAGGAAGAGAAACATCAGAGTGTGGTTGCCTCTCACGTGCCCCCTACTGGGGACCTGGCCGGCAACCCAGGTATATGCCCTCACTGGGAATTGAACTGGCAACCTTTTGGTTCACAGGCTGGAGCTCAGTCTGCTTAACCATACCAGCCAGGGCTGCTTTCTTCAAAATTTGAGTGCTACAATTTTATTAGCATGATGATCAGTGTGCAATTAATTGGTTTTTCTCCTCAGACTTCTACATTTGGATCTGTATTCTATCCAAAGTCTGAGAATAGAAAAATCTAGTCAGCTATGAGCAACTTTTTATCTACATTGTACCAGAGAACATCAGATTTGACTGTGAACTGAGTTGACCAACTTATGAAAGGTTTGGCCATTTAGACAGCCTGTGAAAAAAATAAGAGGAACATTCCTCATAAAGCCATGTGCTGAGCACAGAATGGACTGCAAGGCATCATCTCGTTCACTCTCAAAAACTCACGCAACTCCTAAAAGCTATGTTAGGGAAAAAGAAAGCCAGAGTTCACTGGGTGTTTACTGCATACCAGTAACATTGTAGGGACTCACACATTAGTCTTGCTACAACTCTCCATATCAGTGGTTCTCAGCCTCGCACTGTGAGAATGTGCACTGAATCACCTGGGGAACTTTAAAACCTCTGATGTCTGCGTCTCATCCCTCAGAGATTCTGATGGAGTTGATCTGAGCATCAGGATATTTTAAAATTTAAAACCTCCATAAATACAGAGAAGAGGCTGATGGGGAGAGCTGTTGGGGGCTGGGTGGAAAAGGTGAAGGGATTAAGAAGTATGAATTGGTGGTTACCAAATAGGAGTAAGGATGTGAAGCACAGCATCATAAGGAATATAATATTGTATAACTGTGTATTGTATGTTACAAGGTGGGTAGTGGAAATGTTGGGGGAAACAGTTTGTAAAGTATATGACTGTCTAACCACTATGTTGTATACCTAAAACTAATACAAAATCATATTGAAAACAAACTGTAATTAAAAAATAAAATAAAAAACTCCCCCAATGATCCTAATATGCAGATCAGTTTGAGAATCCTTGCTTTGTCAGGTGAAATATGTATTCTGGGCTAAAAACAATTGGATGGCAGCCTCTGGCCAGATACAATATAACTGAAATCAACTGATGGAAGCAAGTTGCCCGATGTGACCAAGCCTCTGTGCCCTGACATCATCCACTTCCTGGCGTCCCCATCATGATCCTCCAGCCATGATCACGAGCCAGCTGCCAAGTAACCAAGCTCTTCTCTCCGCCCAGTAAAATTTGCCCAGATCACTTTTAGCGTATTGAAGTTGACCAAGTTTCCATCAATAAATAGATCTCAACCAAATAATTTCCACTCAGATCCTTGGGTATTCTGCAGTCACTGTAATCCTAGCAGGTGAGATAGTGGAGTGAGCTGTGGTTCATACCTGTTAAGAAATTAGCAGAATAACTAAGAGGGGGGACATTCAATTCAAACACACA
Source organism: Sturnira hondurensis (assembly GCF_014824575.4). Lineage (NCBI taxonomy): Eukaryota > Metazoa > Chordata > Mammalia > Chiroptera > Phyllostomidae > Sturnira > Sturnira hondurensis. The sequence goes on along the minus strand of NW_028092711.1, from coordinate 442,995 downwards.
GCCAAAATATCTTTGAAAGAGATTCTGAAGCTTCCTATGTTAACCCAGAAGCTCCTTTTATACAAACCTAAATGAAATAAATAACAACTATTCTTTAAATAGTCTAAGTTAGGAGCCTTCATAGCTTCCTCTTTCCATACTGTGTAGATTCATTTCTGTGGTCTTTTCTCATTGGCCTGATTTTCCAGCCCTTTAATCACTCTCAGAGCATTCCTCTGGAGAGGTCTCCTAATTCTACATGTTCATTTAACTTACAGGGTTCCAGATCAGGCCTTTAATTACAAATTTCACAGTGATGGCTGGAGTGGAATCGTAATAACCTCATATTGCTTAGTGTTAGGCTTCTGCCTAAGGAAAACATTACTCTGTTTTGTTGTGTTAGCTTTAGGTCCATATTACTCTAAGCCAGCAATTTTCGGCCTTTCTCATCTCATGGCACACATAAGCTAATTACTAAAATTCTGTGGCACACCCCAAAATATATTTTTTGCTGATGTGACAAAAATAGGTATAATTTTGATTGATTCACATTGGATAGCAATTGTGTTGGCTGTGGTCATTTTTTAATTTGACGATCTAAGGGGAAAAGAAGTCAGTGCTCCTGAGTAAACAGTCAGATACTGCATGTTTTAAAAATTCTTGCTGCACACTGGTTGAAAATCGCTGTTCTAAGAGATGAGGTTGTAATCATTTTTTATCAGTGTGATTATTACTACTACTAATAATGGCTTCCATTACTATATAGCTATATGCCAAGTACTGCACTAGAGGATTTTGAGTGGGAGAGCATTTAATTCTCATGACTCTGAATATAAGCCTTATGTTCAGGTCGGTTTTTAACTTTCAGGGTCATGATTTTTTTTTAAAATTTTATTTTATTTATTTATCTTTAGAGGGGAAGGGAAGGAGAGAGGGAGAGAAACATCAATGTATGGTTGCCTTTCGTGCGTCCCCTGCTGGGAGTTGGCCTGCAGGGAACTGGCCTGCAACTCAGGCATGTGCCCTGACTGGGAATCGAACCTTGATTGTCTGGTTCGCAGGCCCGCGCTCAATCCACTGAGCTACACCAGCCAGGGCTTCATGATTAAGTCTAGATCTCTGACTCTGTAATCTATGTGTTTTTACTGCATATCCACTGTCTTTCAAACAATTTTCTGATGACAGACTTCTGGCCAAGATGGAGGCATAGGTAGATATATACTGTGCCTCCTGTACAACCAAAAGAAGGACAATGACAAATTAAAAAAAAAAACAGAAATGACATAAAATCAAACTGCATGGAAGTCTGACATTCAAGGAGTTAAAGAACAACTATTCATCCAGATCAGTAGGAAGGGCAGAGAGGGGCAGCCAGGGCAGAGAGGCCTCAAGGCAAGGCTGCGACTGAAGGACCAGGGTGGGCAAGGTGGTGGCTGGTGGTTTGGGTGAGGCAGTGGCTTGTGGACTGGGTGGTGCTACATTCACTTGCAGATACACTGAGGGGAACAATTGTGGAGCGAGATAGACCATGCAACCCAGGGTTCCAGTACTGGCAAATGAAGCCTCAAACCTCTGACTGAAAACACCTGTGAGGATTGAGGCAGTGGGAGAAACTCCCAGCCTCACAGGAGAGTTTTTTGGAGAGACCCAAAGCATCCTAGAAGTACCCAAACCCACACACCCAGGAATCAGCACCAGAAGGGCCCAATTTGATTGTGTGTAGTGGGGGAAATCACTGAAAATTGGCAGAGAGCTGAGCAAGTGGCACTTTTCCCACTCAAATGCCTTCTCCACATACAGCATCACAATGCAGAATGACATGGTTGCTCCACTCTGGTGAACACCAGAGGATCTGCCCCTTACTACATAACAGGTGCACTGCAACAACAAAAAAAGTCCCAAATAAAAGAACAGATGAAAGCTCCAGAAAAAATACAGCTAAACTATGAAGAGATAGCCAGCCTATCAGATGCACAGTTCAAAACACTGGTAATCAGGATGCTCACAGAATTAGTTGAATGTTGTTGCAAATTAGAGAAAAAAATGAAGGCTGTGAAAAATGAAATAAAGGAAAATGTACAAGGAACCAACAGTGAAGGTAAGGAAACCAGGACTCAAGTCAATGGTTTAGAGCAGAAGAAAGAAAGAAACAGTCAACCAGAACATAATGAAGAAACAACAATTCAAAAAAATAAGGAGAGGCATAGGAACCTCCAGGATATCTTTAAACATTCCAACATCCAAATCATTGATGTGCCAGAAGGAGAAGAGGAAGAGCAACAAATTAAAAAACTTATTTGAAAACACAATGAAGGAGAACTTCCCAAATCTGGCAAAAGAAATAGACTCCAAGAAGTCCAGGAAGCTCAGAGAGTCCCAAAGAAGTTGGACCCAAGGAGGGCCACACCAAAGCACATCATAATTAATTACATTACCCAAGATGAAAGATAAGAAGATAATCTTAAAAGCAGCAAGAGAAAAGGAGACAGTTACCTACAAAGGAGTGCTCATAAGACTGTCAGCTGATTTCTCAAAAGAGACCTTGCAGGCAAGAAGTGGCTGGAAGGAAGTATTCAAAGTCATGAAAGGCAAGGACCTACATCCAAGATTGCTCTATCCAGCAAAGTTATCATTTAGGATGGAAGGGCAGATAAAGTGCTTCTCAGAAAAGGTCAAGTTAAAGGACTTCATCATCACCAAGCCCCTATTATATGAAATGTTAAAGGGACTTATATAAGAAAAAGAAGATTAAAATATGAACAGTAAAATGACAACAAACTCACGACTATTAACAACCAAACCTAAAACAAAAACAAAGACAAAAACAAACTAAGCAAACAATGGAACATGAACAGATTCACAGAAATGGAGATCACATGGAGGGTTATCAGCAGGGGAGTGGGAGGGGGAGAGAGTGGGAAAAGGTACAGAGAACAAGTATCATAAATGGTACATAGAAAACAGACAGGGGGAAGTTAAGAATAATATGGTAAATGTAGAAGCCAAAGAACGTATATGTACAACCAATGGACATGAACTAAACGGGTGGAATGGAGGTGGGAGGGGATGTGCAAGGAAGAGGAGAATAGAATGGAAAATGGGATAACAGAAATAGCATAATCAATAAAATATATTAAAAAACAACTTTCTAATCAAATATTAATTCTTTGAAAATTAGAAAATGAAAATGCTATAGACAGAGAATTTTTCCTCCCTTTGAAGGAGTCTAGGGTTTTCCAAATACAAAAGAGGATACTGCTTTCTTATAAAAATAAATTGTTCATGGATATTCAGATTTTTTTCTTCTTCATCCACAGATTTAGCACCTGGCCTATAGTAGAAACTCGATAAATTCTTGCTGAATGCAAGGTAAGACTTATAAATCTGTTTTTTTCCTCATATAACATGAAGGTAATTCAGCTGTTATGCATACAGCTTCTGATATAATCATAAGTTTTGACAACTGCTGTTTTTGATAGATTAATACATTCTTTTTTTTCCATCCCCACCCCTGCCTTGTGTAGACCTGGTCCTCCCCTATACTGGTGTGGTGTCCATTGATCTCCCTACCTTACACAAAGATAACAGGGCAATCAGAAATTCTGAAGAGTAAAACTTTTCTCTTATATCTTACTGAAATAATCTGAGATAAAAAAGACTTTGAAAAGACAGTACATATTGTTGTCTGGATTTCATTTTTAAGCTGCCTTTAAGATTTCAGTTCTTTCTTCTGCCTGATCATAGACTAGTGTTAGACATCGAAGATGAGCTCTCCCTGTTTTGACAAAACTAAAGATTCTGAACAAGAAACAAGAAGAAGAGATGTGTGAAGCTTTCCTGCACATCTAGGCTCCTGTCCTGGAAGCATTTAAATACATTACTTTCTAGCACCTATCTTGACATGGCTGGAAAAAATATTATGATTAATACTAGAGATGCTGAGGAAGAGACCCACAGTGTGTTTATGCCCTTCCCAGCATTCTTACTAGATTTTTGATTAGAGGTTTATAAAATTAGGTGGGTAACTGCAGACAAAACAGTGAATCTTGTTCTGTATTAGTACTTATAAGAAATACAAAATGCACATAGAACATTTTCAAAAATAGATTACATGATAGAACACAAAATGAGCCTCAAAAAATTCAAAGAAATTGAAATCATACCAAGAATTTTCTCTGACCACAAGGGACTGAAACTGAAAACCAACCCGAAAGGGAAAAACCCAAAACACCCCAAATCATGGAAATTGAATAGCATGCTACTAAACAACAAATGGGTCAAAAATGAAATAGAAAAGAAATCAAAAATTTCTGGAAACAAATGAAAATGAACTCACAACCACCCAAAACTTATGGGACACAGCGAAGGCAGTCCTGAGAGGGAAGTTCAGAGCAATACAGGCCTATCTAAAAAACATAGAAACACTTCAAACAAACAACCTAACCCTACACCTCCAAGTACTCAAGGAACAACAACAAAGACAGCCCAGAGCAAGTAGTAAAAAAGGAAATAACCAAGATCGGAGAAGAATTAAATGACATAGAGACTAAAAGCACAATTCTAAGGATCAATGAATCCAGAAGCTGGTTTTTTGAAAAGATAAGCAAAATCAATAAGCCTTTAAGTAGGCTCATCAAGAAAAGAAGAGAGAGGACCCAAATAAACACAATCAGAAATGAAAGAGGATACTGTTTTCCTTAGCCACCCAGAAGCTTTTAATTTTGATGAGATCCCATTTGTTTATTCTTTCCTTTATGTCCCCTGCTCTAGGGGACGTATCAGTAAAAATATTGCTGTGTGGAATATCTGAGATTTTCCTGCCAATGTTCTCCTCTAGGGCTTTAATGGTTTCATGGCTTATATTTAAGTCCTTTATCCACCTTGAATTTATTTTGGTGTATGGTATAAGTTGGTGCTCAAGTTTCATTTTTTTGCATGTAGCTGTCCAGTTCTCCCAACACCATTTGTTGAAAAGGCTATCTTTACTCCATTTTATGTTACTGCCCCCTTTGTCGAATATTAATTGACTGTAGAGAGTCGGTTTATTTCTGGGCTCTCTGTTCTATTCCATTGGTCTATGTGCCTATTTTTATGCCAGTACTAGGCTGTTTTGATTAGAGTGGCCTTGTAATACAGTTTGATAACAGGTATTGTGATCCCTCCTACTTTGTTCTTCTTTCTCAAAATTGCAGCAGCTATTCGGGGTCTTCTGTGGTTCCATATAAATTTTTGAAGTGTTTGTTCTATGTTTGTGAAATATACCATTGGTACTTTAATAGGTATTGCATTGAATCTGTAAATTGCTTTGGGTAGTATGGACATTTTGATGATGTTAATTCTTCCAATCCATGAACACAGTATATGTTTCCATTTGTTTGTGTCTTCCTTGATTTCTTTCTTCAGTGTTATGTAGTTTTCTGCATACAGGTCTTTTACCTCCTTGGTTAGGTTTATTCCCAGATATTTTATTTTTGTTTTTGCTATATCGAATGGGATTTTTTTCTTGATTTCTGCTTCTGCTGAGAAAACATATTTGCCAATGATACCTCAGACAAAGGTTTAATCTCCAAAATATACAAAGAACTCACTTGACTCCACTCAAAGAAGATGAGCAACCCAATTAAAAAATGAACTAAGGACTTGAATAGACACTTCTCCAAGGAGGACATACAGAGGATCCAGAAATACGTGAAAAGATGCTCGATATTGCTAGCTATCAGAGAGATGCAAATTAAAACCACAATGAGATACCACTTTACACCAGTGAGAATGGCTATCATAAACAAAGAAACAAACAACAAGTGCTGGAGAGGTTGTGGGGAAAAGGGGACCCTAGTTCACTGTTGGTGGGATTGCAGACTGGTACAACCACTATGGAAAACAGTATGGAATTTTCTAATAAAACTAGAAATGAACGTGTCTTTTGACCCAGCAATTCCACTATTAGGAGTATATCTTAAGAACCCTGAAACACCAATCCAAAAGAACCTATGCACCCCAATGTTCATAGCAGCATGATTCACAATAGCCAAGAGTTGGAAGCAACCTAGATGCCCATCGGTAAATCACTGGATGATAAAGCTATGGTACATTTACACAATAGAATTCTATGCTGCAGAAAGGAAGAAGGAACTCCTACCTTTTGCAACATCATGGATGGAACTGGAAAGCATTATGCTGAGCGAAATAAGCTAGGCGGTGAAAGACAAATACCATATGATATCACTGTTAACAGGAATCTAAACAACAAAACAAACAAGCAAGCAAAATATGACCAATGACACTCAAATATGGAACAGGCTGACAGGGTCCAGAAGGGAGAGGGGAGAGAATCATAGGGGAAAAGGGGATGGACTCACATGAACAAGTATAAAGGACACATGGACAATAACTAAGGTGGGGGCTGGAAATGTGAGGGAGGTGGGGAGCACTGGGGGGCATGGCTGGGAATATAAGACAGAAAACTATACTTGAACAAGAATTAAATAAAAATAAAAATTAAAAAAAAAGAAATGAAAGAGGAGAGATTACAATTGACACCATGAAAATACAAAGGATTGTAAAATATTACTATGAAGAACTGTATGACAAGAAATTTGAAAACCTAGATGAAATGGACAAATTTCTAGAAAAATATAATCTTCCAAAACTCAATGAAAAAGAAGCAGAAAACCTGAACAGACCAATAACAGCAGATAAAATTGAAGCATTAATAAAAAAAACTCCTGTCACACAAAAGCCCTGGACCAGATAGTTTCACAGGAAAACTCTACAAAGCATTTAAGGAGGAGCCAACCCCTATTCTTCACAGACTATTTCAAAAATCCAAAATGATGGAAGACTCCCAAACTCTTTAAATGAATCCAGCATCATCCTAATTCCAAAACCAGATAGAGACACAACAAAGAAAGAAAACTTCAGGCCAATATTGCTGATGAACACAGACGTTAAAATCCTCAATAAAATATTGGCAAACCGCATCCAACAATACATTAAAAAGATCATACACCATGACCAAGTGGGATTCATCCCAAGGATGCAAGGATGGTTCAATATTCACAAATCAGTAAATGTAATACACCACATAAACAAAAGCAAGGACAAAAACCACATGATCATATCAATAGATGTGGAAAAAGCTTTTGATAAGGTACGACACCCATTTATGATAAAAACACTCAGCAAAGTGGGAATAGGGGGAGCATTCCTCAACATAATAAAGGCCATATATGACAGACCTACAGCCAACATCATACTCAATGGGCAAAAACTAAAATCTTTCCCACTAAGATCAGGAACAAGACAAGGTTGTCCACTTTCACCACTTCTATTCAATATAGTATTAGAAGTTTTAGCCACAGTGATCAGACAGGAAAAGAAAATAAAAGACATCCAAATCAGAAAGGAGGAAACAAAACTGTCATTGTTTGCAGATGACATGATAGTGTATATGGAAAATCCTATAGACTCCACCCCAAAATGGCTCAACTTAATAAATGAATTTGGCAAAACAGCGGGATACAAAGTCAATATCCAGAAATGAAAGGCATTCATATTAACAATGAAACAGCAGAAGGAGAAATCAAGAAAAAATCCCATTTGATCTAGCAAAAAGAAAAATGAAATATCTGAGAATAAACCTAACCAAGGAGGTAAAAAACCTGTATGTAGAAAACTACATAACACTGAAGAAAGAAATCAAGGAAGACATAAACAAATGGAAACATATACTGTGTTCATGGATTGGAAGAATTAACATCACCAAAGTGTCTGTACTACCTAAAGCAATTTACAGATTCAATGCAATACCTATTAAAGTACCAATGGCATATTTCACAGACATAGAACAAACACTTCATAAATTCGTATGGAACCATAAATAACCCTGAATAGCAGCTGCAATTTTGAGAAAGAAGAACAAAGTAGGAGGGATCACAATACCTGATACCAAACTGTATTACAAGGCCACTGTAATAATAAAAAAAAAAAGCCTAGTACTGGCATAAAAACAAGTACATAGACCAATGGAACAGAATAGAGAGCCCAGAAATAAACCCGAGTCTCTACAGTCAATTAATGTTTGACAAAGGGGGCAGTAACATAAAATGGAGTAAAGATAGCCTTTTCAACAAATGGTGTTGGGAGAACTGGAGAGCTACATGCAAAAAAATGAAACTTGAGCACCAACTTACACCATACACCAAAATAAAATCAAGGTGGATAAAAGACTTTAATATAAGCGTGACACCATTAAAGTCCTAGAGGAGAACACTGGCAGAAAAATATCAGGTATTTCACACAGAACAGTTTTACTGGTATGTCCCCTAGAGCAGGGGACATAAAGGAAAGAATAAACAAATGGGATCTCATCAAAATTAAATGCCTCTGCATGGCTAAAGAAAACAGTATTAAAAAAAAAAGAAAACCAAAAGTATGGGAAAACATATTTGTCAATCATACCTCAGACAAGGGTTTAATCTCCAAAATGTACAAAGAACTTGCATTACTCCACTCTAAGAAGACAAGCAACCAAATTAAAAAGTGGACAAAGGTCTTGAACAGATACTTCTCTAAGGAGGACATACAGAGGATTCATAGACACGTGAAAAGATGCTCAATATTGCTAGCTCTCAGAGAGATGCAAATTAAAACCACAATGAGATACCACTTTACACTGGTCAGAATGGCCATCATAAACAAAGCAACAAACAACAAATGTTGGAGAGGTTGTAGGGAAAGGGGGACCCTAGTTCACTGTTGGTAGGATTGCAGACTGGTACAACCACTATGGAAAACAGTATGGAATTTTCTAAGAAAATTAAAAATGAACGTGTCTTTGACCCAGCAATTCCACTATTAGGAGTATATCTTAAGAACCCTGAAACACCAATCCAAAAGAACCTATGCACCCCAGTGTTCATAGCAGCGCAATTTACAATAGCCAAGAGTTGGAAGCAACCTAGGTGCCCATCAGTAAATGCATGGATCCAAAAATTATGGTACATTTGCATAATGGAATTGTAAGTAGCAGAAAAAAAGGAGGTCCTACCCTTTGCAACAGCATGGATGGAACTGGAAAGCATTACGCTGAGTGAAATAAGCCAGGCTTTGACAGACAAATACCATATGATCTCACCTGTAACAGGAACTTAAACAACAAAACAAGCAACCAAGCAAAATATACCCAAAGACACTGAAATAGAGAACAGGCTGACAGGGACCAGAGGCTAGAGGGGAGGGAATTTCAGGGGAAAAGGGGAAGGATTCACAGGAACAAATATAAAAGACACATGGACAACAACTAAGGGGGGTGTAAATGGGAGGGAGGTGGGGAGCACTGAAGGGGTGAGCTGGGATGGGAGTAAAAGACAAAAACTGTACTTGCACAATAATTAAATTAAAAATGTAAAAAAAAAGAAATACAGCATACTTGTGGTCAGCAGCCTCTCAGATGGCCCCCAGTGATCCTCACCTCCTGGCCTTCATGCACTTGGGTAAGGCCCTCTCCTTGAGTGAGGGCTGGACTTAATGAATAGAATACAGCACATCTGAGATTAGGTTTTAAGAAAACTGTGACTTCATCTTGGGTGCTCCCTCTTACACCACAGATGAGACTGCAGCCACAGCAGGCAGCTTTACTGTAAGCTCCCAAGACTCCTTGAGACAGAGGAACTCAGCACTGTCATATCCCGATTCCTGTACTGCAGTAGCTATGGGATAATAAATATTTGTTGTTTTATGCTTCTAAGGTTTGGGGTAATTTACTGAACAACAATAAAGAATTAATATAATATTAAAGATGCAAAATCTTTCCCTCTACTAAACTCCAACTTTGTTTTCTGTCCTTTTCCTTTGTGATAAAGTTCTCTTGTGACATTCACTAGATTTTAACCTATTTTATAAGTACACATCATTTCTCCTGTTTGTCTATAAACTTCTGGAGAACAGAAACTCACTGCTATTGATTGTTGAATTTCTCCAGGTCCCAGAAATGAGCCTCATATATTGCAAATACTGAATAAATACCTGATTAGTAAGTATGTGAATAAATCTTGCCTTTGAGGACCAAGATGCAGCTGAGTAGCTTGATGTTAGACAAGACTTCTATTTGATCTGCTAACCATTCCCTTGATTCGTCATGTAGTTTAATGTATGAATAATGGACTTTCAAGCATAATCTCTGCTGAGATTTCTACTCTAGAAGACACAATTAAAGCTTGGGTAAATGATGTGGCTCCATTGTTTCTTTCTGATGTGGGGAATGTACAACATGCCTTCACAAATCAAAACATAATTTGTATTTCTACTATGCAAAGGACATGGTTTATGTAAAAATGAGTAATCACTTGAATGTATAAAGAAAGCAAGCTTGTCTTCATCGTCAATGCATGAAACTGTTACTAATAAGCAGCAAAGCAGTATTTTCATGTAAAAATTTATGCTTATATTTTTGTCCTGCATTAGCTTGTTAATCTTATCTTTTAACATAAACATAACTGACACAGAAAGGACAAGAGAGTCCCCAAGATCAGCTTGGAGAAGTGGGAACTGTGGGCCTGGGACACACTGACATTCCTTGTGTAACAAAACATGCCACTCTGGTTATTATGCAAAGTGATGGGAATTAGACTGAGTTTTGAAGGACTTAAACAGGGTTTTAAAATTGTTTATAGCAAAGGACATTTGAAGGATGCCCTTTTGCTGCCATCACAAAATAAATTAATAGGGGAATCTTTAATTAGGCCTATCAGGGGAAAGTGAAGATATGTCATTGGCATGGAATCAGTATAGCAACTGACTTCTTCATTTTCATTTCTTGTCACATAGAGTGGAAACAATCAGTAAAGCAGTGTCATATATATGACTATACATATATGTGATTTTTGTAGTAGATGTTAATAACAAAAGGAGGTGTAGATGGCAATAAAATTACCCAGGGTGAAGCTAGTTTTATTTGTCTCTGACTCCCACCTGCCAGCATAAACCATCACTGTCAATGACTTTGTTATCTGACTCAGACATAAGGATAGTTCTGCTAGTGGCTTTAATTACTTTTCATCAAAGCCACATTGAACAGTTTCAGAAATTTATTCTTTGGCTCCTAGGATACCTTAAAGGACAAATGATTCTCTTCTCTCAGTTGTTTATCAGAAATGGCAGAAAATCATTTAGTTTAGCCAACTTCAGTTAGGGTCTTTAAGAGCTGTGTGTGCATGGTGGGAATAGAAGTGTGAGGGCACTTCCTGAGTCTTCTCATGTCCTCAACATGGTTCATTTTTCCTCAGCCAAGATTCTCTAATTCAGATCAGGCTGACTAGCAAGAAGGTACTTGATGACTCTGGTTTCAATTGTTTCAAATATTGTTTCATAAATGAATTTTTTGAGGACTTAAAGTACTTTGATCCTATCTGTGACATATGGCCTCTCATGACTGAAGGAAGGAGACAGTATGCATTAGCTGAGTAAAGGGTACCTGGTGCAAATGTAAATAAACACATGTGGGGCCAGGAGTCAGGGCCCTGAGTATTAGTCTTGGCTCTGCCATTATAATTTCATGGATTTTGCACTTTTTACAATAAAAGAGGTTGTTATTTCCCATTTCCTTATCTGAGAACTATGAACTGGGGTCACAGTGTATAGGATGACAACTTAGGAGCTGTAAAGGACTTTGGAAATCATGCAGTTGCCCTTTCCTTCCTCAAATTTGTGGAGAAGTGAACTCTCATTTTCACAGTTGATCAGTTGATGCCCAGATTTGATAGAGAGCTCTTTCAGGACTAATTAATAAACTACCAACATTTTCTTCTGTTTATTTTCTATTTTCTCTTAGTGACTAGTCAAGTGAGGTATGCAGCCCTGGCCAGTGTAACTCAGTTGTTTGGAGCATCATTCTGTGCACTGACAGTTGCGAGTTTGATTCCCAGTCACGGCACATACCTAGGTTGTGTGTTCGGTTCCTTGTTGGGGTATGTATGAGAGGCACCAGATCAATGTTTCTCTCTCACATCAGTGTTTCTCTTTCTCTTTCTCTCTGCCTTCCTCTCTTTCTAAAATTGATCAGTGTATCCTCAGGCAAGGTTAAAAAAGAGAGAGTTGTGTATGCCTAACTCCACATGAATTAGCATCTACTCTGCTGCCCTTTACTATTGCCAGCCATAGATTTCATAGTTTCCTACAGTCTGGAGCCATACAAAAACATTCAACTTCTTTACAGAGGTTGGAATGCGATCTAATGTTTCCCTGAGTAGTCTCCCTCTGAACTGGGTAAGGCTCAATGTGAATCTCCTTAGGCAAGCATTTTCTGGGCTCTTCACAGAAGCCAATTCTATGTTCATGAACTGACAGGATAGGATGTCTTGTCACTATCCTTCAGGAATAAATGCAACCTGGGAGTCATCAGGCATGTCTAGGCCTGGGGGCCCTGGGCATCCACTGTGATCAATCGCTACTGCACCTGGGCCATTTCCCCACACTAGTGATGAGGTGGCAATATCAAATTGCACTTCACTTGGCTTAAAGACAGACACTGACTGTCAGGGGAAGGGAGGAGAATGCTGACCCACTTTACGAGGTTGACCTCATTCCCCCATGGCCAAGGGGCTTGGATCTTCAACTTTTAGCCTGGTTTTCCATTTTGTTTTTTGGGCATGAGTATCAGATAAGCATGTGGGCAACAGATCAAGAAGTAGTAGAAACATTTTAGTTTCATGTCCTTCTCTGATTGCCTGCATGTGATCCCGAGTCCCTGAATTTAACAATATTTCTTGGAAGAATTCCATTTTGAAAAATAACTGAGTGCTTTTCTATTATTCTGGGTATAAAACTGAGGAACAATAATAGTAAAAAAATCAAAGCTCACACTTACGGGGCATGAATTATGTACCACGCTGTATGTAAACACTTTATATATTATGACATTAGTCCTCACAAGAATTTGATTGAATGGGATTATTTATAATCTTCATATTATACATCAGGAAAGTGAAGGGAGAATAATTATGTAGCTTGTCCAACAATGCAGAGCTCATTAGTGGTGGACTCAGTCTCAGGTCCCAGTGGCCCTTCTCCAAGTCCTAGTTCCTTAACCAACACCGAGGACACAAGAAACTTGCAGCCTACTTGGGGATGGCACTCAAGAAACTTCCAGTCTCAATAGGCCTACAAATAGCTAACATTCGTATAAGACAAAATTAAATAATTGTTAAATAGTGGTGAAAGCACTACTGATGCAGGAGCACAAGGGAGAAAAAGCCGGTCTCTGTCGGGGTGCTGCTGGCTGAGGCATGGGCAGAGGATGCACCATGATGGGGATGTGCTGTCTCTCAGCAAGGGCAGTGCGGGGCAGGCCAGGAGCACGCGCTCTGGGGAGGTCTAAGGTGGGGGAGTAGCTGGGAATGCAGTTTGGAACAAAGTCATGAATGAGTTTGAATCCAAACCGATTATGTGGATTTTTATCTAGCAGAAAATAGGTACCAACTTTAAATTTTAGAGCAGAGTGTTATGATCTGCCCTGTATTTTAGGGAAGCAACTTTGATGTCAGCAGGTAGATTGAGCTAGGAGGCCTCTCAGGGCCCTGGTGAGAGGTGGGGGAGGTTGAAGTAAATCAGGGATAGGGTGGAGAATGGGAAAATGTGAGCAGAAATAGAGACATGGAAGTGAAAGGCCTGATGTCAGCTTACACAGGTAGGGCGAAGATATGGGTTACTAGCATGGGTATTAGAGAGGCTGCAGGATCCTCCAGGGAAGACAAGGTAACACAGGGAAGGATGGGTTGTGGGAGATGTTTCAGAGCTGAGGATTGTAACCCCAGTTCAGACTCTGTAGGTGAGGGTCTTTCAGATCAACTATGTGAAAATTTCCAAGGTGGGGACTTGGAGCCCAGAAAGAGATCAGGGCTGGAGTCATTACTGCAGAAATGCTTGGTGGACCCCCACTGTGGGTGGATGTTGAGGGGGATGGTGGACAAGCACAGGAGAGGATGAGGATGGGATCATAAGCACCTTCCCCAAGGAGCAGCAGAGGAGGACTCTGGGTCAGGGGACATCTGAAAGAGGCAATGAGGAGGGTGAATCAAGAGATGGTAGGTGTAGCCTGTAAGCAACAGAGGGAAATTTTCCCATCTTCATTCCAAAGGCCATACTTATTTTTTTAAAGGCAAATGATAGAAATCAACTAGCCATGGCAAACAGAAATAAAGCAATTCTCCATCATCTCCTGGCTCCAGTAAGACTTCCCAACACAATTTATTTCAAACAGATGTATTTCAGTGTGGCTGGGAGCAGTCAATTAAAGAGATTAAAGGCAGAAAGCCACTGCAGCAAAAGTATTTAAATGTTAGTTTCTTCTGCAGCTGTGCTTTCTCCACTTCTAAGCAATCAGAATTTCGTTACTCTCTGTTATTTCCAGCTCTTGGAATTGAAGGGAAGGTATTTCTTTTCCTCCTATTTTTTAAACATCCTAGGGTCATCAATTTCCATTATTTTCAGTATTTATGTTATGTACATCATTCAGGCATAGTAGTACTTTATGTAGTTTAAATTACTTTGGCATGTCACATAACTCATTTCTCTATCTCTAATTTATAGATGAGCAAGTCAAAGTCAAAGATTTTCCTAAAATTAAGTAGTGTGGATTTGGTTGCTTCAAAAAACATTGATTCATGTTCCATTGAAACATGTTCTTTTCTAGACAAATCTCATTTCAATATTTCTCTTGTTGATTTATGACACTTATAAACCCAGAGACTTAAAACTAGAAGGTACTGTGCAGATCACTTTCCACCTCTTCTTTTTACTGACTGAACCTCACTCTAACAAATGACTTACCCAAAGTCCTGTGGTCAAAAATTTCCAGACATCACTAGTAAAAGCTCACAGGTACCAGAGTTTAAGCATCTTTCTGCCTGTAGGCACAATCCCATGCCTTAGGGTAAACTTCACTTGGGCAGAAAGGATTAAAAAACTGTATCAGGCAGGTCACTTGAGATGGCTGCATTTCTGAGATGTATTTCTGATACAGCTTTGACACATACCTTCAGCCTTATTTCTGAGAGCAGGTCTCCAAAAGCCCAGTTTTGGTAACTGAATGCCTGTGTCATTTCTATGCCTCAGAGTCTCTCTTTGTTCTATGCCTAGTATCATCATCCCTCCTGGACACCAGAACCTGATATCAATCCCTTGCTGATGCCACAGCTCTATCTTTAAGCTATAGCCAGTGCCTGGGGCTCTGTGTCACTTCCCATGGGTCATGAACTTGGACTGCTCATTTCCCGGCTGCCAAACTTTGCCTACCTGGCAGAAGACCTCTGGGCTCTCTCTCGACCATTGTGTCTGGAAGCACTTCTACCTGAGGCTCTGGACTTCCAGCCCTCTTGTGGCTGTGTTTGCCCCTTCAGGGCCTGTACCACCCAACTGGGAGGTGCTGTTCCTGGGTCCTGCCCCCAAAGCTAGTCTTTTTTTATCCTGAGATTTTTAGACAGAATTAGTGAGGAGCAAAAAGCCAGGATTCCTGACTTCTGAGCCAGTATTTTTTTTCCATTGAACCATGCTTTTTGTTTCATTTCCTATATGACCTGGATCTACCACTTACTAGAATGTGAATTTAGACAAAATTTTCTACTTGTCTTAGAATTACTTTCATTAGATGAAATGTCAAGATGATAATATTAACTTCCAAGGGTCACGAGATGTTTTAAATGAGATATAAGAATTTGTGGTATATACTTGGCCTTCAGAAATGTTTGATCTCAAGTAAGGGCTATGGCTTTTATCACTCATCTTTTTACTACCAATTACCTGAGTTTACAGCAAGGCTAAGTACTACATTAGTGGATATGCTTTGGTGCAGCAATACTGATCCAGTTCTAAGGTGCCTTCACTTACTACACCATTATTTTGGCTACAGGTGGACATGTTTTTGAATGTTGGTATCATGTCCTCAGGTTAGCTACACATGGGCACTGGAAAAATATATCTTGAGATGGAATCAATTGGCCCTATTTTTAAGACTACACCAAAGCCTTGCGCTGTTTTGTCTTTCATGAAATAATGGGCATGATGATATTTCTCTATGAAAATGTACAAGCAAAAATACTTTATAGAACAGAATCAAAGGAGGCCTTTTAACTAAAATATTTAGCAGAAAAAAACAGCCTGCATAGGGCTTGATCTCCTTAGGAACTTCTAAGAGGTTCTCTAGCACCTGACACTCAACATGTTATCTTACTTAGATAAACCAAAGTTTAACTTTCCCATTAATATTCCCTATGTATTTATTATAGTACTAATTAAGTAAATCTTACAAATCTTGTTACAGGCAAATCACTTTTATCCAAATTTCATGACTCCAGCCAGATGTCCTACACCAGAGGCTGAGGAGAAAAAGAGATATCTCATTTTTAAGCCCAGGGTTAACTCACCAATTGAAAGTTAGTTAAAAACTGTAAAATCTAGGTGTGTTTTAATGATGGTTCAGAATCACATGGCCTTGATATTCTCTGCTCTGTGGTTTGGATGCTGGTCAGTCCTGCATGCAAACAGAAGTCCTCCCTTAGAAAGAAGGATGCCTGCCTTGAAGTCACAAAGCCTGCTTCCACTATTCATGTTTCCCCCCTAGCAGAGGCCTCCAGAACATACCACCTAACTGGCAGCTGTAAAATTATTATTGTAGAACTACTCTTATTCTTGGATAAAGAGTATGCTTTTGAATCCAACTCCTTGTTCAGATGCCCTGGAAGTAACCATATTCGGAAATTGAAGAAACTGAGGAACTGAAGAGCATTGAGAGTGTGAGTTGTCAGTAGACTGTAGATGCCTCCCTGTGCTAATCAGGGCCTGCTAAATCCTTCTCAGAGACCAATGCCACACAAGTCATGCGATGTAATCTCTTTCTTTCTTAACTCATTGTGTGTAACTAATACAATCTGGGAGTCATAGAGGTAATGACATGTTGACATCTCTCAATTCTCCTTATCATAAAAACAGTGGTGGGATTTTTGAAATATCAGGAAGCAAATCATAAAGCCAGCTAGCTGTGTTTTCCTGATGACAGTTGACATTGTAACTATAATTGAAGCCTTTTCAGAGAGCAAATCCCAATGTGGGCAGCGGGCTTGGTTGTCTACTGCTGTTAGATTTCCTCTCCTTTCTCTTCCCTCTCTCTTGGCTTGCCCACCCAGGCTGTCAGGCCTAATTCCTTGCTGCAAATGTCTCATCTGACCATTATAATACTGATGGCCTGACTTCAAAAGAGGAGGAAAGGGTTTCTCTGCAGGCCCAAAGAGTGTTAGGAGAATTGATGTTACTGGTATTTCAGGCAAACATCTCTTTATTCTCACCAAGCAGAGAAACACTTTTTAAAAAATGTCCAAATCACCTGGTATATTAAGGCATCACTTTCTTGCACAAATTTGAACCAACATTTTTTTCCCATTGTGGAGAGACAGAGATTTGAGGAATATGTCAAATCACATGAAGCCGAAGCACATCACAGCATGAAAGATGTAATCTGTATTTGTCTTTTTGTGAGGCAGCAAGCCAAGTAGGCATTAATATACCTCTTGAGTGAAGTGGATCCAAACACCGTTTATGCCTGCGTCATCGTGGGAAGGTGAATGCCTTGTAAGATCCTCCTTCTGGCTGCTCCCTAGATATCAACTTCCTCTTTTTTTTCATCTACAAAGCAGCCAGCAAGACAGGCAGAAAACCAGAACAATATATATTAAGAACTTTGGTTAAATTCTTACTATTGAGAAATGACATGTGTTTGGATGGAGCCATTCAAGCATGTGAAATGTAGATCTTGTGATGTGCTGCCTGAACAATACATATCTTAACAAAAATTAAGGTAGCAACAATAGAATTAGGGTGATAAATGGACACAAGAGGATTTCCGTAGTTAGCATGGAAATGGGTGTTTGTTTACTTGATGTTTCTTTAGACTGGAAGCTCTTAGGGAAGGACTCTGCCTCTGCCTCAAAACACACAAGACAGATGCAAGGCACCAATGTTTTCAGCTCATCAGGTTTGCTAAATATGACTTCACATTAATTTTTCTGGTCCCTAACCAAGCAACAAAAGGAAGTTGCTCTATCTATCTATCTATCTACCTACCTATCTACCTACCTATCATCTATCTATCTTCTATTTCTACACACAAACACATTATTTAACCTTCTTAATGTTATGATTTCAATAGAAACAGAGTGTTAATATTTTGAAATAATATAAAAATCCTATAAGACAGAACTAAAAGTAATTGAATATATATATATATATATATATATATAAATTTGTACACATAGTGCATATGCACACATACTTATACACACACATATAAGCACATACGCTCTCTTTCAGAAACTATTTCTAGCACTGTGTTCTGACCTTCTCTTTCCCCAAGGCTGTATAGCAGGCCAGTCGAAGGCACCAAGGGGTCCCAGAAGAGGAGTCATAAAGGGTGATGTTGACATCAAGCTGGAAGGGGTACACCCAGGTGTGCCCTGGGCATGCTATGAACTTCTAAGATGTGCTACTTGCCAGGTCTCAGCTGTGACACCACAAAGCTTTTACTGGGTAAAAACCAGGGTTTTAAATACATGGAGGTATTTATTAAATGTTTATTGAATGAATGAGAAGCAAGGGAAGGGAAAGAGAAAGAAAAGGAAGTTGGTAGGGACTGGCTGGGTAGAAACTCTGAGTCCGTTTTGATCCCTTGGGTAATTGGTCATGTTAAACTCTCAAACAGCAACTTACTTGCCATGGTTTTTCTTATATAGACTTGCCAGATTAGTACGTGGTGATGAGACAAATGCAAATGCAACCTTTTAATTACTTAATTGCTGGCCATGAAGTGGTGGTTGGCTGCCAAAAGGCTAAGGCATGTCTGCAATAGGATGTCATTTGGCTAAAGGATAGCCTATTTTTACCTGTCCTTCAATTGTTTAGAGTTTGAACAAGTTACTTCCAATTTACTTATCTTACTTAAATTATAAATTATTGCCATATAAGGAGCCTACCTAAAAAGTGAAAAATTGTCAAAAACTTAAAGGGAACTATTTAAAAGCCCAAGTATCAGGTCACTTTCAACCTAAAGGCAACATTTGCAAAGTTAATGGAAACTGCAGTTTAAAAGTATGTATAGAAATCTTGAAATGCTCAAAGCTGATGTGAAACATAATTTTTAAAAAAAGTTAACTACAGATGAAGCTGATAATAAATACATAACATTCTAATATTAAAATGGTGTTAGATAGATTCTGCAAGGACACCACATGGCCCTCTGTGGAGAACCAGCGAACCAGAACCTCAGTACCAGGGAAGCCGCTAGCTGCGACAGTGTTTGAGGACCAATGCCAAGCCTGGCCTGCCTTGCTTTTTCCAAAACTAATTTGTGATGCTCCTGACCTTGGGCTGAGTTGGCAGGAGTCTGTCTTTCCGACCGTGGTAGCCCTACTCTAGCTGGTGGGTCTGGCCTTCCTTCCCTTTTGCTGCATTTCTCTGCCTGATCATCTCTGTTCATCTGCCTCCGGCATATTGACCTGAAGCTGGACCCTGTTTGCTTCCCTTGCTGCAGACTCCAGTTTGATGGTCATTATCTTGAATGAGACCCTGACTCTGCTTAACACATCAAAGGAGACAAGCAGACAGTGCCTGCTGTCTTGCCCTATGATATATCAAGGTCTGTATTTTCACAATGGAAATTAAAAGCAACACTTTGTAATGAATGCCTGTACTCATTTTGAGCACAAGCAGTGGACATTTGTACTCAGAAGATTTGGCTTATAGCTGGGTTGTCAGGTTGGGGAGGAGCTTTGCCTGCCCTCCAGGGTGTGGCAGTCCCACTTTTCAAGAGGCACTGCCCTGCAGGCACCATGAGAGTGACACAGTTTCTCTTTTCTGTCCACACTGTCAAATGGGAAACCATCCTACCCTGAGATCCTTCCAGTAATGTTTCTAACACTTACATGCACAGTGGTGCGTGATCTAAGGGACTGGCATCATTGGAGAAGGGGTTCTGGGGAAAGGCAGCCAGGGCACCTGTGCAGGGCCGACCAACTTCCACTCCCCATGTGGGTGTGTGCCACAGTGCTGCGGTTCTCAGAGTGCAGCCAGGGGACCCCTGGGGTTCCTGACACTCTTGCAGGGGGTCTTTGAGGTAAAAAGTGTTTTCAAAACACTACTTGGATTATTTTCTACTCTTCTCTTGGAATTTTCTAGAGGCTACATGATGATATTGCAATGGATTGAATACAAAGCAAGATGCAAGAATCTTCTATTAGTCAGATATTAAAGAAATGTGCAAAAATGGAAAACAATATCACTCTCATTATGTTTCTTTTGTTTTGAATAGTAGTTATTTTTCATAAGACAATTTTTATTAATAGGTAATATTAATTTAAAATTAATAAATGAATATTTTAAAATTATCTCAGTTTTAATTTCTAAGATGGTAAATACTGCTATATATAGCCAACAGAAGCAGTGGCCTTTAGGGCCCTCAATAACTCTAGAGACTGTGGAGGGGCCCTGATCACACAGAGGGTGCAGATGGCTGCCCTACTGAAAAATACATGGGCTTTGGAATCAGACAGACCTGGGTTTGAATCCTAACTTAGTCTAAGTACCTAGGACCTTGGCAAGTTTCCCTGAACTTAGGTTTACTCATCTTTGGAAGGACAATAAGACTAATTCCGTGAGACCCTGCAGATTAGGTCAGACACAGTGTGGGAAGCAGTGGTAGCTAGCACCCTCTCCACCTCTGTGCCCACAGCTGTCCCTTAGTTCCCTCAGGAGGGCACCTCTGTGCCCTTCAGCTGCTGACTCAGGAGGGGAGTGACCTCATCTGCCCCTTTGTCCTCAGCCTCATGGAAGAAGGAGGCCGCTTTCAGTGAACTTCAAGGAACTAATTCACTCCTGTGGACTCCTTCTTTCCTCTTTGTCCTCTCCTGGAGATTCATAATAATTAAAATGCCTCCTGCTCACTCTGTGCTTTGGGCTACCAGATGGCAGGAGATGGGCCATTTCACCCACAAGGGGAGGCGCCTGAGGATGGCCACAATAACTGCCAGCGCAGCTGGTGTGTCTTTCCAGTCACAGGTGGAACAAGGGGAGTGCTCAGCGTCTGACTAATCATCTGTAATAAGTGGGGAGTCCATGCAAATCATGCTCCCTGTGTATCTCCAGTTGGTGGCTGACCCTGGGCTGCTCCTTGCAGATCTGTGCTTTACCTGGGGCAGGTAGCAGGACTGACCCAATCAAGTACCATATGTATGTGAGGAGGTGTGGGCAGCTGCGAACCTGCCAGTTGGGTGCTGGGTGTGTGAGGCTGAGTGGATGCATCACCCACTTGTCGTTTCTTTCACTGTCTGTCTTTAAGACCATGATCTTAAGGCCTTTCTTCAGGTGATTCCATGCAGTACTGAGGCCTTCACTAGTCATCTGGGAGACAGAATCTTACAACACCCTCACAACCCAGCACAGCACCTGGGCAGGCGAACATGGCAACACAACATTGAATAGACACAAAAAAACAAAGCATGATTACTCGAGATTTTAAAAACAATATGTAAGTATGCCCAAATCTAGATCATTCAGGAAGCTATTGTTCATTCAGCTGGTAAAATTCTATATCTTCCCATTCAGTGATGAAATATAAACTTGGCAGGATTTGGACTAGACCATGGATTTAGCAGCATGGGGAGAACCTGACTTGACCTTGGATTCTCATGCTGTTTTACTGACAAGGTCTGCCTCCACCCTGCTCTGACCTTCTCTTTCTCACTCAGTGGATCTTATCCTCTCACCTGGTCCTGGGACCTCAGAAAGAAAATGATCCCATAGGGACTGTGAGTGCTTCATGGTTCTTGTTTCATTAAGACATTTCTCCAAGGATGTTGTTTTAGAGATGGTGTGCCTTCTTACTTCAGATAGGCTACATGAGAATGATCAGGGTGGGAACACAGAAAGGGGGACTGTGTTTTTAAGGCCCCAAGGTGGTTCTTACATAGCCTGAATTTAAGAATCATTGCATAATAATCATTACATATTTAAATAGTGTGACCTTGATTTAAAGGAAGTTTCAAGAGAACACTTGTCTGAGTCTATGGTTGGGGTCTTATTTGAGTGCGTTCACTGAAGATTCCGGAAGAGCACATACCTGATAACCAGGACTAGGAAAGAATGAATGGTTTGGGGGTACAGTGAGTCGCAACTCAGTTATGAACAGGGCACTGGAAATTAAAACGGGGGATACATGGATGGTCTATTTTTGAACTAGATACTTTTGGTATTTCCTAGATAGTGACAATATTTAGGCAGATCAGTTCTAGGTAAAGGAAAGTAAGATGGAGGAGAGTGAATATAAGGAGTGGGAGGAAATTTGAGGCAGCTGGTCACAGGGTAGAGAATTTTAGGTCTAGAAAATTCTATGCAACTTCTGTTGGTTTTCTTAGGATCTAAAACCCATCATTTGGAAACTACATGTTGGCTGCATTCTCTGAAATGATGTTTTCTCCGTTGTTTATAGGTATTTGAAATTTCCCATCTGTCTGAATTGTGCCATGAAGACAAAGGCACAGATGAAATCTGATCTGTCCTAGAGTGTGTGTTTTAATGAGAGTAGCAGATACTTAGCATAGTGGGGACAGTGGAGAAAACTCAGCAGGGCAGCAGCAAACTGGAGACACTGAAGCCCCTTGATCCTGCTCCCAGAGCCCCTGGCAGGCTGGGCTGCCCTGTCTTGGTAGCTTGTGCTCTACAGCCTCCTAGAGTCTCTCTGTGGGGCTTTCCCCCTCTCTTCTCTTCTTGTTCTCACTGTGCTCACCCAGCCTCTGCCCAGGAAGAAGTCACAATTGCCTGTCTGACCCCAGCTGGTTAACAGCCAAGCTCTGCTCTCCTCAGTGGCTTGACTGGTAAGAGCACCCATGTCAGGAAACTGTGAGAACAGTGTCCTGTTCAAGGACAACTGATATTACATATTTGGATTCCTGTCTGTGTTCTTATTTAAAACCTCAAGGTCTCCAGTGCATTTCTACACATTTTGTGGGTGGGGATGGGAATAGGGGCATGTATTTTACATGACAGAAATAGCTAGAGACATTTAATAAAATCAGGTAAAATCAAGATAACACGGACTATTCTGCTGACATAGTGAACACGTAACTTCTGAGCTGTCATCAGGGAGAAGTTAACTCACAAGCCTATTGTTTAGCTACTGGCTTGTTCCAGAAAAAGTGGCTATAAATGCCACTTGTACTTTAGGCTGAATTACATCTTTTTTCCTTTTGGTTCTTTCTGCCTCCTTTCATGTCAGACATTCATCTTTTGTACATGTAGACAATAATGGCTATAGAAAGTGCTGGGTCTAGAGAGTTTGAAGTGGATACCATACAGTTCAGTCAGGACATATGTTGTGGGAAATCTAAACTCCCTGCAGTAAAGTCAGGGGCAGAAGACAGACTCCAACCCCATTCTAAATAAATCTCTTCCCTTGAGGTAAACCAAGACAATGCAATAACTTACTCATTCTAGAAAATCTTTGTTGGTGGCAGACAGAAAACAGGAAACAGAGTGCTTTTGTATACTAAAATATTGCCATGATGTATAATAAAGTTTTAATATTATAAAACTTAGCAGACAAATAAGCTTTTGTAGAAAACTATTGCCATTTCTATAAATCTCCCAATGCACCAACACATTATTTTTTCAGATCATAATGTTTGAAGGCAACAAGAACCTTAAAATCTCTCTTGTGAAAGGATCACCCCGGCTGCCCTCCCAATAAATTTGCCAAATTTTTATTTGACTGAAAATTTAAATATGTCTTCATATTTCCATCAAGTCCTATTTCTTTGCAGCCCAGTCTTTTCACTCATTTCTAATTCCTTCTTGTCTCTAGCTGATGGTTATGAATCTGATGCTGGGTGTTTTTCAGGTCTCTGTTTTGAAGATAAAGGGCCAGAGAGGTGAAGTGATTTATTTAAGGCTACAGAGCCAATTAATGCCCAAGCAAAGATTAACACCCCATCTGCCATCATTTCCACTGAGTGTTCTTTCATTGCAGAATGCTGCCTTGCCTTATTTTTTTTTAATCCAAGCAACAAATAACAGATCAATTCTGATATATTTTTCCGTAGTATACTATTTCATCTGACATGGAAATTTGTAAAGACATAAAACTGTATCTGCAGAATAACAGCACAGACCAAATCTAAACAATGTCTAAATGAGAAACTTCAGCCACTGAGAAGCTTTTATTTGTTCTAAGTTTGGCTGAGTGTGGGAAGGAAAGAGGTGTCGCAGCCTACAGAGGTCATCCTTACTTCCCTTTCGGCAGCGGCTCTGGTGTAGAGCGGCTGGCTGCACTATGAGTGGGTGTGGGGTTGCATCAGTCCTGGGAACCTTTTGCTTCTGGAAGCCTCTTTTGGACAGAAAGAGGTTTCAAGGAGGAGAGAAAGTTCTATTTCTCCCGTCCTTTCAAGCTAGGATATCAAGACTCTTTACACATAGATACGAGTTTTCCATCTATAATCATGCTACTCAAAAAGACTAAAGAGGTTTTCACTAAAATTGAGAGATAGTTTGGGTTGGCCTAATTTCAGTTGATGCTGCAAGCTGCATATGGGCCTCCCAAAAGGAAATAACCCCAAGAACGGTTAGTTCAGAGCCCACTGGGGGAGTTCACACTCTCAGCGGGGTTGAGCCCTTTGGGAGTTGCCTGGGAAGAGTAGCAGCTGGGCCCACTCATCCTACACAGAATCGACTAAATTGGACCAGCTTTAATCAGAACATCAAGAATATTAAGAGCTTTCAGAATATCAAGAGCTGGGCCAATGCGGCAGTGTTTTTCAGGATGTGAAATGAGTCCTGGATTCATAAAAAGAGTTTGGGGGTTTTCCATCATTTTGAAGTGAGTCCTGGAGATCAGTCAGAGGCTTGGTTAAAAATTAGTTGACTGTGATATGGGACTTAAAATGCACAACTTCTTGGGAGTGTGTGTGTGTGTGTGCATGTCTAGGAGTCTGTGTGCACATGTATGAACGTGTGTCCATGTGTGCTTATGTGAATACATGTGTGGTGGGGTGGAACAGCAGGAAGGAGTTTCTAGACAATGAAAGATGGTGTGCTTCCTGAACAGCACAGCCCTGATAACGGCAAAGTGACAGCCCGATCACTGTATAGTACTGATTACGGTTGTAACCTGATGGCGCCCATCGACCACCTCTTACTTTCTGGTCACAAGTGTCCAAACTCAGCCAGCCCACCATGGACAGATGATCGTTGCAGCTTTAGTGTCCTGCTCAGGAACAGGAGGGGACAGCCTGTTGAGTACAGCTGAGGAGGGCTCTGGATTTCTTTGCGCTGTTACCTGAAAACCTTTTTCCATTGAGGTTACATAATGGAGACAAGAGTTCTTGTGGCAAAAAATGTTTAAATAAGACTAGCATTATTTGTGACATGCGATGTCTAGTGAAGAACTTAAGTGAATGTCAACATAATTCAGCTCTTACAAATTTTCAATTGCAATAAAGAGACTAATTGAAGAAAAGGTTAATTTTCTTCTGAATTATCTAGAATATTGCTTGGCTCCTCACCTTACATCTGCAGACATAGAATTAGATGAGCCAGTTGTAGGAAAATGGTGGGGAAATATAAGTCCTTAAGCAGAAAGACTAAATTTGAAAATTAACCTACATTTTCTTGATCTTATACTGTTTTATGGGTGCGATACATAAACTGCTCTCTGAAAATAAAAGGGTGACAATAATTATTACCAGGTGCTAGAAAATACATTTGAAGAGTATTTTTAATAAGTTTTGTACTTTACTTATAAATAACATAAGTACAACTCGGCCACTGCAACAGTTGCAGAATCCAAAGTAAATACATAAACCTTTTGAAAGCATAGTTTTAGTTATTAAAGTATTGCTAAGCCTCATTTATTTATTAAAAAGAAACATGACTGGGTGGGAATGTGAACAGAGGGATGTGCATTCAGGCTACACTTTTCTTCAAAGAAGCCACAGCGAACAATGTCATTTCTGTTTCAGTCTCCTATTCTAACATCAATATCCAAGAGCAAGGAATGAAGAAATAAAAGGGGATCCCTGGCTTGGTGGATCAGTTGGTTGGAGCATTGTTCCATGCACCAGAAGTTGTAGGTTTGATCCCCAGTCTGGGTGCATACATGAGGCAACCAATTGATGTTTCTCTCTCACATCAATCTCTCTCACTCTCTCTCTGCCTTTTCCTCTAAAAATTAATAAACATATCCTCAAGTAAGGATTTAAAGAAATAAATCCAGGAGAGATGCTAGCCTAATGTACAACTGTGAAGTAGGGGAAAGCTTTCATTAGGCTCCTGCCACTGGACTGTCTTTGTTCTCTCCAACCTCTCTTGGGTTCTGGTGACAGTATTTCATTCCTTCAGTAAGGTGATGCTCCCACACTGACCCCCAATTGTCATGAATTTTCCATGACATTGAGTTCATCTCTTGCAATGGACTTTTCCCTTGCTCATTATCATAAAAAACTTTTGCAGGGTGATAAACCAGATAAAATAAGGTGTAGATTTGCTGTTGTAGATTTTCCCCAGCCAAAGAGCACATGCATTTTCAAAAAAGACCTTGAGTCCCATAAAAACTGAGTAAATTGAGTACTGTAAAAATTGTCAACACTGTTTTCAGGGGGAAAATATTTTGTGAAGGACAGTTTTCTCCCACTGCCCCTTAGATCGTATCTCCAGGACGACTACAGTGTTGCAAGCTTCCCACCTAGACCTGAGGTCACAGGATGGACCCAGCTATTTACAGAACCTCCTCACTACATCTTTATCCTCTTCTCTTGCTTCTTCAATGCATCCATCCTGCTCACTGTGCTGAGTGACTATGTTAGAGCAGTGGGGTCCAGGCTACTCTCCCCTCAAAAACCTTCCCTGGTTGCTAATTACCTGCCACATAAGTTCTGTCATCTGCACATGCTGTGGATTGGGCCCATCCTGCCATCCTAGCCTCTTGTTTGGTTACATCTGGCACAGAGTCTGTGCTCTCAGGACCTCACAGTGCAAGGGAGTGATACGACTTTGATATTCTATCTGGACCACTAAGCCTTCCTCTGTGTCAGCAATAAGGCTGTTTCACTTTGTTATCATTCACGTGTTCACTGGCGTAGCACTTTTAATTTCCTTTAAGAATATTTTCTGCCCTGACTGGTGTGGCTCAGTGGATTGAGTGCCAGCCTACAAATTAAAGGGACAGTGGTTTGGTTCCTGGTCTAGGGCACATGCCTGGGTTGCAGTCCAGGTCCCCAGTGAGGGATGCGTGAGAGGCAACTGCACATTGATGTTTCTCTCCATCCCTTTTTCCCTCCCTTCTTTCTGTCTCTAAAAATAAATAAACAAAATCTTTAAAAAAAGAATGCTTTCTTTGCATTCACAACTTGGTTAACTGATCAGGAGACCTAGCTTTTAGCCTACCTCAGCTTTTGATGTGCCTTCCTTACTAAGCTTAATCATGTTCAGTTTTTCATTTAAAGTGAGATACATGCGACTCTTTCTTTTATTTGAGCATTTAGAGATGAGGCCTACTGTCAATATTGTTGTGCTTCAGGAAACAGGAGGCCCAGGGAGTAGGGAGAGACTGGGAAATAGCCAGTGTAGAGCAGTCAGAACACCTACAATACTTATCAATTAAGTTCACTGTCTTATCTGAACATGGTTTATGATGTCCCAAAACAATTACAATAGTAACATCAAAGATCACTGGTCACAGCTCCCTGTAACAAGTATAATAATAATAAAATGTTTGAAATATTGTGAGAAATACTAAAATGTGATATGGAGACACAAAGTGAAAAAATGCTGTTGGCGAATGGTGCCGACAGAATGCATTTCTTCATGCAGGGAGGCCATACGTCTACAATTTGTTCAAAAGCCCACACTATCTGTGAAGTACAAAAAAATGAGGCATGCTTGTATTTTGTTATAGTAGCCCAAATGGACTGAGACCATTTCCTGTCTTTTTAACACCTCACTGGACCAGAAATGCATTGTTCTTTACACAAGACAGAAGAAAGTCCAGGTGATGACTATGGAATTATTCAGGTAGGTTCACAGGTACAGTTAATCTCAAGATTTGAGAAAAAAGAGAAAACTTTAGTTTTTATTTGTTTACCTAGAAAAGGAAGGCACCTCCATTTTATGGTTCATGACTTAAGATGGTTAATCTCTTTAAAAGGAATGTGTATCATATCAACCCAGTGTCGATGCTTTGACTATTTGGTTGAAACCAGCAGCCAGCTTGCTGACTTCCAGCCATGACTTCCTTGCCAGGGACAGTGCCATCTACAGCGGCGTTGATGGCTGTGGAAGGCAGAGGCAGCTAACTGCACCAAGGCTTCTATGTATCACAAAATAAAATATTTTCTGAATTTTTATTGTTCAAAGTTTCAAAAAAAAAACAGAAATGGAAAGACTAATCTAATAAACCTCTGTATATTCATCTTATAACTTCATCTGTTACCTTGCCTTCCTTCCTTCTTTTTCTTTTCTCCTTAAGAAGTAGATGCACGCATTTGTCATTGCATCTTGACTTCAGAAGGAAAACAAGACCAATTATGCTTTAGAAATCCCACATTTTAGAGTTTTCCACTTTATTCATTAAGGTGTTACATAACTTGATTACATTTTTGTTCTTTTCGAGAGAGGAAGTGGTGATGTGTCTTCATAATGCTTTGTTTTAGGAGACATACAGTGTCTTGTCCCACTTTCTGTGATGCCAAGACAGTCTGGTCTCTGCATTATAAAGTCTTCCATCAATATTTTATCATATGACTTCATCCATTAGTGAGCCTTGACGTACTTATTATTTTCTTTGGAGTTTCAAATTGATGATTATTCTAATTCTATCATTCTTTCCATATTTATTCACTGAAATTCTTTTTAAACAGGGGCTTCCCATTCCTTATTTTTAATTGGCACCTTTTGGAGCAAGCAGTTGTCATCTTAGTTATTTCCAAAGTGTTTAACCTTTTTTTTTCCCTTTTGTGCTTCTAAAAATAATTGTGCCTAGCAATTCCAATGTAAAGCATTTCAATCAATTGTATTCATCATTATTTTAAACCTAATGAACAAACTGAACTAACAAGCAAAATACAGACTCATAGAGAGCATGGTGACAGCTAAGTGGGAGGAGGTTAAGGGATGGAGAGATTGAGCAAAAAGGAAAAAGGACTCATGGGCATGGACAATAGTGTGGTAATTGTTGAGGGGAGAGGGCATAAGGGGACTAAATAGTAATGGAAAAACACAATAATAATTTTAAAATATATAAACTATACAATTATACCATTTTATGTTGGTATGTACTACCATGAAAATTTAGCACTGTAAAACAAAAATTTTAAAAAATAAAATTGTTCCATTTTTGTCAATGGAACTCCATGTTGTCTTTGGTTTCCTTTCAATGTGACCTATGAAATGAGCCTTTGGTAGCATTTTTTGCTTTCTGGGACAAGATATTCCAGGTTCACCTCATATATTTTCTCCCCTGGGCTGAGAATCAGACTTTCCTCCAAAGAATTCCCTTTCAGTAGAGAATGGTATTTAGACTTGACAGCCAGGGCTCTTGGTGTAGTAACTGCAGTTTTTTTTATTTCTTCTATTCCTTTTTAGTCGACATATACAGGAAACATATATATCTGAAAAAATCAGGAGCTCATACTGTTGTGTTAAATATGAACTGAAAATAATGGCTTTTTACATATTTTTTCCATTTTATACTCACAAACCTTTTCTTTACACCAATAATCTTGGTTCCTAACAACATTAATGTAATTACTATTTTCATCATTATGCACCATATGTAGGACAGTTTAAAAAATGATTGACACTAATGTTACAATTATAAACTTGACAGCTTAAGGTTCAGATTCCTTTGCAGCTCTATTTTTCTTTAGAATATAATCCACTAAGTTAGCTTAGCCAAAATACTGTTTTAAGGACATTTAAAATAAATCTCTTCTTTGTAGTTATTAACTTGACCTATAGGTAGATTCATTCATATGCTTATTTATTTTTTTAGTATTTTTATGTTATTTCCCAAATCAAATCTACAGGGTGGAGAAAATAGGTTTAAAGTTGTTTGTATGGAAAATAATATAATAATTAATAAAAAACAATACAAGTTGTGTCTTGTGAACTCACAACTGTAAACACACTGTGCCCCACTCTGTGTGTAACAAAGTGTAGTCTGAGAAGTATTCTTTCATTCCAGTCCCTCCCAACCTATTCTTTCCTATTTTCATTAATTTGGTTTTCCCTTCTAATGTTTTCTTTTGCAGAAGTGAGACACACAGAGAGAGAGAGAGAGAGTCAGAGAGAAATTTTCCCTTACATAAAGGGCTATATACTATAAATACTTCATCAAAAATTATTTTTTAACAGTATACATTGGGAATTGTTCCAATTAGAACATAGATTTTTTTGTTTCTGTTTAAAGCTGAATTATGCTTCATTATGTAGCTATATCCTAACTTGTTCAACCAAGGTCTTATTGATGGACATTTGGGCTGATTTTAATTTTTGTTATTTGAGGTTATGCTGCAATGAATAAACTTGTTATATATTTCATATTTTGGAGGCAAAACTAAGAAGTGGGGTTCCTGGGTCAAGGATAAATGCAGGGATAAACTTAGTTAGGTATTGTTCAGTCCCAGTCTGAAGATTTGTAATGTATCATTGGGCACCCATCAACAATGCGTGAGGGCTCCTGTTTTTCAACAGCTGCCCCAGCAGAGAAAACTGTCAAACACTTAAATTTTTGTCAGTGTCATAGGAAAATAATGATATTTCAGTGTGGTTGCTTTTACTGTAAGGGAGGCAAACCATTTTTGCATGTTTCATATGCCAACAGAGAATGTTGTCAAACTTGGGGTTCTTTTTTTTTAAGAGTACAGCACTTAATCAAACTTACCATGTAACCTGCCAATGTGAGAAGTCAAATGTATTTTTAGGTTTAAAATTTTGGTAGCAGGAAAATAAAAAGATGAGGATGACTTTCAAATTCCTTTTTTTCTGTAAAACATATTGGGAGCTAATTAAATCTCCCAGAGCCAACTTATCATTATGGTCACCGCCATGGCCCTGGGGAAACAACCAGCTTCAGGTGGTTTGGGGCCAGAAGTTAGTACATGGAGAATAAAGCAAGGGAGAAAGCAAAACAACACTTTACAAATTACTACAGGAGAAAGGGATTCAAACACTAAGCCCAGGTGCACAGCACTGAGCTTTAGTTAAAAAAAAATCTTGTCCCCATTTCCACAGCTTAAACATATTCAAACATGGGTTCTAATGCAAGAAGAAAGTTCCAAAGACTCAGTACTCTAGATGTTTACAATATCAGGATCTCCTCTATGTTAAGAGAAATTTAAACTGATGTAAACTACAATATATGTAGATGGAACAAAAATGCAGTGCTTACTTTGTGAAAAATCCTTTTCAGAATTCTCTAATGTAACAGCCAATGATACAGGACAAAGACTAATTTCTTTTTGACATTAAAATGATATTTATTGTCCCTGCCAGTGTGGCTCAGTTGGTTGGGTGTCGTCCCATACAACAAATGTTTGCAGATTCCATTCCTGGTCAGGCCACATGCCTGGGTTGAAGGTTTGGCGCCCAGTTGGGGCACGTAAAGAAGGCAGCCAGTTGATAATGTTTTTCTCCCTCTCTCTCTCTCTCTCAATCTCTCTCCCTTACCCTCTTTCTAAATTAAAAAAATATTCATTATTAAGGTTTTATATCACTAACCATACACTTTAGACCAAAATAGACAAATGATACCAATAACCTAACTCCCTTATTTTATTTTCTATTGGTGTGATTTATAAAAACATCACAGAAGCTTAAGGCCAAGAAGTTAACTAAAAAAAGGAGTAGATAGATTTTCTATTCGCTTTTAAATATACCTCATCCTGAAGCCTCCATATGCTCACAAATGAGATGTTAAATTTATCTCTTGACCTATGGGCAACCTTACTGAAAACAGATAACCACAGGCCCATTTCCATTTGTCAAAACTGGTTATTTCCCTCAGCATGTTCCCCTAGGATAAAAGGTTCCAGCTTGAACACCACAATTAGGACATAGAAACCAGCCCTTGGCAGGGACTTTGGCTGTAAGACTTGGGCCAGGCAGAGAGAAAGAGAAATATTAGATGTATGGGTTCTAGCTGGTGCCAGAAACCTGACAACATGGAGGTGTTTCCACCCAACCAAGCAGAGATGAGAGCAGATTGCCAGGGACTTAAAGACAGGCTTACAACTTCCCTTTGTGTCAGCATATGTTTACTGAGCACCAGGACTAGAAGAGCCTGGAAAACCAGAGGCACTCAGTAAATATTTGTTAAGTGTCTAAATGATTATGAAACCCTGGAGTAGACTCCTATAGGAGATAGAATCTAGCACTGATTATTTTTCTCACATGTATACTGTATTTATGTTCCTTCTTTACTACTTGCTAATTGGTTTATTCCTTTTCTCTGGAAATTTTATATTAAAATGCACTTCTTCCAATATATTTTACGATGGCTTCCATGAGCCATACAGTGTCCTCCAACCACTATGTAGTCTTCATCTTATATTACTTTTTATTTTAAAGGGCCGATTTTATAATAATCTCCGGTTTTATGAACATTATTTAAATTCTGAGTAAGTGTGACTTGGAAGTGACACACAAGTAGCAAGAAATCATTTTCCATCAGTATGAAGATTGTATTAGTTTGCTAGGACTGCCATAAGAAAGCATTGCAAACTGAGTGGCTTAAACAATAGGCATCTATTGTCTCACAGTTCTGGAGACTAGAAGTCTGATATTAAGATGTCATTGGGCCATGTTCCTTTTGAAGGACATATTCCAGGCCTCTCTCCTGGCTTCTGATAGCTCCCTGGCTTGTGGCTACAAAATTCCAGTCTTCACATGGTGTTTGCTCTGTGTCTGTGTCCAGCTTTTTAAAAATAGAAAAGTAATACAGGATTAGGACCTACCCAGTGACCTCATCTTAACTAGTTACATCTGCAAAAGTATTATGAAGTACTGGGGGTTTAGATGTCACTATATACATTTTTGAGTGTCACAATTCAACTTGTAAGAGAGATCTTTGTGGTGAAGTCATCAATGGAAATAAATTAATTGCTATTAAATGCATGAATACAATCCCAGGCTAATAGATCTTAATATGGAATTAATAAAACCCATTACTCTCCATTGTGTTCTGAGGTGGATGTAGCTGAGGAAGACTGTCAATATGGAAAATTTAAGAGTAAAACATTGCTTTTATTTCTAATTCCAGAAGAAGGCTTTTGAGAGAGTTCTAATAAGAATAAGAGATATACATTTGGCATTAAAGCACATTATCTTATTAAGGTGCCTGAACATATATTAAAATTTGTAAAGCAACATATGGGTTAGTGTTAAATGATAATCTTCTGATCCTACAATGAAAACAAGGCAAACATTGACATTTTGTCGTCATAGGAATTTAAAAGTAAGGAGTGAAACAAGTCAGTCACAGAAACACAGATACCGTATGATTTCACTTTTATGTGGAATTGAAAGAACAAAATAAGTGAACAGACAAAACTGAAACACAGGAATAAATACAGAGGACAGACTGAGGGTTGTCAGAGGGAGGGAAGTTGGGGGACTGAGCAAATAAGGTGAGAGGAGTAAGAAGCACAAATTAGTAGTTACAAAATATTCATAGGGATGTAAAGTGCAGCATAAGAAATATAGTCAATAATATTGTAATAACCATGTATGATATCAGGTGAATATTTGAAACATTGAGGCAATCACTATGTCAAATATACGATTGTCTAGCCACTATGGTGTACACCTGAAGCCAATACAAAATAGCGTTGAATGTAAACTGCAATTGAAAAATAAAATTTGCAAAAAGAAAAAAATTAGGTTGAGAAAAACGTAGAAAATAAGTAAATAAAAGTAAGGAGAGACTGACTTCCTAAATGGCAGAGGTAGGAGCGCAGAACATCCTCCCTCCAGTGAAACAGCTTTTTAAATGCTAAAAATTATTTTGAAAAACTCAGTCTCCAAAAATTGCCCTAATGGTCTACATCAAATGAAGAAGCATCTATTCAAGAAAATCAGCTAAATCTCTGTAAAAACAGCAAGACACTCTTGTATTTGAGCCACAGTGTGTTCATATTCACTTTTCCCTTCCTCCAGCTGAGTGGGACACAAAGGCTATTCTGGGTGGGTGGTGCCGGGAAGCTGCAGCTGCCTCTCCTCCTATCCCTCAGTCTAGAACTATAGTTTCACCCTAGAAGGGGCAGTCTGTTGGCATCATCCCCCAGCTTCCAGCATTGTATTACAGAAGCTCTATTCCAGATGGGCACAGCCATGAAGATGGGACTCTCTTTCCCCACCGATCTCCCACGTGTAGGGGTGAAGCTCTAATCCAGATTAGGCTGCCTGATAGTACAGGGCCCTGCTCTCCCATGCCCCATAGGACAGAAGTTCTATGCTGGGAGGGTCAAGTAGACAGGGATTTACTATTGCTAACCAGAGCTCCCAATATTAGAGCTGGGGTATTGTTTTGAGTAAAATGGGTTGCTGACCCCCTGCCCCAGCTCTGGTGCATGCAGGGGCATGGAGGATGCAGTTAGGGAGTGTGAAAAGTTGACATCCGTAGGAGGAGCCATTTGAAAATGGAGCCAGGATAGCCATCCAAGAGGAACTGCTTGTATGTCTTGCTCCTTGAACTAGGCAAAATAACCTTTGGACTGGGCCACAGCAGCAGTGTCTTACAAACAGTTATTTGTAACACCAACAGGAAAAGCAAATATCCTGACCACAAGTACTAATAATTATGGGCATTCTTTCAGAAAATAGAATAAGTAACCAGCTTGAGAAGAGCCTTTCTGGGCTCAGAGCAGCCTCAGGACTAACAATGTCCTGTTTCTTCAAAGGAGTACAACTTTAATAAGAGCACACTGTGGGCACCTATGCCATAGAGTACTGTCAGACACAATAGAACAATCAGGTAGCAATTAGTGGAGTCAAATAAGCAGATATGATACCAACAGAGACAGTCCAGGTAGACACGTAAGGGGAGATCAGGAGAAGAGACAAAGAGGACCCAACAAAAATACACTGAAACTGGCAAATTAAGATAAAGATTTGAAGTTGCTGTGACTTCATATGATATTTTGTGCAACAAATTGTATTTTTAATAAGATATTTACTAAATGGTGCATGTTAGAGCTGAAATTTTTTTACAAGGGATTAGAATGTACAATACATATTATAATGAAGTTTTTCCCTTGAAAAATAATTAAAAAATTATTTAAAAACAAAGTGAAGTAAATGTGTTAGAAGAGCAAACCCTATCAATTTAAAATGAAGTACATTAATTTCATTTGTTTGTACTTTTACCTCTTATTGTGAACTTCTGGGATCCAGAGGGTTTTTTAAATTATTTATTAGTTGCATTTTTCTTTCTTCTTTGCTATTATATCCCATGATATATTAAAACCAAATTGTCATAGTAGCAACCTGAGTGATATCACCTTTGCTTCCACTGTAGCATTAATGGGTAGGACTTTAACAGTACAGAAACCTCTTATTGAATCAGCAATTTAAAAAAGTGGACACACATATTGCAAAGATGTCAATCTCCCTGGCCATTATTTAAATGAATTCCTTTTTGTTCATCTATATACAGGCCATTAGATGGAATTTTTACAAAAAGGCTTTAATCAGTGCTTTTCTGAGGTGTGCTAATTGGCTGCTGGAGACAAGCAGCCGGGAGAAAACTCAGAGCCATAACTCCCTTTGGAGGAAGTGTCAGGCTTCCCTGCATCATGTGTGAAGGTCATGCATGGAGTGGACTCTCTGGGGCCGGCTCACAGGAGGCCCGGTGGACTTGAAACATTGTGATGTAATACATACCCCAATCCCAGGAAGGGGACCCTATGGATTTGAACATTACTAAATTTGGCATCATGGAGGTTTCAGCTCCTGTTGGTGATTACTTGCTCTTCTGTAGTCCTATAAAATGGATATGCATTTTGATATCTTGACATATCATTAGGCATCAGTGTATTTCTTTTCAGATAGTAGTTGCTCTGTTTTCAGAGTCATTTTAAATCTGCTTTGGACAGAATGGTTTACACATTTTTTTAAAGTGCTATGCATGTACAACATCTAAGCAACTGATAGAGAAAAGCATAGACACACACAGAATTTGAAGGTATAATTATATTTTTGTTTCCATCACATTCACAACCATTTCTTCTTTGGATTCTTATTGTTGGTACAATGGAATGTTTCTCCTCTTGGTTCTTTCTAATGGGTTAGGCACAGTATGCATGAGTGAGGTTATGTACTTTCTAGAGGTCAGGCTAAAGATGGACCGATGTTTTTAACAAATATGCCAAGATGTATGCATCAAAGATCAACATTGATTTTTCAAAGCAATTTTCTTAGGAGTTTGTTCTATGTCCTCTCTTCTATGATGCTACTTTGCTTAACATCCTCTGGAGCTGGCTTATTTCATTCACTTATTCAGCAAGTATTTAATGAGTATTTATTATGTACTCTCTAGAAACTACAGGTACAAGGACAGATAAAACAAAATTCTTGACTTTAATAAGCATACTGCTTAGAGAGGAAGGGAAAAGTAAGGTACATGTCCGTGGATGTGTGTTCCAAGTTCTACTGAGGGTCAGAGACAGCTTCACAGTGAGCAGGTAATATCCGAACACACTTGTAGCGGATTACGCTAGGTTACAATGGAAAGGGATCAGGGTTCAGGCCTGGTAAATAGTAAATGAAAATCCACATAGAGTATTGAAATATTTTCTAGCCTTCAAGTAGGGTGTGTGGTTCTCAAATAGGTTATGAAGGGGAATGCAGAAGGGCTTGTCCCAACAGCAGGCAGGGCTTCTGACAGAAAGGCTTTCAGTCAATAACTCCTCTCTCTTTCTTTATAATCACAATTTCTGGTTGAACCCACATTGTATTGCAAATTTAGAACATCCTCCTTTACTAGACCTAATTCTGTAATATTTAAATTTTTTTCCAAAAAATCATACTGTCAAATAAAAAAAGATATACTGTGTTGTATTAAGGGCGCTCAAAATGGTCACCAGTCATGATGGCAATTTTCAAAGAGGAGTCCTAATGTATTGTTAGCCATGAGTAAGCCTATTCATGAAATCTGTTTTGGAGGTAATAAAAATTATTTGAAATCTGTACACTAGGTATATTTCATAAAGCATCAGATATTGCCTCTATTTAATGTTTTATTGTTTATGCTATTACAGTTGTCCCAATTTTCACTCCCTTGACCCATCCTACCCCTCAACTTTCATGGTTAACCCCCACACTATTTTCCGTGTCCATAAGTCTTTCATATATGTTCTTTGTCTAATTCCTTTGCCTTTTTTCAATCATTCCTCACCTCCCCCTCCCCTTTTATAGCTGTCATTCTATTCCATGAAGAATCAAACTTTACCTTATAAGCATACTTCATGTGGGCTGATAGATGCTTTCACAGGCATCTTGCAGTCACTCTCTGCTACTGGTTTCAATTTCTTTACTTGACAGCCTATATTTACTGTCATTATGCCTAATTCTCTATTTGCTAATTTATAGGTAAATGTTTTCCATGATGTTTTGCTGCCTCAGTATTTTTGGGGATCTTCTTTCTCCAGTAAGAATAAATTTAATTCTTTTAGTCATTCTATCCAATGGTTCAGTTAAAAACAAACAAACAAGTGAAAAACAAAAACAAAAAAGCACAGGGTCTTCATTTAGGATTGCCATTTTTTCAAATATATTTTATTGATTATGACATTACAATTGTCCCATTTCCCCCCTTAATTCCTCTCCACCTAGCACACCCCCTCTCCCACCATCCCCCCTTTAGTTTATGTTCATGTGCCTCAAGTTCTTTAGATTATATATTTCCCATACTATTCTTGCCCTCCCCCTACCTATTTTCTAACTACCGTCTATGCTACTTATTCTCTGTACCTTCTCCCTGTCTCTCCTCCTCCCACTCCCCTGTAGCTAACCCTCCATGTGATCTTCATTTCTATGGTTCCATTCCTGATCTAGCTGTCCTCTTAGTTTGCTTTTGTTTTTTGGTGAAGTCGTTAATAACTATGAGTTTGCTGTCCTTTCACTTTCATATTTTTTATCTTCTTTTTCTTGGATAAGTCCTTTTAACATTTCATATAATAAGGGCTTGGTGGTGATGAACTCCTTGAATCTGACCTTACCTGAGAAGCACTTTATCTGCCCTTCCATTCTAAATGAAAGCTTTGCTGCATAGAGCAATCTTGGATGTAGGTCTTTGGATTTCATGACTTGGAATACTTCTTTCCAGCCCCTTCTTGCCTGTAAGGTCTCCTTTGAGAAATCCGCTGACAGTCTGATGGAAAGTCCTTTGTAGGTGACTGTCTCCTTATCTCTTGCTGCTTCTAAGATTCTCTCCTTCATTTTAATCTTGTCTAATGTAATTATGATGTGCCTTGGTGTGTTCCTTCTTGAGTCCAACTTCTTTGGGACTCTCTGAGCTTCCTGGATTTCTTGGAAGTCTATTTCTTTTGCCAGACTGGGGAAGTTCTCCTTTATTACTTGGTCAAATAAGTTTTCCACTTGTTGCTCTTCCTCTTCTTTTTCTGGTATCCCTATAATTCCGATGTTGGAACATTTAAAAATGTCCTGGAGGTTCCTAAGCCTCTCCTCATTATTTTGAATTCTTGTTTCTTCATACTTTTCTGTTTGGTCATTTTTTTCTTCCTTCTGGTCCACTCCCTTGATTTGAGTCCAAGTTTCCTTTCCATCACTATTGGTTTCCTGTGCATTTCCCTTCATTTCAATTAGTTTAGCCTTCATTTGTTCCTCTAATTTGTGACTAAAATCAACCAGTTCTGTGAGCATCCTGATCACCAGTGTTTTGACCTATGCATCTGATAGGTTGGCTATTTCTTGGTCACTTACAGTTATTGGCTCTGGGACTTTGAGTTCTCTTTGAGCCATAATATTTTGGTCTGTTCGTGCCTGTTATGTATGAGGGGCAGAGCCCTAGGTGATCACCAGGGCAGGGCAACTCAGTTGCTGGGTTGTGATGCTGTTGTGATGCTGTATGTAGGGGTGGGGTCAGAGAGGGGCAATGGCAGTCTTTTCTGCTGCTTCCCGCTGATGGGGTCTGCATGATTCATCTCACTGCTCGCTCTTTTGCCTGGTTTATCTGCGTGAAAATGTGTGACCATGGTCAGCCTGCCACCTTGTGCCCTCACTGGGTCTGCCAATTGTTACCCCATGCCTGGGATCTGCCAACTGCTGCCTGCGCACCTGTGTCAGTCTGGCTGAGTTTTCCTGTGTGACCCCGATTTGACCCAGCTCTGCCAGTAAACTAAAACTTCGTTGTCTTTAAACTTGGTTGTGCGAGGAGGCAGTGTTTCCACCTACGCCTCCATCTTGGCCGGAAGTCTAGGATTGCCATTTTTCATTCTATCTTTTGGCTTTGATTTGCTTCCTTGGTAAAAATATTTCA
This sequence comes from Sturnira hondurensis, assembly GCF_014824575.4. Classification (NCBI taxonomy): domain Eukaryota; kingdom Metazoa; phylum Chordata; class Mammalia; order Chiroptera; family Phyllostomidae; genus Sturnira; species Sturnira hondurensis. The sequence continues at coordinate 403,436 of NW_028092711.1, read as the reverse complement.
GCAGTTCAAATGGGAAGTCACAAGGCTACTATTTCTACAACTTCTGTGTTCTGACCATACAGTCACTCTTACTCTAACCATGATCTGAAAAGCTATACACAGCCAATAAAGCCAATGTAGAATAACTAACAAACTTGATACCCTATGTAGTTTTCCCAGTGTACAGTTACCTAACCTCCAGAAAAGTGGAAAAATACTTCCTTTGAATGCTCTTGCTCACGCTTTTTTCTCTTTGAAGGAATCTCTGAACTACTCACTTTTCTGAACTTGGCCCATGACTTCCTATCCTCAACCTCACTGGGCAGTGTCAGGAACGTAGAACAATTTGCTCTTCCTGAAACATGCCTCATGCCCTGTGCTTTGACATGTGCTGTTTCCTCCCCTTGAAAAATTCTCCCCTCCAATGTTATATTTTCTGTAGTGACATTCTGTGAGACTAAAATAACACAAAGATTATTTGCAGCAGGGACTTGTGGATTAGGGCTAAGAATTCTCACTTGACTCCTGCCCTCATTAATTATATGTGAAAATATAAGACAGAATGTGAGACAGTTTATGGGCAAGTATAGCTTGTGGTATAGTGGAATGGGTGCACATGCTGCCTCTGCAACCAGATCAACTGAATTCAAATCCTGGTTCTGTCCTTTCTTCCAAGGATCTTAGACACATTATTTTTCAGCACCTCTGTTTCCTTTTATTTATTTATTTACTTAATCCTCATGCGAATATATTTTTTCCATTGTTTTTAGAGGGAGAAAAAGGAAAAGAGGAAGGGAGAGAGAGAAAGATTGATTAGTCACTTCTCCTACATGCCCAGATCTGGGATTATACACACCCTGAGTGGGGATGGAACCTGTAACCTAGGTATGTGCCCTGAGTGAGAACCAAACCCACAATCTTTCAGTTACTGGTCAGGGTTCCAACCAACCAAGCCATGAGAGTCAGGGCACCTTTTAAATGAAGTTGAAATAATAAAGTACCTACTCAATCTTCCCAGCATTCTTACTGTAAAATTGGAATAATATTAGAATTTCAAAGGCCACTGGGAGGGTTAAATGAAATTAATAAAGTAACAATTAGATCATTATTCTAATTATTAGGAAAATAGAAATCATTTTAGAAATGTTAACTATTTCATTCTTATTATCTCAGCAAATTCCAAATTATAGTATCAATTCACCTAAAAAAATAAAAAAACTCAAGCAATACTTCCTGCTCTTTCAAATGCTTAAACTAAGAGGGTCTCAGTGGTTCTCTTCACACCTGATTAAGTGATTTGCTCTCCTTTTCCTTGTCCCTCTTCAGGCACTTAAGCAGTTCATGTAGCTCTCTGCTGTGTGTACCGAGGATCAGAAAATGTGCCAGAAACTTGAGATATGTAAAAACTCTTCTTCAGGTTAGATCTGTGATTGAGTAGATCACAGGCTGGGTGAATGCAATTGCTTTCAGTCTGTTTAGGCTTGAGCATTTGCACATTCATTTACCCACTCAGCATTTGGCTTGTGGTGTATACATGCACTTATCTGACTTTCTCTACCATGAAGCCTACCCACTGGAATATTTGGGGAATTAATGAGACCAGGTACTTGAAATATTGAGTGATAAAAAAAGAGATGCTAAGAAGTATCAAGTGTTAATAAATTGAACTTCCCTCTACAATACAAGTTGATTGAGCTTGGTATTAGTTGGGCATTCACCCAACTTTCTACGACAAAGCCAATGTTTTATAGACTGTTTTCCTACCTCTGGGATGCCATAAGTATCAATGGAATCAATACCTAATTGAAATCTTCAGAATCAAAGTTCTGACCTTCCAAATGCCCTTCCTTTCTCCTTCCTTTAATGGCTCCACTGCTGTACTCTTGGAAACATTAGGAATCACCTGATTACCTTTATCGCTATTAACTCTAAAACAAACCACCTCAGCCGTATCAGCCAAAATACATCACCCTTCAATAACTCAGTATCAGACTTTATTCTGCTTCTCACAATCTAGTAGCTAGCATTTTATTCTTTAGGATGTACTCACTCTGCTTTTAAAAGGTGATTATCTGAATAAATGCTGCCACTTTGTGTAACAGTGTCATGTTCAAAATGTTCTTGTTTTAGGTCAATGACCACGTTTATTCATTACTACATATTCCTGTTGGAATAGAGTTAAATGCAAGTTATGCATTGGGTTCTTTTACTAAAATATCAAACCTCAGCATCAGACACATAATAATTGTCTTTCTTGGTCATTTAAGATAAGAAAAGTTGACAAAGGCATGTCTAACTATAATGTTATAAGATATAAAGAATAACTCTTTCCTTTACTAGAGGTGTTTAGAATTTGCATAATATTTGATTTTTTTGAGAAGCTTTATAACAGAACCATAGCATAACTGAATACAGAGGTTTCTTTCAGACCTTGATATGACCTTTCCCCTTAATCCTCTTGACAGCTTTCTAGGTTAAAACTCAGCTTCCCATTTGGAAAATGGAAATAAGAATACTGATTCCATGTGTGGAGAGAGAAAGAGGCATGATAGAGGTGCGAATGCTTTGGTCAAGTGAGGCCATATAACTGTTTTATTATGAGAAGCTCTACTTAATTTGAAAACTTAGTAAACATCCACTAAGAAGTCTTTTTAGAAATTAAAACACTTTATTATTGATTCTAAATTATTTACCTTTGCCTTGTCAATAATAAAAATAAAAAGTATCTCAGCTAAGTGTAACAAACAAAGGAAAATAATTTGGAATCAATAACAATACAATAAAATATCAAAGCTGAGATATGAAGTACATCATATTCAAAGTAACTTTAATTGTTTTCTTCTTGAAATAAAAATAATTACCTTTTTGCATCATGTTAATGAACTTGGAATTTTAAATATCTGGCTAAAATGGTAACTACATATGTACGCATATATTGCCAAGTCTCTTTGTACTGGATGTTCAACACATTAGTATTTAATTTATTTTGAGATATGAAATAGTTTTAAAAGATAATTTTTACTTTAATATTAATCCACAAAATGATGACAGAGAAGTAGTAATATTTTTCTACTGAAATATACATAATTTAACTTATTTTGAGTTTTAGATTTAGAGGTGGCCTACTTTGATTCTTTCGTTATATGCATTAGTCATATGTTCAGTATTCTGTTGAGGGCCTATTATGTTAATACATTAATACACAGTAGGTGCAAAGCACAAAGCACTTGGTAGAGGTACCAAAGATACAGCCATGAACTCAATATAGGGAAGTCTTAGAAACACCTGGGTAGGTTGTTAGAAACTTGCATTCTCTTTTGGGATATTTAGTGGATAAAGCTCAGTTTCTCTGTTTGCACGTGGATTTAAACCTTACCAAGTGTCTCACAGTAAAAAGTGTCCCTCTTTTATAGGTTATCACAAACAGTTTGCAAACTTTTCTTATTAATCCTTATACTGAACTCTTACTGAGAGGGACTGGGTGAGAAAAGTGACCAAATCACCTTCAAGGTAGTCTCTAGATGACATCAGTCTTTTGATTCTGCTTACCAAGACATCATAACACATTTGGCGCCCCGCATTTCCCCCCTTCAATGTGTGCTTAAATTTGAAATTGATTATTACTTAAGGATGATTGACATGGTTGAGAGAACTGGATGCTACCAGATTTCCTCAGCCAGGCTCTCGTCAGAACCAGTGAAGCTGGAAGGCAGCAGACAGTTCTAATCAGGACTAAAACTTTCCCTTTAAAACATGCTGTGTATTTAATTATGTTAATGAGAACATTAAGAGGAAGCTCATGCATTTTTATTTTAGTTGATATTAAGTTCTAGGCCTTCAGCTCGGTGCCTCATATGCATTTATCTTATACTGTTCACAGTACTCATTATAGTATTTGAAGTACTTTCCCATTTCAGAGGGAATAAATCAAGCTTTTCAGAGCTTAAGACCTTTGCCCCAGTTTTCAGAGTTTCATGTTCAAATTCAGAGCCTGGGTGGTGGATTGTCCCATAGGCCCCCAAGGGGTTCTGCCTGAGAACCACCAGGGGATGTCCAGGCAGCCCTACTCTCACGTTGGAGACTAAGGAGCTGGTCAGGGCCAAAAAAAAGTGTGTACTGATTCAGATGACATTGGAGCCTGAAACAAAATCAGAAGACAGCAACCCAGGTCTATCTATTCTTATTTGATGTACAAATTCAAATGAGTATGAGTGAACACCAGAGCCTGGGAAATTCGCTACAATGCTCTTGAGCACATTTGTAATTATCAAATTTCATATCTTTGCTCTGAGAAATTAAGTAGGAACTAGCAACCAGCGTAGGATTTGCCCCACAGTATAGGCACTCTATAAATACTTATGGAAAAAATGAGTAAAGAGGATGTTCCTGTCTCTTGATTTTGTAAACCAAAAGGGAGCACTTCCTATCCATATGATGGATAGCCCAGTCCTGAAAAGCATAGATACTTTCTTGATAATTTTGGGGAAAATATAGAGCACCTGACAGCATTTGATAACCTGAAATAATTAGATGCCTCTTGAGTTCATTATACTGCTATCTCACATTCAGAGAAGCTCCGAATGACAAGTTGAGAGAAGTGTGGAGTGTCGGTGTCAGATAACACCTCTGACTCCCACACTGTAAGCCCCATTGCTGATTTAGCAATATCACACCTTATACAGGCCCTCCAAAATTCTGCTCAACCAATAGCAACCCCCTATACAGGGGTTCACCCAGAATAATAAAATAACCTATCCTGCTAATCACATTGGGGTGGATGATTAAATGGTACTGTAGGGTTTTTTGGTTTCGCATGATGAAAAGAAAGTATTTCCCTAACATGACTTATTCAGCAATATTGTATTTCATGTGATTAACATAGAGTTGGATAGTTTCAAGCTGCAAGGAAATATGGTGACCATTTAGCATGCTAATATGACACGATAGTTTTTAGGAGACTCAAGACTTGAATCCACTGTTCCAGTCCATTTACTTGCCGTATTCTTCTATGTCTAAGTAAATCTTTATTGTCTATGTGGAGTTCCAATAAGAATAATAAAATACCTTCAATTTAAGAGATTGAACCTTACTGATCATTTATGAAGCTCCTCCCTCCTTTCACCTCAACTTCACAGGCAACAACTTTCCTGAATTTCAAGTTAATCATTTTCTTGTTTTTCTCCATAGCAGCTTATCTCTCTTCATTTGCAATGTTTCTTTTATTATAACAGTCAAATGCACAAATGTTCCCCAAAGCACGATGGAATTTGATAGTTCTAATATAAGATCAGAATTTTAAAGGCATAAAAATAGCCAATTAGGCTTCCAGATCAATCTTGCACTTGCACCCACGAGTCATCAACTCACTCCCTTGGCTTGAGACGACACTGTTGCTTCTGACAATTAAGACCTTGCTTTTTGGCATTTCCACATCCTTTGATAGTGTAAATTTATAAAAATAATGAGCTCCTTTGGGGGATTTTATTTCTCTAAACTCATTGTTTTGTATCCTACTTATTTTAATGTACTGTTGTTTTAAAACCAGATAATGACAACAGACTAGACCTCTTCCTTTTCCAAGCATTAACACTGCTTACTGGGAACAAACAAAACCAGTTGTACTCAAACACATTCACTTTTAATGTGTTTCTGTCCCCTAATGAAGATAATATCTGATTGGTATCATGGCAACATGTTGCCTTGAGCATTGAATAGGTATTACTCATACACAATCTCACAAATTCTCTTTAAAAGTGTAAGGAGAGGTGTGATCTTCTCTTAGAACTTACTAAATTAAAAAAAAGGGATGAAGGAAAGAAATCTAATTAGTGTTTCCAGAAGTGCCTTTTTGGGGTCTGATGATATCAGATTACTGTTTCATATTTATTTCCTGTATCCTCCAAGTGCAGGTGCAGCATGTAGACATCCTGGCAAGCATTAAATGGAAAATGAAGGCAACACCAGGGCATGCAGGCACAATGAACTCACTGATTCTGGTGTTTATCTTTGACTTGTGACATTTCAGGTTGTTGAGTTTTCCTTGGTCCTTCCTTTCCCCTCTGTTCTATTCTTCCTTTCTTGAGGGAAGAAGCAGTGACATATTCCTAATTCCCTGAGTTTACTTAGTTGTAAGGTTGATATCTTGGTTATAAATAGTCTGCTCTTTGTTTGCACTAAACCATCAGAGTTAAATATTTCCTATATGGTAGAAGACAGTGTCTCTTAAGTACTTGCTATAAACGGGGTGTGATACAGGGCATTGACCTTCACATAGTCTTAAAATGTTCTTGCTGAGATGTCTGCTCTGTGAGGTAGGGTTTACTTTCCCCATCCCCCTGATAAACAAATAAACAAACAAACACAAACAAACACAGATGCAGAGAGGTAGAGAAATTTGCCACAGGTCAAAGTTATGTGGTGGAACCCAGATTCTCAGGAAGGTCTCTTTAACTCTGAACTTTCTCTCCATTATGCTCCTTCAGGAGGTGATCTATATCACTGTTATTAGGTATTATGACTTTTAAATATTATGTTATAGTTTGAGAGTCCGTGCCTATAACCCTAGGTATGTTTATGTTTCTGTGAGAAAGAGAGAGAGAAAGTGCAAAAGGTAAAGAGAGAGAAGAAGAGAGAGAGGGAGACCCACAGAGAGAGAAACATGGATCAGTTGCCTTCTTGTACACATCCTGACCAGGAATCACACCTGTAGCCTGGGTATGTGCCCTCACCAGTAATGGAACTGTGAACTTTTGGTTTCCAGGACAACACTCCAACCAACTGAACCACATTGGCCAGGATGAAAATACACTCTTAACATATAATCCAACTATTACATTCCTTGGTGTTTATGAAAAGGAATTAAAAACTTATGTCCACAGAAAAACCTGCACATGAATATTTATAGCAGTTTTATTTGTAATTACCCAAACTGCAAAAGGAACTAAGAAGTCCTTCAGATGTGAATGGATAAATAAACTGTGGTGCATTTATACAATGAAATGTTGTAGTGTTAATAGCAAATGAGCTCTTGAGCCATAAGAAGATATAGAAGATTCTTAAATAAGTATTAAGCAAAAGAAGCCAGTTTGAAAAGGCTACACTGTATGATTCCAACCATTTGACATTCTGGAAAAAGCAAAACTATGGTGTAGAAAAGATCCATTGTTGCCAGAGGTTGGGGAGAGGGAGACATAAACTGAGGACGCAAAAGAGAATTTTCAGTGCAGTGAAACTACTCTGGATGACGCTCTGTATCACAATAGTAGCTATATGTCAGTATAAATTAGTCCAAGCCCATAGAATGTACAACATGAAGAGACGAACTCTGATGTAAACTATAAATCTGGGCTGATAATAATGTGTTGAATTTAGGTTTGTCAGTTGTAACAAATGTACTATCTGGAAAATAAAGGAGAAGGCTAAGCATGTGTTGGGGCAGAAAGTAAATGGGAAATTGTTATACCTTCCACTCAATTGGGCCATTAATTTAAAAGTGCTCTACATAATAAAGTCTATTTAAAAAAATGAAGAAATGATGGCCATCGATTTTAGAAATCCTATATTTTCCTGAGACAGTAGAAAATGTCTCAACAATTATGAATACTGAGCTTTTGGAAAAAATTAATTTTAATGTCTAAAAAGGAAAGATGATGTTCTTAAAAACTTTAACAAAAATGCTTAACTTTTTTCTCATAAATGTATATTCTTTCAAAAAAAAATCAAGGCTAAAAATACTTTGTGCTAAAATTACAGGGCAGTGAACAGAGTAAAGTCCAAGTGGCATTTGCTGGAAGGTTTCTGAGGTTTTAAAACCCTCTGAAACTATGGTGAGTTTAAGAGTCAAGAGCCCACCAGATACTGTGGGCATTGGTTCTAGAGGGCTTGAGTAACCTGAAGCCAGACAGAGAACTCCGTAGGAGAACAAGTTAATATGTAACTTCAAGGCTAAATAAATTCAAATCGGTCTCCATCCATTTTTACAAAAAATGAACTTGAAACCTCATTTCTTAGAAAACTTAGAAACATGCTGAGGGTGCTCTTCCTCTTCTCTGTTCAAGGCAAGAAGGAAGGAAGCAAGGAGATGACACAGGTGGACTGCTGAGCATCCTACTGCCAGACAGAAGGTTTAGGTTCTTTATATTGTTTATTTTATTTGATTGTAACACAGCACCACAGTTTATATCATTGAATTCTTGCAGTCAGAGAAATTTATGTTCCGTGTGTTTAAGTAACACATTTCAGGCTACAAAGTGAGTAGAAACATAAAGGATAGTTTATGAAAAATTTCTTCACTTTGAGGTTCTTTACAGATGGGACTCTGGTCCGTTTTACCTGTTCCTGGTGGTGTCACCTCTGTTAACTCACACTAACCTTTGTTAACTATTAGGGTGGTCCAGTTTGTTTCTATCCTGCAACTTGGGTTCTCGGCTCCTGCACTCATTGTATTCTTGTCTTTACAGTCTATAAATTGTATCCTTGCTGCAACTATTTTTTCTCCTCTAATCTGCACTTTTTCCTTCTTTCCTAAGCTTTCCATTGACATATTCTGGTGTGTGTCACAGTGAGGTCGTAGTTGTTGAATCCAGCAGACTCTATTAACTGGTCCTTCACAGGGATTCCTTTAGAAACGACTGCCTTGGCTAGCTCATTGTGCTCTTCTGATCTTCCCACCTCTCTCTTTTCCTTTCTGCTGCACTGGATCTTCTTCCATTCTAGACCCTTAAAAGATGGTATCCCTTGTGATTCTGTCCTTGCTCTTCTTTATCTCCACTGGGCTTTCCCTCAGGGATCTCTTCTATTTTTAGTGTTTATACTTTCAACTTAACTCATGCTAAAGTGTTTGTGAGGGCTTTCACATCCACTCCTGATGGGGTTGGGTTTCTTTTTTCTTTAGGTGTCCATTGTCACCTGGGTCTACTCCTGTCACATGTGCCCATGACAACATTTGCACTTACTCTTTCATATGTTGTTCACCATTACAAGGCTAGAAGCCCTTCAGGAGTAAGCTGTCTTAGTCACCTTCATTTTTCTAGTATCCAGATCAGTGCCTCTGAGGATAGGTACTTGCTACATGTTTATTCAGTAAATAAGGTAATGCTTAATGAAGATTTCCTTCAGGTTCTAATTAAGACATTGTGGTGTATTGTTGAGAGAGGTGTGTCTGAAACTTATGAACAAAGGGTGATTTTTGAGGACCCTCAGGGATCAGGATCAAGTTCATGTTGTGCCCCTTCTGCTTCCTGGAGTAGGCAGTGTTACTACCTATATGCCTCATGCTGTGACTTCCTCCTTCAAGGCCCTTCAGATCTGCCCCTCAAATATTTCTACATTTCAATTAATTTCTCCCATTATTTCAGAAAATTCCTAGCATCTCTGAGTTTGAAATAAATACCTCCTTCGGTGTACACAATACATTTCAAAATGAAATTTACTTTAAACGATTTTTGTAGCTGATTCACTTTTTTATATTGATTTTTAAAGTCTGTGCATTTATTTATTGTCACTTAGTCCCCAAGTCTGTGTTAAAAATACTTGTGTCTTATTTGAATCACTGGAAATGTATTTTGGATTTTTTGAATTTGAATTTTAACTTAGTATTTTAGCTAACACAAATCTGGAAGTACTTGCCTTCATAAAAGCCTACGTGCTACAAACTCTTACATTTTAGTTCTCTAATGAGAACTTCATACCCTCTGGAATTGTCTAAGTGTTCAAATAGATAATATTTTAGATGTTGAGAAAGTTTTGGACTTCTGGAGTCTCCTTAGTTTCACAGACTTACAATTTTTCTACAGCTGAGTGGAAAGCTGTGGAAATTTAGGATCACAATGAAAATGCTGACAAAACCTTCGGCAGGCAGTGTGCTCAGCAGGCCTTGTCCTTCAGCAATCAGCAGCTGATTGTGAGCTTTGAGGAGTGAATCTCCATGTGGTTTTATTCTAAGGAACGTTTACATACCAATTGAATCAGTTGCTTTTTTCCCCCTTCTACTTACATCTGGCTCTGACAGTATACAGGGCTCTAGATATATTGCATACATATACATTCCATGCATGAGCAATACATTGAAAAATGCCTTTCTTGAATCATTCAACAGGAAATAATCCCAGTTCTTTTATTCCTGTGGAGTCATCAAGAAAACGTTAGCTTACATGTCTAAGAAATGATTCAAGATTCAGTTTAACTCCAATCTGCTTAATAAATGCAACATATACTTCTAGAACAAAAGGTACACTTTAGGATGGCTAAAGTTTGCAAAAAATAGGTTTAGTAGTTTCATAGAGAAAAGTATTTAAGTAGTGGTGGGACCTTTTCTTATCTACACACCCAGCCAGAATTAGGTTGCAAAATGCTGATGACTTAACTGTCTCTGGATTTCTAGAACAAAAGCTGTTTAGGAAAATACCACAATAGGCCATTTTTGATTTTTTTACTAAGTTGGCCTCACCTTGCCTCTGTTCAGTGAGCATTTTGATTACTATTCACAGTAGTTATTTTTAGTGTTTAGAAATAATAATTATAGTATGTTGACATTCAGTCAAGTGACTACTTGTCCTGAGTTTGGGCTAAAGGTCAGGTAAATGGGAAATAGATGTGGCTTCTGATTCTTGGAAGGAGCAAGTTCTGAAAAACTATGAATCTGGGGAAGTTGGACATTGACAAAGAAAGAAGCCACGAGAATTGCAAAGAAGCTGGGAGTGTTTGGGGACACTCTTCAATGCAGGCACTCCTTTATGCATGCTTTGTTTGGAGAAGGGTCATACCAACCACTCTCTACCTTTCACCAGGTCTCTCCTCTCCATAGCCATGTGTGTGCAATTAGTCACACTATCTGTTCACTCACACCCTATGCCTGAATATGCCTTTGTGCTCACTCACATCTCCAGGAAAGGAGAGCAAGGGAGAGAGAAGGAATACTGAGTGGAAAAATACCAAGATACGGCGCTTGATTATTGGAGATAATTAAGTAGAACCTAAAAATAGTCAGGCTCTTATTTCATATTATGTTCAAAATGATTCAAATTCAAAACTATTCACAGCTGTGCTGAGGGCTGATCTACCATACAGAGTTGATTTCAAGCACTTGAATCAGTGATAAGCAAATGAAGCTTCCCTCCGCTCTTCTGAGGGTAACTTGGGGTAGTGCCATTACTCAGAGACTATGGAATGTGACTATGGAATGTGAAATTGTAACAGGGTGCAGCCAAGAGGGGAGCCCCAAAAAGGGATTTGGAATGGGGTCCAGAACTCAGGTTGTCCAGGAAATATTAGAAAGACATATAAGATGTCCTCACCCCTTACTGCCCCCTTCCACAGGTGTCAGTTGGGGGAAGGGACAAATGGAGAGGGGACATTGAGAGTTGTTTTGCATAGCAACCATTTTGCAGACAACCTCTTGAATGGTCATTTAACATATCTATAACCTTTAACTTGTTTCATAGATATGTTAAATAGCTGTGGCCAATGCTTTGAGTCAGAGAAAAGGGAGTGACTTCCACCCAAGATGTAACTGGGGGGCAACTCCCAGCAACCCCCCCTTCCCCCCCACCCCACCCCCCCCCCCGCCCCGTTACAGCACCTGTGTTAGAACTTGGAGATGATTGGCTCCACGCCATGGGGCCACACCTGCCCAGACTCACTATGGCAGCCCAGTAAAGCTGGGAGGATGTGGGAGTCCTAGCAAGTGTAGCTAATTGTGGGAGGGGTGGGAAATGGGGCTGCAGAAGAAGATTGGCAATGGGATTTAAATGCAGACTACATAGCCACTGAAGAGAGACCTACAGGGTTTTGCCAGAGTGGGGACCCCCGCAGCCATGTGAAGAAAAGTACCACGCAGCTCTGGCAGAGTGGGGGACCCCTGCAGCCAGGTGAAGGGAAGAACCATGCGGTTTTCCCAGAGTGCAGACCTCTGCAGCTTTGGTAGAAGAGGACCACAGGGCTTCAGGGCACTCCCTTTGGCCACGTGGCCTGGGAAGCAGGAGAGACTTTGCCTGGAAGAAGGGTGAAAGAACTCTTTGCCAGTAGGCCACGAGAGGGTGCCACATGGCTTTGGAGTAATTAGAGATCCTGCCTGGATGGTGACACAGCTGACGGTGCCAGCAACCTGAAACTCGAACGTGTGCTTCTTTTCCTAAGTTATGGTACCCCGAATGAGGGCAGGGGGAGAAGGAAGCATTGTGGGCATCTGTGGTTATCCTACAGGATAACCTAAAGGACTTTGATATATTAATGGGGACATTGGGTCACTATTTTAAGTCTGTATCGCTTTAAGTAAACCTTTCCTTTCCTTTTCACAAGTCTCTGGCATTGAGAGATGTCTTTCCTCTGGCGGCAGACAGACAAGCCCAGTAGGTCATCCAGATGGTATTAGTATACCATCCTTGGGAGGGGCCCCTGTTCTGTAACAGTGTTTGGCATCCCTGGGTGGGCCAAATATTGCCCCCACCTTGGACCTCTGTTCTGTAACAAAATGAGCAGATCAATAACATCATTACAATATGACACTTCATTGTTTATTCTGTCAATACTTTTCAATAGGGTGGGGCAGTGTGGCCAGTACACCATATCAGTTTTGTAAGTCTCTCCTTACAAAGTTGTTGATGGTGATGAGTTTTTAAAACTTGATTCTGTTTATGTGTTGGTTAAGCAGACTGGTGGTTTACTATTTTATTGAATTATTAATTGATAATGCCAAGTACTGAACAAAGTAAAAACACAGGCTGAAAAAAAAAAAAAAAAAAAAAAAAAAAAAAAAACCACACAGAGAAAATAGGTGGTGCTTCTTTTTAAAGCAGGCATGCAAAGATTTACCCTGCTACTTGAGAGGTATTTCAAGTATGAGGAATGAATCTTATTATGTGCCTATTATGTGCTTATTATCAACAACCCCATGGCTTTGAGGCCATTATTATCACTAGCACTGTTAAATAGACAGGTATGGACCAAACCAAACAAATAGCCTCATCTTTTTGGTTTTATGTTGCTATCTTTTGTTTATAATACATGACAAAATGTTAGGGTTTGTTTATGACCCAGTTCAAAGGTGGTCTTTCTTCATGAAAACTTCTCTGGTTTTTCCAACATTCCATGACATCCTTCTCTGTTGAAATGCATGGCATTTCTACTTTCCTTGTATCATTTTCCATATGAGATTATTCTGTGCCACCAAAGAATCTTAACACAGCCACCGATAAGAAATAGCACAGTGAGTTATAACAATTTTTAAAATCAATCACACCTGCATAGGACTTTGTCACAAAGCAAGCATTCTTTTTTCCTATCATTCAGCAAATATCCATTGATAGCCTTCTAGGTGCCAAGTGCCGAGTGCTAGCATCATCACTAGAATGGCCCTTGTCTGTGGGCCTCAACTAAATTTGTCAGCACCTGGGAGGGAGGAGAGGCTGTCTTTGTTTCAGCCCCAGCAGAGCTCTGCACAAAATGCTATTGGAGAAATTTAATATATTTATAAAGCCAAAAGAAATCACTACTATCTAATGGAGAGGCTATGGTTTCTTATTTTTTGTATGGTTAAGCTCCTTATAAGTTTTCTTTAGTCAGATTTTTTTCATGAGCTCTGAGAAATTTATGTCTGCTTTCCTTATGCTTTGGTTCAAATCAAAAGTCTCTGGTGAAGCAGTTCTTAACATTTTGTTTGAACAGTAATGATGTGCTGCTGCTTAATGGAATAGATTTAATAAAATTTGTAAAGCTGGATACAATGAAGATACAAGGGAAGAGATTGGGGCACTTTTTGAGTTAAGCCCTTCATATTCAAATAAGTAGTACTATTAAGAGTTCCTTCCCAATTTCAAAAGATTTGCCCCAACCTCAGTCCTTGTCACACATATTGCCTTCACAGACTTACTGTTTTTCTGGACCAGAAATGTGAGCCATTGAGTGGTGTTTCTCTAGAAATGTATTTTCAAACTGCCAGTTTGACATGATGGATCAAAAGCCTTTGCTCCTGATTTGCCCTAAATCTTGTAATTTCACTTTTAGGTGTTTACCTTTGAGAAATAATTAAGGCCATCTGCAAAGATTTAGTTCTTACTAAGTTTACCATAGGATTATTCATCATAGCAAATATAGATTATAACTTACAATTTTTTAAAAAATGGACTTAATGGAAAAGAAAATGATAATCTTTGCATTGGTATATTATATAATCATTAGAAAGAATGTAGAATTATATATATTGTCATGAGCAAATGTTCTTTCTGTGCTATAAAAAAAAGTTACACAATAGTATCCATGTTTCAATTTTAATTTAACATAGTATATACTAAAATATGAAAGAAGTGTTTAACGATAAGTAATAAAATACATATAATCCTTAATTACATTTTAGTGGCAGGATTTTTATTATTTCTGAGTAGCAGGAAGGTAATTTTTATTTTCTCCTTTGCATATTGGTGTTTTCTATTTTATCTTCAACTGCAGGTATAATAAATGAAAAGCTAGTATTTAAAATATTCCAGATATGTAGGTGTGTTAAAAATACAGTATTTTGGGGAGAACTTTTACCTCAGTGAGGCCCCTTCTGGGTGAGAGGGTAGACCCTGCAGGTGAATGTAGGTAGTGAAGGTGGAATTGACCAGACTCATATGTCAGGTAGAGTGACTGATGGGGTAGATGGGCTTTGAGGTCCCTTCCAACACAGAGTCTATGATTCAGTCAGAACTGCCCCATGATGGACAGTTCAGCAGTGGCTGTGTGGCCCCTTCATGTGGGAGTGTCTGCTAGATATGTCCTCAGGACTCCTCTCACTTTTATATTATCCCCTCTAGGAAATGGGGCAGCTTATTTTGGAATACACCCAGATAAATCAGGTGTTTCTAAATATGTTTTGTCACATTGTTTATAACTTCACATAAACTTTAAAAATAAAAAGTGAACTTTTTTAAGACAAATTTTGCAGAGCTTCACACACCATTATGCACACAATAGTCAACAAATGTGTTAATTGACTAATGAAAATAGCATCCCCAGAGTAGACAGATCTAAAGAGATGTGGGGCACCATCCCACTCACAGAATGGTACCCAGGTCTGTGCCTTTCCTCCCTGGCAGAAATCCAGAGGTGGAGCAGGCCCACTCAGAGAGGAGGCATCTGGCAGAGATGCAAGGTCTTGGGGCTGAAGGTAGCTGGGTTTCTTCTCTAACTTGAGGCTTGTAAAAAGTAGCTGGGTGTGGCTCTACCTGCTTTACTACGAAGTTGAACAGCTCTAAATCCAATGATTTAGATATTGAAAGTCCTCATCAGGATACGGCAAACGAGGTGGTTTTCACACTTCAAGGATGTCTCAGTGACCCTAGTTAGCTGGGGACAGTGTTCGCCAGATGTATAAGGACAGTCCCCTTAACATCTGACTTCCCCATCAGTCTCATAAGATGCAAAACAGCAAAAGAATAACTAGAAAATTCTTTTAGTCCTCTTTCCTTTCTCTCACAAATTATTCACAATAAACTGTTGGCAAAAGGAGTAACACATGGGATTATATTATTTTTTATCCTAACTCTTGACTTATGATATCAAAACCAGAAAGCTATAGGTGAAATAAGTTCCATATCACTCCTAATGTGGTCAGATAAAAGATATAAAGATCACAAAGATCAATGCAAGTTATGAAGCACAAGATAAGGAATGAGCTCACTAGGCTGGTTTTATTGCTGCCATTTTTTAATAAGAAGGGTGGGCAGAAAGCTGTATTGTATTAAAAGACTAAAGGGGAGCTACCCAACAACAAACAACAGTGACACAACCTCCAGCACATGAAAACCAGCCCAGGCAATGCCACAGAAATCCTTTTTCATTTTGAAAAGAAACTCATCTTCAGAAAGAGTTTCCAAAGTCAACCCTCCTCTGATAGAGGGTCCCACTGACAGGAACCAGCTTATAAATTAAATGGCTGTGAATTATAAGAGCAGAGTTTTCCTCACTCTAGGAAAAGAAAAAGAAATGTGATAGAATGTAGTCTGATAATATATTTTTATACATCTTTATGGTAAAGATTCTTGGGGTTTATATGTAAAAATACAACTTGTGCAATTAATACCAATAATCAGTGGCATTAAAGCTGTAGAGAATTTGCAAATAGCTCTGAATTAAAATACCTAAAATATGTTTTTTTTAGGATTTTATTTATTTATCTTTAGAGAGGAAAGGAAGGAGAGAAGGAGAGAAACATCTTTATGGTTGCCTCTCGTGAGTCCCCAGCCGGGAACTGGCCTGCAACCCAGGCATGTGCCCTGACTGGGGATCGAACCACGATCGTGTGGTTCGCAGGTCCGCACTCAGTCCACTGAGCTACACCAGCCAGGGCACAATACCTAAAATATTTTTATTTAGCAGATAAAGAGTGGCCCCAAGTCTGCAAGTCATTTTCATATATGACTATGTTTAAAGTTATTTTCTAAGATAGAAAAAAAATTGCTTTTTTAAAGCCCAGCTTTACCCATCTACTACTCTATGAAGGACACTCTTTAAAAACCCGTAAGAAAATCAAACAAGAAATATGACATTTAAAATCTGATGGTTAAAAATTATATTCTTATGAAACTTGATATACTCCTAAAATATTGTTAGTTGTGAAAATCTTTTCTCGGCTCTCCCTACTTATTGAATAATTAAATCAGAGACACAGCCTAGTGCTGGGAGCTGACAGGTTCAGTAAAGGACTGTTCAAGTATAATTGTGTCTCAGCTTGTACTGTTTCCAGAAGGACAATTTGGTTCTTGTTCTGAGATGAGCAATCAGGGAAGAGTGGAACCTTGAACATGAACATCCAGTTCTTTTCATGCCCCTGTTGCCTTAGACATAACTGTTCCTTTTCTTTGCATCTATAGTTTACCTAGAAACATCCAACTGTGGCGTATAAGAAATACTGAAGGAGGTCCAACTGTACATGCATAGATAAGATGGCACAATAGATAAGACAGTAGCTTGTGTAGCACCTTATGGTTACAGAGTTTTCAGTTTGCAACTTGTGATGGTTTTCCAATCCAATCTCATCCCCACCAGAAGCAGGGGAGGCAGGTGAGTGCAGGAAGGAAAGAGATGGAGGGAAGCTAAAGGAGAAAGACTGCCTGGTTAGCAGAAATGTGCAATGGCACTCCTGGGCATCTTCATGCAGAGCACACGTCTGCAGAAAGATTCAATCTAACACCCGTCAGTCCTATTTTTGAACATCTCAAACCCATCTAAACCCTTTAATTGTACCTAAATAGTGAAAGCAAAGATAGAACGATAAATGTCCATCTTCCATAGACAGGAGGTACACTACTTGGCCTTTTATATGACCCTGAGAATCTTTAAAATGAGCAGGCTGGACTAAAGGGCTTCTAAAGCCATGTTTAGTTTTTTGAGTATGTTTTCTGAACATTCACTTTTGGTTTCGTAGACCGAACCCCCCCCCCCCAGTTGGCAGAGAAGACATTGACTCATTTACAAACAATGATCCACAGGCTTTCCCTAGCAACACAGCATTGCTCAGTGCTGTGCCCCGTGTGCTCCAAGAATATTCTCCATGGAGCAGTCAGGGGATGCTGTGCAGGACCATGGCATACCATGCAACCTTCATAAAAAGTGTGTGTAAACCACGGTCCGGGATGCATTTAACAGTCACCTGGCTCTGACAGCCAGGTGTGCACACCCACACAGTGGAGCCATCATGCAGAAACAAACCTTTCTTGTAAAAGAACTATTAGAAAAAAATCAGACCTTTACTAGATGCGAGTAGTTGCCAACCTACCAACCCAGAAAAATGTTCCCATCTTTTTCTGATGGCTCTAGTTCATTTGCAATCTCCACCCTTACTTATCATTAATGGAAAATCTCATTTTACACTTTTAAGTTATTTAGCTGTCATGTGCAGAATGATTTACAAACATGCTTTCCCACAAGAAGGCATTGCTGGGCAGGAAAACAGACCTAGTTCTATTCTGACTTCTTCGTATTCTAAAACCCCCATGTGTTGCCCCGGCTGGTAGCTCAGTTGGTTAGAGAGTCATCCCATGCACCAAAACGTTATGGGTTCCATGGGAGGCAACTGATCAATGATTCTCTCTCACATTGTATTTCTATCTCTCTTTCTCTTCCTTTTCTTCTAAAAATCAATTAAAAAGCAAAACCAAGAGTGAGGTCTGGCCCCCAAAGTCCATAGCACCCCTGATGCAAACGTGAGCTTAGCAGGTAAGTTGGGGATAATTAGTGTTAGGAAAGAACCAAAATTCTAAGAAACACAGATTTTGATACCTATATTGGCTGAATAATCTGATAAAACCTAAAGATCACTCTTTTTTATTTTTTCTATAAGACTTTAAACAAAAATCTCAAACTGAACGGGCAATCTCATTTTCTTAGATCCTCTCTCACCTTTCCTCCTCTTTCTCTGTCATCTTTAGGATAAAAATTCTATATAATGTTCTAATTCATTTAGAAAACTAGTAGAGACAGTAACCTCAGACCATAGGAAGGCAGTTGGCAACCCTCCACATTTGGACTTGGATTTTCCTTTTCCAGAGAGTTTTCACTGTGTAACCATACTGAGGAGTGACCATGTTGTTCTGGAGATAAGTGCAGGACACTTTGACAGAGATTTTTGTTTGATGTTGCCTTTTAAATTGTATGTTTATTTACAGACCATTTCCTAATGCCTGGCCCTGTGAGTTTACTGGGCATTTAGTTTGTGACCTTTACATTTGGGTGTAGGAGACCATTCTATGTGGTTCGGGCCCAGCCCCCGGTGGCAAAAATATACTGCAAAATAACTTTCTAAAATCAATGCTAAATGTTCCAAGGATGAGTGTAACCCATTCAACCACTTTTGCCCTTTCATTTGCTAATATACCTCTTCTGTGATGTGATTAGCAGCACTGGTTCCTTTGTTTTCTGTAAAAGGTAACCAACTAAAGCAACCTGTGCATAGTAAATGAGGACTATCATGTAATGTGTGCAGAAAACCCAATAAAGACCTGTCACAGCAAGGGCCAAGTCTTTTGCTCCCCTTGAGGGAAAAGCCATGTTGTCCCTTTTCCTCCCCCAGACTCAGCATTCCATGTGAATGCCTTATTTCATCCATAATGATGTGGACACTGTGGGCTGGTGTCTGCATCATTTGGGAAACTGGGTCCTAGAGAGATAGATTGTCTTGCACATGGTCTCAAAGCAGGAAATGACATAGCCAAAGCCAGCACCTCCCTGTGGAGCCTTCACTCATGAACAGAATCATTCCCAACCAATTTATAAGCCTTGCCTTCTCCCTGCTTTTTTCTTCTTTTTCTGTCCAAATACTCCACTTTCTCTTTCCTCCAATTTGCTTTCTAACATTTGAGAATCTTATACATCTCTTTGACCCTTTTTTTCAACATCTTAGATCAAGGCTACCTTAGTGAAGAGCCAGGCTTGAGATAGGAACTCATACATAAATGGGTCACTGGCTACCAGGACACCCTCCACTTTTCTTATAATATGCCTTCCACACCCCTACCCCTGGTGAAAGCATTCGGCCTAAGCTAATGTGCTCCTTGTTATAAAAATTTCTAAGGATGTTATGATTCCCCAGACCAACCAGATCAAGTCTCAATTTACAGCATGGCCCAGAACATGACAGCAAAAGGTATGTGCAAGGAAGAAGTTACAGCAAGGCTCTGCTGAGATTGAAGCAAAACGAGCACATTAGAATACGTGAACTGTTTAATAACATCTATTTAGTTACAGGATTGTCAAATTACCTGGAAATTCCTTTGAAAAATGGCTATCTATTCATCATCCATCTACCCATTTATTCACTTATCTACCCACTTCTCTGTCTAATTTTCTTTCTGCTTCTAAAAAAAGATTTGAGCAGCCAACCCTAAGGAAACATCAGAGAAAATATGATATAAATTGAATAGCCTTACTGATGAGATAATCAAATAATATGACAAAACATTAAAATATTAATCTGATAATATTCATGTTCTAAAACTTAGTAGTATTATAAACAATGTATTGTTAAATATTGATTTTTATGTGACCTTTCAAAAATATTAAAGTAATCCTCTACCATTTTCTTTGAATATCGCTCCATTTCTTAAAGTCAAAATAAAATGTTATAAATTGCCCTAATATTCATATATATCATGTGATATATATTATATATATGCACATTAATTAGAGAGAGAGAAAGAACTATGGCTGCTTTTCAGTTTTTTTCTTTATATTACTCTAGCATACAAACCAGAAAGTTACAGTCGACTGTAATACCATATTGATCAAGTGCAAAAATCATAACATTTATATTTCCTACTCAGAGGGCAACTTGAGGGCAAAAAATGTTTTCGTATAAATTAGTCCTACCAAGTGATGGTGAAGAAGAAAATATGCATCATTTACAGATTCAGTGGCAAACAGCAAGCATATAACAGGAAGCACCATAGCCTGTGTCAACAAAAGGCATTAGGATAATTCCTCGGATTGTGACAAAAGTAGCCAGTCAGTCTTTCCCCAAATTCAGAAACCAAATTGCAAGCCCTTACCTTGGAGGGCCTGTAAGCTATGAGTCTGTACGATAATGCAGAGCTGCAGGACCAGCTGTGGAGCACTTTCCAGAAAGGTGGCGAGCAAATGCAGCATACTCACATCTGCATATTCATACACCATTTTCCAGTAAAATCTCCATCTGTCCTTCTCCCCACTCTGCCGGCTTCGGATACCTAGGTATATTGTGTGGAAATATCTAGAAGGAAAATATGAAGAATAAGAAAGAGATGAGTGATAATTTATCATTTAAACACCAGGGCTATTTTTCTTTTCTGCAAGCCACTGTGTGCAAAAACACAGAAGAAAAAGTTATTCTAGTGGCTTATATTAAGGCCCAAAGTTAACTGTTTAAGAGTTGCCTTGTTCTTAAGTGTTCACTTTGAGAAGTAACTCCAATTTTAGTATTCATTAAAGGTATTGCATTGAATTGTAGTTTGAAGAGTGAGGTGAAATATGTTAGAAGTTCAGGTGTAGAAGAGATTTCCTACTTTGAAAATCTACAAACATACTCTTGTCAGTTTCTCTACATGCTCAACCGTGTTCAGAAGGTGAATTTCTCTCAGGGCACAAATCAAGTCTGAAGTACTAGAATGTATGTGCTTGTACACCCTCCTTACGTCTTTAAAAAAACTGATTATTGAAAATTTCAAACATACGCAAAAGGAAAAAAAATAGTATATTGAATGCACTATACTTTTCATCCAGATTAAGTAATTATCAATACATTGCCAAGCTCTTTTCATTCATATTTTTAATCTCTGCCACTGGATTATTTTGGAGCAAATCCTAGGAACCAACATATTATTTAATCTATAAATATTTTATTAAAATAATTTACAAACATAAATTCAATGCCATTTTATACTTATAAATAAAGATACTTTTTAATATTATCAAATACACAGTGTTCATATTTTCCTGATTAACATATTTTTTACAGTTTATTTGAAATGCTATCCAAACAATGCCCACACATGATGAATATTTGATAAGTATCTTAAGTTTTTTCTACATCATGAATACCCTTTTCATTTCTTTTTTATTTCTTGCATATTTTTTATTGTCTTGATATTGATGACTGTATACTTGTGTTATGGTTAATATCTATTCTTTGTGTTTTCTTCAGCCAGGTAGTTAGTGTTAGAATTTTGATCATATCCAAGTTTGGCCATTTATAACAAGCAATGCTGAGGACTTCCTTGAGGAGTACTTCCTTGAGAAGTCACTAACATTCTCTTTCATGATATCATCATCCACTGATCACCACATCCTAGATCCACTCACTCATTAGGGATTGAAAAATGCTAATATTCTGAGTCTATTAGCCTTATTTTTCATTGGTGGGAATACTTCTGCAGCCCATATGTCAAAATCTTTACAATATGTTTGGTTGTCTGAAGCTTATTTTCTAGTAGGTCCTTTAAAAAGGTATATAGGGTTGCTATTCTCGGAGTTCTTAAATATTTATAAGAGTTCATGGTTGGTGTGGCTCAGTGAATTGAGCACCAGCCTGTGAACAAGGGGGTCACCAGTTCAATTCCCAGTCAGGGCACATGCCTGGGTTTTGGGCCAGGTCCCCAGTTGGGGGAGCTATGAGGGGCAACCACACATTGACGTTTATTGCCCTCTCTTTCTTCTTTCCCCTCTGTCTAAAAATAAATAAAAAAATATTTTTTAAAAAGAGTTCATAGTTATCGATCTTGCCTTGGGTGAAGATTAGGTTTCTTTTGCTATACAGATCTTATGAAGTCTCACACTTTCAGTTGGACGTTTGTGCACATTTCTAGAATTTGTGAAAGAACTGGACTTGCCTAAAACAAAGATTCTTAGATGCCAAGAGAGAAGAATGATACTAGGTATGCAAGAAGGAAGTGTAAGAGCAGAAAAGCCTGGGCACCCTTTCCACAGGAGGGTCAGGCTGTAAGGTTGTAAAATCCATGCATGTGCCATGCAAAACAAAAGATCTGCAATTTATTTATTTGAGCATGTTCAATCTGCTACTTTATTGTTTCCTAGAAAAAAAGTGTTTTTATAGAAAAGCCTGATAAAAATCTTATATTCCTTCTTTAGTAAGCTACTTGCTCTTTCTGCTTGAATGTCCAAAGAGTATTTTTCTTCTTTTAAAGACCTATGGTTTTAGGAGAAGGTAACTTGTTATTGGCTGTGCTGCATCCAGTTTCTCAGAAATGTGTTAGGCCTCCTCATTCTGTAGTTTCAAGTTTCAATGTGTAGTTTCAAGTGGTCTTGAACTACAGCATTTAGTAATTCTTTTTTTTAAGATTTTATTTATTTATCTTTAGAGGGGAAGGGAAGGAGAGGAAGAGAAATATCAATGTACGGTTGCCTCTCGTGAGTCCCCTGCTGGGAACTGGCCTGCAACCCAGGCATGTGCCCTGACTGGGAATCGAACTGCGATCCTTTGGTTCACAGGCCCGCGCTCAATTCACTGAGCTATACCAGCCAGGGCTAGTTACTCTTTTCTAATCCACTGGTTTGGTTTTCTTTTTTAGGGTCTCCTGTTTATGTTTTATCTTCTTTATCTTCTATATCTATTAGCTTCTCTGGAGTTGATTTTCATACAAATTTTTTTCCTCCTTTTCCATCTTCTATTTATCTTTGAATTGTGGTGTTTGACTTTGTGCCACACCCTTCTGGTTGAATTTTCCTTTCTGACCTAATTTTTTAACAGATTAAAGTTCTATATTGAGTTATAGTATCTTGTAAAATGTTATTTTTTTAATTACTTCCTTTCTGATTTTTCTAATTATGATAATTCTCTTAATTTCTTTCAGCTCATTTTGAAATATTTGGCTTATGGTTTTATCTGTTTTCTACATGTGTTTTCTGGTATGCTTTCATTATCTGCAGGAAGATCCGTATTTTTACTCTCTTACTCATAATAATGTTGAACTTTTTCTTGTTTTAAAAATTGCTTAATGTAATTTTCATGTACTTTTAGAAGGGGAGAGTGTGCTAAGATACCTTTACTGGTGTCAAAGCTTCAGAGTTCTTCCTCCATTGTCCTCATGAAATGATAAAAATAACACGACTTGTTAACTTTCTGAGATCAAGGGCCTCTGTTCACCTTTCCCTTCTTTCTATTTCAATGCTTGTGGTTGTCTCTATTCTGCTCAATTTGGAATCTAGTCCTTGCAGGTTCTTCTTAATGAGGAGGTTTGTCATGGAAGGCCCTTTGGTTTGTTAGGAATGACTCTGCTCCAGTAGCATTAACCCTTATTGCATTACAGTTCCCTTGGACTCACTCTTGCATCAAACCCCTGAGAACAAACACCCTTCCAGTCTCTCTTGGTCCTCTAATTTGGCCCACTGCACTTTCCGGAGAGTGCCTGTTAGGTTCTCCTCATCTCAAGGCCTTCCCTCTGCTTCTCCCTGCATAGTTATTGATATCACGTGATTCTTATAAGCTGTCACTAATTTGTTCCTACATAATTATGGGGGTATTTCAGCACTATGTTTTATTGTAGATATTTTCCATGATTCTTCAGTTTTGCTCTGTTTATTTTAATGGGATAAGTTTGGTAGATTCAAAAATGATTCTGCCATTGCCACTATATTTACAAAACAGTAGCATTTTAAAACACAAAAATGATTTAATCATTCTTTTGAGTCTTTGATTGCTGTCTATCACTTAAAAGATGAAGTGTACTACAGTGCAGTTTACCGGGACTTTCAGGAACAAATCCCTGTGTTCTGGTATCCACAGCTGCAGCTTTTTCTGCCCAGAACACACTTCTGGTGTTTCTTTTCTTATACTTCTGTGCCTTTGCACAAGTTCACTCTTTTCTTGGAATAGCCTCAGAAGAGCCTTTCCTGCTTCCCTGACTGGCAAACTTGTTTTTGAACTGACACTATTTATTCAATCATCATCAATAATCACTCACTCTTCCATGCAGATACCTCTCTACCTGTTTATATTAGTTTCCTAGGACTGCTTTAAAAAAGTACCACAAGTTGGTAGCTTTAACAACTGAAATTTTTCATCTCCCAGTTCTGGAGGCTAGATGTCTGAAATCAAGATGTTGGCAGGCTTGCTTTATTCTAAGGGCTGTGAAGGAGACTCTATTACATGCCTCTCACCTAGCTTCTGGTGGTTTGCTGGCAATCTTCGGCATTACTCAGATTGTGGATGAATCACCATAATCTCCGTTTTTATCTCTTCTTTCTCTGTGTCAGTTTGTCTCCAAATTTTTCCTTTCTATAAACCCACAGGCATTATGGATTAAGATCCCCATCCCCACCCTAAGATCTCTTCTTATCTTGATCATCTGCAAAGATCCTATTCTGTTTCCAAGCCAGGTAACATTCACAGGTACAGAGCATTTATACTTCAACATTTCTTATGGGGACACAGTTCAACTTCTAAGTCTCTTCCATTAGCCCCCGTGCATGCATAGGTCTCTCGGAATGCTTTCCTTTGGACTCTGTGAAAGAACACAATTTCCACTGGCAGCACCACCCTCACCTGAGATCCAAACATGTGTGCCCATCTGCTTACCCATATATACACATGCTTTCCAGATTTTCCACAGGTATATGAAAATAAACATATTCAAAGAAACTTATCACTGTCTTTCTAAATTGTCCTATCTCCTATACTGGTAATCCACATCACCATTTATTTAGTCCCATAAGCTACAAGCCTAGGGAGTATGCTAGGCTCTTAAACCTCCCCTACCTCTCACATTTCACAAAAGACTATATTCTGAAACTTTTATATATTTAATATGGTTTTCTCTTCTCTTTCTAAAGTCTGATTCTTTGGGTTTCTGTTTTGTTTCTGTAACCTATTACTACAGTCTGATCTTAGGCTTAACGTATTTCTGCCTTAGCATTACCTTCTATGCAGGGGCCAGATAACAATACTGACTGCATAGGTTGATCTGAAAATTAAGAACATAAAAATTAAGGACTTAGCATGGAGCCTAGTAAATAGCAGAGAGTCAATAAAAGTTTCTACTACTAATCAACTCTTAACCCTTTAAAGGGCCCATCCCATTATTTCTAGATGCATAAGTTGAATCCAATCTCTCCCATTGTAAAATGCTCAGTGACTCCCCAGTGCTAAGAAGATGTGCATAAACTCAAACTATGCAAATATAGACCTTTAATGCTTTAAATTTATCCCTTCTAACCTAACCTTTGGTCTCTATTGCTTGTATATGCCTCATGTCCCCATAATATTAAAGCACTTGCTGCTCTTTGGCTGTGAATTCATACCTCCTGACTTTGTTCCCGCAGTTATCTTGCCCAGAGTGCCTCTCCATACCTTTATTACCCTGTAATTTCTACCATTTTCTGAGTCAATTATTATCTCCCCCCTCATCCTTTTTTTCTACCCACGTAGAGCTGCCATCCCATTGCCTGTGCCTAAACTATCTTTATTCAGACTTTGACCAGGGTAAAATACCATTATTTTTGTATTCATTCATTTGTGTGTTCATGTCACATCCTAGAATATAAACTCTTAGGGAGAAAAGAATATCATATGTGATATTCTTTCAGCCAAGATGGAGGCATAGATATCTACACTTTGCCTCCTTGCACAACCAAAAGCAGGACAAAAACAAACTTAAAAACAACACCCCCCCCCTAAAATTGCCAGAAAATTAAACTGTATGGAAGTCTGACAACCGAAGAGTTAAAGAAGAAACATTCACCCAGACTGGTAGGAGAGGTGGAGATGGGCAGCCAGGGCAGAGAGGACTCGTGGCAAAACAGCAGCTGGCAGACTGAGTGGTCCCACATTTGTGTGCAGATAAACCAGGAGGAAAACTGGGGAGCCAGATGGGCCACACAACCCAGAGTTCCAATGCAAAGAAATAAAGCCTCAAAACCTCTGATTGAAAAAAAACTGTGGAGGGTGAGGAAGCAGGAGAAACTCCCAGCCCCACAGGAGAGTTTGTTGGAGAGACAGACAGGGTCCTAGAATCCACACAACCCCCAATCCCCAGGGAATCAGTACCAGAAAGGCCCAATTTGCTTGTGAGTAGTGGAGGAAGTGACTGAAAGCTGACTGAGAGCTGAGCAAGCAGCACTGTTTCCTCTTGGATCCCTCCCCCACATACAGTGCCACAGCATAGTAAAATAGGTTGCCCACCCTGGTGAACACCTAAGGGTCCACCCCTTACTGTGTAATAGGTGTGCCAGGATGAAAAAATATGGCCCAAATAAAAGAACAGATCAAAGCTCCAGAAAAAATCCAACTAAGTGATAAGAGATAGCTAACCTAGCAGATGCAGAATCCAAAACACTGGTAATCAGGATGCTCACAGAATTGGTTGAGTATGGTTGCAAAGTAGAGGAAAAAGTGAATGCTATGAAAAGTGAAATAAAGGAAAATGCACAGGGAACCAATAGTGAAGGGAAGGATACTGAGATGCAAATCAACTATTTGGAACAGAAGGAAGAAATAAACATTCAATCAGAACATAATGAAGAAATAATAATTCAAAATATGAAGAGAGGCTTAGGAACCTCTGGGACAACTTGAAATGTTCCAACCTTCAAATCATAGGGGTGCCAGAAGTAGAAGAGTGATAAATCAAAAAATTATTTGAAAAAAATAATGAAGGAGAACTTCCATAATCCGCAAAAAGAAATAGACTTGGAGGAAGTCCAGGAAGCTCAAAGTTCCAAAGTAGCTGGACCCAAGGAATCACACACCAAGGCACATCATAATTACATTACCCAAGATTAAAGATAAGGAGGGAATCTTAAAAGCATCAAGAGAAAAGGAGAGTTACCTAAAAGACTAAAAGAGTTCCTATAAGACTTTCAGAAATCTTGCAGGCAAGAAGGGCCTGGAAAGAAGTATTCGAAGTCATAAAAGGTAAGCACCTACATCCAAGACTACTCTATCCAGTAAAGCTATCATTTAGAATAAGAGGGCAGATAAAGTGATTCCCAGATAAGGTGAAGTGAAAGTTCATCATCACTAAGCCCTTATTATACGAGATGTTAAAGGGACTTATCTAAGAAAAAGATAAAAAATATGAACAGTCAAATGATGACAAACTCACAACTATTAACAACTGAAGCTAAAAAAACACAAACCCAAAACTAAACTAAACAAACAACTAGAACATATACAGAATCACAGAAATGAAGATCACAGGGAGAGTTATCAGAAGGGAGTGGGAGAGGGGAGAATGAGGGAAAAGAAACAGGGGATAAGAAGCGTAAATGGTAGGTACAAAATAGACAGGGGGTGGCTAAGAATAGTATGGGAAATGGAGAAGCCAAAGAACTTATATGTATGACCCACGGACATGAACTAAGGTGAGGGAATGCTGGTGGGAATGGTGGTGTAAAAGGAGGCAAATAAAGGGGAGAAAAAAATGGGACAACTGTAAGAGCATAATCAATAAAATATATTTAAAAAAGAAAAGAAAAGAAATGTCTTTTGTCTTTGTAACCCAAGTCCAGCTCAGTTTCTGATGGTGAATAGGCATTCAATTAACTTATGTTGTTTTATTCATTTAATAAACATATTAAGCACATGTAATATTTGCAATTCTGTATTGTTTTCTATGGGAAATGAGAAGTCCCTAGAGGAGTTTAGAGTAGAAGAATTAGGAATCTGATTTGCATTTTAACAAAATGAGTTATTTGTGTGGAAAGTAGAGGATGGTGGAGCAAGGCGAGAGTAGAGACATTGTTTGGAATGTTCTAGTTGAGAGGAGATGGTGGCTTTGAGCCAGTAGTATTGGTGGTGAGAAAGTGTCATATTTGGATATATTGTGAAAAAAAGGTTGACAGCCTTTGAATCTTGATTGAAAAAATTAATGAATTAATGCTTAACTTCTTTGTGATTTTCACAGGAATTTTAAATTCAGGATTCCTATGGCATTATAAAGAGCGTAGCTTTAATTTGCATATCTCTGATAGCAAGCGATGTGTCTCTGGATCCTCTGTACGTCCTCCTTGGAGGAGTGTCTGTTCAAGTCCTTTCCCCATTTTTTAATTGGGTTAGTTGTCTTCTTAGAGTGAAGTCATGTGAGTTCTTTGTATATTTTGGAGATTAATCCTTTGTCTGAGGTATCATTGGCAAATATGTTTTCCCATACAGTTGGTTGTCTTTTTATTTTAATGCTGTTTTCTTTAACCACACAGAAGCTTTTTATTTTGATGAGATCCCATTTGTTTACTCTTTCCTTTATGCCCCTTGCTCTGGAATACTGTACTTGAAAAATAATTAAATACATTTTAAAAAATAATAATAACCTTTAAAAAAGAGAGTAGCCTCTCACTAATGCCTCCTCAGCTACATTATTTCTAGTTTTCACCTGCTAAGAGATTGTGCATAGCCTCAGCTCTGCTGCCAGAGGCTAAAAGGCTACAAACTGTACTCCCAGGTCTGTGGTCAGCAGGGGCTTGAACCCTTCCAGTGCGATGAAACATTTTTAGGAGATCACAGCTAACCTGATAGGTTTCTTCCCAAGGAATAAAACAACAAATATTTGCCCTCAAAAGTTTCACATAAGACACCAAATCAAGTCTTCCAATAATACACCTATAGAGTTTAAAAACTTATAAATCAAGGGTGGCAAGAAAATCTATTTCTAAGCCCGGAGTGAGTTTTTGTTTGTTTTAATTGTGGTAAAATACACACATAAGATAATATTTACCACCTTTAACATCATAAATGGGCAATTCAGTAGTGTTAAGTGAGGCAAGATAATAAGAAGCTAGAAAAATTCTTTGGCAAGTGGAATCAGACAACTAAGACAGATAGCTGAACAAATTGGCAGGCCAATTTGCAGCCAGATACGGAAGTTCATCTTCCTAGAAATAATGTACAGGCCTCTGTTGTATTTCAGCTCCAGGCCCAGAAAAGCAGCAAAACCAGGAGGTGATGCCAGGACCAGCTGCAATCACTAAGGTCCCCCATGCCCAGCACTGACCAATCAGAGATCACCACCCTGAAAGCATATGCCTGGACAGCTGATGACTATTCTGCTGAAACCTCCCCTGAGACCTCTCCTAAGATTCCTGCAAGAGAAAGATAAAAGCCTTAATCAAAGGACCCAGGATGCCTGTTCTCCCTCTGGGGAGCAGCTGTGCCATGCCCCTTCTGCCCTTCTCTCTTCTCTTCCCCCATAGGCACACATCTCTTAAACTATAAGGGACCCTGAGACTTCCAATCAGGGGAGCAGTGAGCAGCTTGTCCTAGGCTAATCCCCTGAACCTGTCCCCAAGGCTCCCTTTTCTCTGACTTCCTGGTGAGTTAAGGCAGCCCAATGTAAGCTCTCCTATTGCTTCTTTTATATTAAACCCTTCTTTGTTTTCTGACCCAAGATTTAATAAACATGCCCTCACAGTCATCTGGACTCACGTTGTGGAATCTTTCCTATGTGAAGTCAAGACCCACACACTAACAGCTGACCCTAGGCAGACCCACTTAGGACCAGGCCCCCTGTCTGGTAACATTAAATACATCCACTTTGTTGTGCAAAAATCACCACCATCCATGGCTAGGACTTTTTATCTTGCAAAGTGAAACTCTGTACCATTAAACAGTTCGCCACTTCCCTCTCCTTCCAATCCGTGGCAAGAACGCTTCCATTTTCTGTCTCTCAATTTGACGATTCTAGGTGTAAGTGGAATCACACAGTATTTGTTTTTTGTGACTTTTTAAAAACTTAGAATAATGTCCTCAAGTTTCACCCACATTGTATGTTAGAATTTCATTCTGAGTTCACTCATTCTTGGAGTTTTCAAAATGCCCGAATCTTTGTTTTGGAGGAAATTGCTCATCCTGACCCAGGGGACATGAACACTGTGTCCTGTGGTTGAGGGACTCAGCATGAATGCTTTTAGAGCAAAGCACGGAGAAAGAAAAATCCATGGTCTTCCGTGGAACGTAGTGACTCCTTAATAAGTCCTGCCAATGAATGTTGAGACAGAAAAATGTTCATCAATAAAAATCCATCCAGTAGGCCAGAAGCCCCACCACTAGGAAGCAGGGGTGGGAGTGGTATATGAGGAGGGCCAGGGTGCTGTCCTGGTCAAACTTTTGTTCTTTTAAAATAACTATACACAAGGAACACGTACAAACAATTCTCTACAAATAAGCTACAAGGATGCACAGTACAGCTTTGTCTATAATACAAAAAATGGTTAAAGCCCAAATGTCCAACAATAGGGTTTTAAACAAAATATAGTGCATTACTTTAGTATATGTTGTAAAGGTAAAATGCATGTTAACACAATATACAAAGGATTCAATGAATACTTTTAAACATTTATATGTGTGTATGTATATGTACGTGTGAGTACAGAATAAAGATTAGAAAGTTTAATAATAAAATATTAAAGTGTTCTTTGAGTAAAATTATGGATTATTGATCTATTATTTTTGAAATTCATCAACAATGCTGTAATGAACTTCCATATAAAGCTAAGTGCTGATGTAGCATCAGTATTTTAAATCTTTTGAGATATACTGCAAAGTTGCTCTTTAGAAAGACTAGGCCAATTGGCAATGTATGAGTGTCCTTATTTTCTTAAATCATTATATATTAATATTAAAATATCTGAATTTTATAAGCAAAAATGACATTTCAATTAGTGACTTATTCCTACTGTGATATTACATTTGTTAATTTCTATTGGCAACTGTTTATTATTCATGATTTGCTTAGAAGTTTTCAATTTTAATGTTAATTTTTAAGGTCCTGATTATCAAATTATATAGGCCATAGTAACCAAATCATTGACAAATTCCCACAGTATATTTCATACTGTAATATTATGGCTTACATTCAGGACATACTAACACTGGGAGGGTCTTAAGGATCAGTGTTCTGAGTTGTACAGCTGAGAAATGGCAACTGGACCAAGTTCCCAGACATCCTGATGTACCACAGATGTTTATTGTGCCACAGTTGTTTATTACATTTGCCCAGCTCTAATTATCGTAGAAATTATATATATATATATATATATATATATATATATATATATAATCTTCTATTTAAAAGATGAAATAATTAAAAATAAGAGATGAGGTACATATTAAGTAGCCAATAAATATTAGATGTCATTAGAAATAAGTTATTTTAATTTTTTTAAGAGTAAATGGGGAAAACCAATGATACCCTAAACTCTGGATTTTCTTTTTAGCTCTTTTGGACCCAAGCCATCTTGAGACTCAAATATGTGTGAGGGTCACCTTAGAAAACTCAAAGTCTAGAAACATTATCTATCTATCTATCTATCTATCTATCTATCTATCATCTATCCATTTGCCCACCCAATCATCCATCTATTTCTGTTATCTTTTCAAAAAGAAACAAAATGAAACAAAAAAATTTATCCACTGTTTGCAGAAAATTTCTTGATGATCACCAATGTGATAGTATTAATTATTCCATGTTAATATTCCAAATATGTTCGGAAAAGTATGAGAGTGAGAATCAGCTTGGTAACCAACCTTAAAAACCAGCGCTGTTTCTTATCGGGTATGAAAGGTGCTGTCTCTGAATGGCCTTCACATTTTATTTTGGCAAAAGAAGCTAAATCATTTCAGGAGAGAGACAAAATCAAGAGGATACAAAGAAAGCAAAGTGACACAAGTCTTTGATCTGATGGACACTTTTATTTTTTAAGATTTTATTTATTTATTTTTAGGGAGAGGAGAAGGGAGGGAGGAAGAAAGGGAGAGAAACGTGGATTGATGGCCTCTCATTGCCTCTCGTGTGTGTGTATGCACCACCGGGGACTGAACCTGCAAGCTGGGCATGTGCCCTGACCAGGAATCAAACCTGCTTTGCAGGATGGTGCTCCATCCAACCGAGCCACACCAGTCAGGGCAATACTCCACTTTCTTGTTCCTTCCTCATTCTTTATGTATATTGATGAGTTCTCAAAAGCTGCTCCTTGAGCACAGGCCAGCTGTGATGGGAGGAAAATTTCTGAAATTTGTCCTACCATGGTGCCTGTCCTTTGTTTTCTTTCATTCCCTGAGGACCATACAGAGCAAATTTAATCTATCTTTCCCACACAGTCTTTCAAATATCTGAAGACAACTTAGATGTCCCAGAGATTTCTGTTTTCCTCCCTTTCCTGCTGTAAGTCCTAGTGTCCTCAGCTTCTCAGTCATTCTTCCCTCAAGTCCCCTGACCACCGTGGTCACCCTGAAAGCATGGTTCAATTTCTCCTTCATGGCATTTGGAATTTTAATTACTTCTAAAAAATTATGGCTTTATGTTATATCTTCCCTCACTGTTAGCCAAGGCTTTTCTCTTCTATAATTGTCTTGGATAACATTTATCACAGGTCAACATTTCCATGATGCATTGCCAGTTTTAACCTATGTATGTAAAATTGGTTTGTACATTTCCTTTGGGTTCCATTACTTTCATTCATTTAATGAATAATATTTGAAAACCTGATTCTGAGACAGAGATAAAAGGCTATTTTTGTTTTCCCATCATGTTATGGCACAGAGCAATGGCAGCAGAGAAGGTAAAGGGTGCTGCCAAAGCTGCTGCTGTACATTTAATGCCAGCAAGTCACTGAACAAGAGAATTGCCTTCTTGCTTGAAGAAATTTGACCAGACTGTTGAAGTCCTTAGAATAATTTTATCTGGCTACTTAAAAATTCTAAACTTATCCAATGCACTTGTATAAGTGCACATACATATATACACATACACACATGCCCACACCCTCTATCTATCTATCTATCTATCTATCTATCTATCTATCTATCTATAGATATAGCTATCTCCATCCCTTGGCCTGAAATACATTTTGCACATTCATGTTATTTTTTCTTAGAATAATCTGCCCTCTTTTCTCCAAGGTAATTTATATTTGTGGTTTAAATTTTTACTAATAAATATCAGTTCAGAAGAATTTTCTTTGCTATCCTCCAACCAAGCATCATTTCCCGAACTTGGCTTTGTGCATTACCTGCAATACTGCAGGCACCTCACTGTGTTGGGTTTATTTGCCTATATGATGGCTTCTATTCTGGGCCCTCTCAGGCTGACCAGTTCCCATTCATCATTGGAGCTGTACAACTTAGTTATATTATTTTTTGTTCATGCAGGAATTCACCAAATGTGTGTTGAATAAAAATAGGGAAAATGTCTCAAATTGTATTCTTTCATACATTTTTTTATGAGGTCAGTAGATAGCTTACATGATATCAAATCTCCTTCCAGTTGGAAGCACACAGTGGTTTATGCTATTTAGCACCATTATGAGATATCAGGATAGTTTTCTATTTTCTCAAAATCAGCAGTAATGAACATCAGGAGTGTCATGCCCTGCCCATAAGTTAGTTATGAGGAAATAAATGTCAGCTTTGTTTTTTCTCAAGTTTGTGCTCTGAAAAATGGTGAAAATAAAGAGGTTTTACAATCACAACTGACTTTTTTCCATCTTGTCAAAGTATGAATTGTTTATGACATTTTGGTCATATTATTTTAAATTTATTTTTCATCTGCTGCTAGAAGGGGGAGTTGAAGTGGAAGAGAATCAATCAGTATGACTATAAACATGTATTATGTGTCACACATGTTTTCATTTATTCCTCAAAACATGGTAAAAAATGTGCCCCAGGTCAGTGTGGGATGAAAACATAAATTTATGTTTCAATATCACACCTTTCCCTCTCTGCCATTGCTACCTCCTGTGCAGGTGGTGCCAACACCTGCCTGCCAGTTGTAAAGCAAACCCCTGAGACAAGTCCGCAGGTCTCCAGCTTTTGTTCACCATTTGACAACTGTCATGCAATTCCACTCTGTGCTTACACAGAGCATATGGCAAGAGGTTTGATTTCAGGGAGCTCTGGTTTTGTAATAATTTACTTCTCAAAACAGGGGATTTTGTCCATGTTGACAAAGAGCCCAAATGCTTCTTAACTAACTAGCAATAGCAACTGTTCTAGAGAAAACCAATCCATACAGAAAGCAAAAGAAGACTGATATTTGTCAGTCGATTTTAACAAATGGGGGAGAATGTTGGATTGTTCAAAGAAGCTAGATTAGCATTCTCTTATGTTTTTTATCTAATAAATTGCATAGGGGATTGAGAAATAAATACTGACAAATAGATCCATAAGTTCATTTTATATAGAAGTTTAGAAGAACATGAATAAGGGCTCTCTGTTCCACTAAAAAGTAGTGGTATTCCTGGAGCAAAAGCAAAAATGTGAAATTTACTATTTTATAGAGGTATTTTTAAATTATTTTTAATAGCTACAATTATTTTTAATAGCTCCTAGAGTCTCGGAATTACATCCTATATTAAGCACCCTTAGGCTTTAGCTGAGTTTCAAAAAGAGAAAACATTTTAAAAGTGAAGTTTAGTATATTTTTTAAGGAATTGCAATTTCCTTGGTAAGAACTGACAATGATGAGCTTAAGGTGAGGCCTCAGGTCTGGAACCGAACACCAGGAGACAAACAGGCCCCCTGACCAGGACTGAAAGTGTAAGATCACTTAGAACCATAAGAGTGGCAGAAGAAACTTGAGAGGCTTGGAATTCTACCCTTGGTCATAGACAGATGCACATAACAGTAGGCTCTGTTATTTGCTCTTTCATTAAGAACCCTCACTGTGACCACCTTTGCACATTTGCTTAATTGACCTGACTAATCCCACAAATGCTTTCACTGTGCTCTGTCCAAACCACCAGTGAAGTCTGGAAACTTAAAATGCTTATCAGAGATACAGTGTTGTGTACTCTAGTCACCAAGAAGGGGACAGCTTGGTCCATGTGACACCACAAGTTAGCTTTTGACTGGTTCTTCTCAGTAATTTATTGGATATAAAGACAAGAAATTTCTGGTTTTAGGTTACCCTCCTATTCTAATCCACATCATTTGCATTGCATTATGGCCTCGTATCTACCCCAATACTGGGAGAGAGGAAGATGGCTGATGGACTGTGTCTAGAAAAATGATCTTTTGTATACTTGAAGACAAAAGCTAAGCATCTTCTTGATTCCTGGGGATTTGTATTATTATTATTTCACTGGAAAATATTGTCTCCCCTCTGATTCTTATAGTCATTTAGCTTCTGAGCCAAGTTTCCTTATCTGAAGGTAGAGCAAACCCTCCCTTCTCCACAGGCTGCTTAAGTGAGAAGATGAGTTTCACAGACACGTCTGGCTCATGACAGGAATGTTGATTTGTACCAAGGTTATTGATGTTTCAGGGTCATCTATAACACTGTCTTTTTTACCCTAATAACTAAAGGTGGTTTTATAACTTTACTTCTTCTCATTTTCAACACGCATTTTATTCTAAGGTGTCTTTTGATCATGTTGGATTTAACCTTCACCTGACTTTCCAGAGAGGCAGTTGAAGATCACCACTCTATTGAGAAACAAAATACTTTCTAAATGTCCTGAATATTGAAAGAGTCCAGGTAGTGAAGGCCAGGAGTCTCACTAAGGTTTTTCTTCCTAGGAGTCTACTTTGCTGTGTTGATGGTAGACAAGTATGTCTGAAGAAGACATAGGTGAACAAGGCAGTTTATAGTAATGAAAAGCCTGTTCTTTTCAGATATTCTGACAGATGTCAAGGAGAATTCATAAAAAAACATATTTACAATAAAAATTTAGCATAATTACATTATACTCATAATTAAAAAGAGTATCCTTTAAGAAGGAAAAATGTTTCAAAGCTTTGCCACCAAAGATGAAGTAAGCCCTGAGCATTAGAGAGCCATGATTTAAATATGCAGCTCCCATTAGTGGTAGTGGGACACATTCCTGATAAAAACCCACTCTGAAATGCCAATGCGTTCTACCTTCTCCTCTAAGGTAAACACATTCAGAAGACATTTGCCATCCTTACTGTATGACTAATTCATTTTCTCATAGGGTCATTCTTATTACTTATTGCCTTGGGAACATGTTAATGGAAGATGTAGTTTTTCTTAGATCATGAAAGGTCCCATATTTTCAACATAATCTCATTCTAACAATTTTTTGATGTTGAAATTTCTTCAGACTTATTATTGAAGATGTACACACAAACTCCCACACATAACCCAATGCCTAAACACATACAAAATCAATCCAATGATTTCCTGAAGATTTAAATTTCATTTAAATTCTTCATCAGTATCTTCCAGGTACAAAGAGCAATCTGAGCTAAAGTCACAGCCTTCCACATTACCAACTTTAGATCTACCCTTAACATGACAAAAGAAATCAGCTTAGAAGGAAAATTCCAAACATTCGGCGTGTCAAGTATTATATAGCTAGTATGTGTTTAATCTAAAATATAATATGAGATAATCTTTATATTATTTGTAGGAAAATAAGATATATAAAATTCATGTTTCAGAAGTCCATATTTATAATAAATACTTCAGTCCTTAAATAATGTTTAACTACTGAAATCAAATTTTAACTACTGAAATATCAATAGCTCAGTTGGAAATCATTAATAGCTATGAGAATATTACACATGAATATTCTAATTATTTATACTGTCTGCAAAAATGCAGAGTAAAAATCTGTGTAGAACAGTTTTAAAGAAACAGTATCAATAGATAGTGATTTCAGCAGCAGTATTTTCTTCTGTTGCCTGGCTACAAACAATGCTTTGCATTCTATTTGCATATAACATTCATGCTATGTATCTACAGTGGGCACTGATAAAGTAACACAATTGTATGGTTTGTCATCTTGAGGATAAGGTTCGGATGTATTAAGCAACAACACCTTGTTTTAACCTCAGGTGTCTGCTGTCTCCATTTATGTTGAATGACAAACATTTTGGCCTGTATTACTATGGTGAAAAACTTTCCTAGTGCCAATTGTTTTAAAATTAGATTCTATTTCCCACTTATCATCTAAAAGGGAAAAATGTGTGTTAAAATGGAAAGAATGAATGGGTGACATTATATTGACACAAGCATTCAGGGGTCACAGCTGAGGACAGTCTGGGCTCCTCC
This sequence comes from Sturnira hondurensis, assembly GCF_014824575.4. NCBI lineage: Eukaryota > Metazoa > Chordata > Mammalia > Chiroptera > Phyllostomidae > Sturnira > Sturnira hondurensis. The sequence continues at coordinate 365,991 of NW_028092711.1, read as the reverse complement.
TCAGAGAGGAAAGGGAGAGAGCTGTTACCCCATACTGCAGGGCCACCTCCTCATACTGCCCCCCTTTCTGCTGTCACAGCCGCCTGCGTGTGCCACCTCTCGGGAAGCCCCAGAGAACTCCCAAACCAATGACCATGTTTGCAGTGTGCCTCTCTTGTGCATGTTATGAATATTTGCAATAAGTAAAGAGAGACAGGAGAACGTATTTAGAAGCTTCTAAGAAATCCTTGAATGGAACAAGAACCTAAACACCTTTTCCTTATTTTCCATACTTTTATTTTTTCCCCCAAGGACAACACTGCCTTTAAAACACTTCTTCTAATGAGGCTTTGGTTTTCTATGCACGTATTTGACCCAGGAGCTGGATTTCTGTTACCTCTATCTCCTGCTCAGATAATTAGAATAAATTTGGGTCCTCAGAGAAAAATAGTAGCCTAGTAACTATATATATTAAGGTTTGTAAATAGCATTCCAAGCTTATACAAAGTAAAATCATACTTAGTTGGCATCTCGTATTCAAGAAAAGCCTCTTTTTTATTAGTTTTATTCTTCTGTGAAAATAAAATTTATCTATAAGATATGCTTATTTTGGGTTTAATTTTTTAATATAAGTCTGTCTCATAAAGACACTTATTACATAAATAGGTACTCTTTATTTCCTCAAGACTAGGAAATAATAGAGTTTTTTTAATTCACAAAATAATTTATAATGCATACTGTGGCAAGGGTCTCTTTCAACAATTTGGTAAGTTCAGCTGAAGCAGGTAAGAAAATTATTGAACTTGAAAGGAAATTTTTTTTTAATTCTTAACCTGGTACCTAGGAACTGGTACCTAGCATGTAAAGAGAGGGAGAGAAAAAACATTTCTTCCCCAAATATTGTTTTCTTGAGAGTTATAATATACTAATATTTTTATAGCAAAATATGTGTTGAAGTGGGGGGACTTCTGCCAAGATGGAGGCATAGGTGGAAACACTGTGCCTTCTCCCACAACCAAGTTTGACTACAACAAAAGTTTTGGAGAACTAGGACACACCCAAAGACCAGAAAACGGAATTATACGGAAGTCCGACAGCTATGAACCATTCAACGGGGACGGTAAGAGAGGTGGAACCAGCAGCGGAGCTGGGTTGGGCAGGACAGATCCCCCGACCTAGGCGCTAGGTGCGCGGGCAGCCCAAAGCCAGTTGGGGTGCAGGGCAGACTGACCAAGGTCGCACATTTGCGCACAGTGAGACAGACCACGCAGGCCCCAGGGGACGAACCCAGTGGTGGAGGGCTGACAGCGGTGGCACACTCGAGTGCATTGGAACGAAATGTGTGGGCCTGGTGACAGTGGTGGCTGCGGTGCCGGTGGGGGTTGCCGGTGGGGGTCGCGGCAGCGGGCGGCAGAGGGAAGCCATTGTACCTCTTTGACCCCGCCCCCACATACAACGTCACAACCCAGCGACTGAGTTGCCCTGCTCTGGTGAAAACCTAGGGCTCTGATCCTGCTACTTAACAGGCATGAACAGCCCAAAAGATGGCGCAAGAGGAACTCAAAGTCCCAGAGCCAATAACGCTAAGCGACCAACAGATTGCCAGCCTCTCAGAAGTCCAATTTAAGACACTATTTATCAGGATGCTCACAGAATTGGTAGATTACAGTCACAAATTAGAGGAACATATGAAGGTTAAACTAATTGAAATGAAGGGAGATGTCCAGGAAACCAATAGTGATGGAAAGGAAACTGGGACTCAAATCAATGGAATGGACCAGAAGGAAGAACAAAACATCCCACCAGAAAGGAATGAAGAAATGAGAATTCAAAAAAATGAGGAGAGGCTTAGGAACCTCCAGGACATCTTTAAACGTTCCAACATCCAGATTATAGGGGGACCAGAAGGGGGAAAGAAACAGCCACGAGTGGAAAACTTATTTGAACAAATAATAAAGGAGAACTTCCCCAGTCTGGCAAAGGAAATAGACTTCCAGGAAATCCAGGAAGCTCAGAGAGTGCCAAAGAAGTTGGACCCAAGAAGGAACACACCGAGGCACATCATAATTACATTAGCCAAGACTAAAATGAAGGAGAGAATCCTAGAAGCAGCAAGGGATAAGGGGACAGTCACCTACAAAGGAGTACCCATCAGACTGTCAGCGGATTTCTCAAAAGAGACCTTCCAGGCAAGAAGGGGCTGGAAAGAAGTATTCCAAGTCATGAAATCCAAACACCTACAGCCAAGATTGCTTTATCCAGCAAAATTTTCATTTAGAATGGAAGGACAGATAAAGTGCTTCTCAGATAAGGTCAAGTTCAAGGAGTTCATCATCACCAAGCCCTTATTATATGAAATGCTAAAGGGACTTGGCTAAGAAAAAGAAGATGAAAAATATGAACAGTGAAAGGACAGCAAACACACAGTTATTAACAACCACACCTAAAACAAAAGCAAACCAAGAGGACAGCTAGATCAGGAGTGGAACCATAGAAATGAAGAACACATGGAGTGTTAGAAGCAGGGGGGTGGGAGGAGGAGAAGGGGGGAGAAGGCACAGAAAATAGCATAGATGGTAGGTAGAAAATAGATAGGGGGGAGGGCGAGAATAGTGGGGGAAATATAGAATCTAAAGAACTTGAGACACGTGGTTATAAACTAAGGGGGGGAGAATGGTGGAGGAGGGAGTGTGCAGGTGGAGGGGAATGAAGGGGGAGAATAGAACAACTGTAATGGTATAATCAATAAAATATATTAAAAAATATGTGTTGAAGTGGAGAAGAATGGGTTGGAGCATATACAGCTGTGACTCCTATTTTACATAATATTGACACAGTATCACTTAAATTCAAGCCTTCAAATAATTAAGAGGCCACTGGTAAAAATTATTAGCCATACTGAAAAATAGGTTAATAGAATATTCATTCATATTACTCAGGAGATTGTGAATGTGATTGAATCAGAACCTTTATCCCAAGCCTTATTGGATTGATTTTATGACAAAGAAGGAAAGTTCTAAGTGTGTGTGCATGTGTCCATGTCTCTGTGTGGTGTAGTGATTTATTCTTTTTAAAAGACAAGATATTGCCTTGCAGGTTTTAATGCTCAACTTTAGAACCTATGGACATTTATAGTTTTAAAAGTTAACTGAAATATCCATAGGCATGGGGCATCTGACCCATCACATCTATTCTGTGGCCAAGTAGAGAGGGAGGAGGGTTTGAGGAGGTGATCTTCAGGCACCTCATTAGCTCATGGTGTGCTGTATTTCTGGCTGACTTTTGGTCCTGTCTGAAGTGTCCACCAGTAGTTATATGGTACAGAGTCCAAGTTCACCAGCACCACTGAATGCTTAGAGCTGTTCAGGTCTAAATGCAATCATTCAGCATTCTCTTTAAGACATTTTATTACTGTTTGGATTATTGTCTTATTGCAATGTTACTATTTATTTATTCACTTATCCATTCTAGGAGAAAAAGAGATGAAATTTGTGTTTCTTCAGAATCTTGGCAGAATTAGGCAACATAAAATATGATGCTGTGGAAAGATGGGGAACAAAAGAACTGGAGATCTGGATGGACCAGGTCTAGAGTATTCAAGTGCCTGTGAGTAGGAGAGGTTTGTCATGAGCGGGAGTTCCCTGTCCCTTGGTAGGACAAAACCTACCAACTTACATCACAAAGTTGGTAGGTTTTGCTGTCACCGAGGCCATCAATGGCACCCTGTGCAGCAAGACTCTGAGATGATAACTGTAAATGTTGGCCTCCAACAAGCACACAATGTTGTAAAGTTTATTACAGTCTCACCTCAAGTCTCACCTAATTTTTGAGAATGGATTGCTGAAGGGTTCCATGGACCAGAGTTTTGGAGGCTATGTGTCAGTTTAGCAGGAGGAAAGCACATAAGCTTCCAGTGCTATAGTCAATGGGTGACCTACAACTAGCTTGTTCCCCCAGGGTTAATGCAGTGGCTTAGGGAGGTGAGTCCAGGAAAGGAGGAAGGCCTTTCTCTATTATTATAAACATAATAATTTTGTTATGCTATTTGTTCAGCAATCTGTGTTCTCAATTGCTTTCATGTCCCAGGGAAAATTGTCATGCTACAATTGGCTGTAAGAATTTGGCAAAGGTGATGTGCAAAAATAATGTGCTAAATGTAGCAGGGAGCTGATGCAGCATCCAAACAATCTAACCTCACGTAGAGTCCAGTTCATGAAGGCCACAATGAAAGCTTCTGTGACCACCTACCAAGCTGCTAACAACTATAGAGGTTGTTCCCTAGGAATGGTGCCTATGAACAAAATGTTCATTTTTCCCGAGGAGTCTCCTTCACCTAATATGATGAATTCCTTTACTCATTCATTCATTCAACAAGTATTTATTGAATACTTATTTGGAGATAGGAACTCCTCTTAACCCTAGGAATTCAGCAGGGAATGAACTATGCACTTACATTCTAGTGGAAGAAGAAAAGCAATCATCAAGGTAAACAAATATAAGATAAAATACGTCAACTAATGCTAAACACCAAAAAATGACTGCAGAAGGAAGATAAAAATGGGGGGTGCTTGTCAATTTAGACATACAGCCAAAGAAATTCACTGGACGGTGAAATCTGGGTCAAATTCCAAAGGAGGGGAGAATGAAGCCTTCTTTGTTTAAAATATGAGGAAGAACATTCTAGACTGAAAGAATAGGAGGTACAAGATGCTGAGGTGGGTGTGTGCTGAGTGAGTTCCAGGAGCATCAGGGAGAGAAGTCTGAGGAAGGAAGTAATAATAGGAAATAATATCAGAGAGGAAATGGGAGAGTCTGATCATGCAGGGCTCGTTGGGCATTGTGTTCAATGTTCAAGTGAGAGAAGTGATCTGAGGGTTTGCACAGGTGAGGGACATGATGTGGTTAACATTTCATGAGGACATTGACAGCTGTGCTGAGTATAGAACGAAAGGAAGCAAGTGTAGATTCAGCAGGTACTGTGATAACCTTGGAAGTGATGATGGTGTTGGGACCTGGATAGCAGTAGCAAACAACTAGGTAGATTCTGAGTATTTACTTGGGAATTAGGGCCAGTGGGACTAATTGTCAGATCACACTGGGATGTAATAGAAAGAGGCAATGTTGATTCTGAGATATTTGATGGAGCTACTTGAAAAATGGAGCTGCCATTTCCTGCGATGAGGAAACCGGAATGAGCAGATTAGCAGATGATGAAGAGCCACAGACAACCTTCTTGAATATTTGCTTGGAGACTCAGATCCAGTATAACGATGATTTGGGAAGCATTATAGTATTTAAGGCTACAAGATAAGATGAGATCACTCCTACTTACAGTGAAATTGTGCCAACTTTAATAAGCTTGATGAGTGGCCTCACCAGGTATGGGTGTAATGCCCAACCAGAAGGAGGCTTTCCTTCAAAAGGCTCCATACCTAAATGCATCAGTAACTCCAGAGGCAGGGAATCCAAATTCTCTTGGGGAAGTGTAAATGCTTAGGAGGCCTGTCCTTTCCCAAGGCCCGGAGTCAGGAAAGAAGACTACCTAAGGGCACCATGGTTGTTTAAAGTGGCATAGGGGTTCTTTCAAACTCCTAGGAGAAAGGTGACCATTATGGATTTGAAATGAACATGATGATAAAATTTCCACGATGTCTAAACCTAGATACAATTACAGTCTCCTTTTCTGAGTGACTATGTTGGCAAAAACCACACAGTTATCTTCAGAAACTTCTTCCTTGTAAAGTAGCCAGAAATGGCCGGTCTGTCCCTTAACTTGAAAGGAAGGAGAAGAAATGAGAAACGCAGAGAATCCAGTGTACCGTCCTGATGTGTGTGAGCCCATAGCTTCTTGTCATGAATGCTCTGGTACATGCTGAGGGTTTTCTCTTAACCCATATGCAGGGCAGCTTGGAAGCCAAAAGAATGAATGTCCTGGGTCTGCCCTTTGTCAGCTGTCTCACATGATGTAACTCTGAAGTGTGCTGTCTATTCCCTGGCAGGCGGGAGTCCCAGCTGCCCACAAGGGTAATCTACACATTAACACACACACTTTGACTGTCTTCCCTGCCTTGTTCTACTTCCCAGTCTCTACCAGTGCTTCCTGGAATTGCCTTTAAATAAATCACTTACAGTCAAGCCCTCCCCTTAGTTACACCACAGGTACACAGCAGTATCCAAATGATGCATTTTCTTTCTCTGGACATAAAGCTTCCAAAATTATCACTGACATCATATCAGTTTCATGATCAATAACTGAAAAATGGCTCCAAATTTTTCTATTATGCTTTAATTCCCTGCTCATCTTTCCAGAATTATAGCCAATGCAACAAGCATTCATTCAAATTGTTCATGTGCTTTTTAGCCTTGACTCTCACTAGATTATAAATCCCTCAAGGTGGTTATTCTGTGATACATAATTTCTTCCTTACTTTGTTCCTAGCTCATCAGTCTACATGTCAATTTATTAGTTTATACTTAAAGTTTCAAACTTCATAATTCATATATGTAGTCAAGGATTAACATCATCACCCTAGACATATCATATACCATACAGGTTCAGCTGAAAATATATTTTTGTTTGCTGGCAATTGACAATTATGTATGCCATTAAATATAAAATTTTTAATCTATTCTTTGGTTTCATATTTGAGCATTCTGCTATACAGATCTTCCTCTGGTGCCATAACATGTTTTATTATCCATGAATCCCTCCGAGCCAATTTTCTTTAAAGTCACAAAATAAATCAAGAAAGAATTGGGCATGTACATGCACTCTTACAGGATATAATTTGAGCTCTTCTTGTAATTTATGAATTGAAGTTGTTTGCTATGCTTTGGACACAATTCAACAACATCAGTGGTCAGTGTGACTTGATTTTGTGTTTTATACCATAGACAACAATCCAACTGATTTCATGCTTTATTTAGAGGATGATTTTGAGGAAAAATAGTAGTAGTAAAACTCTAATATGTTCTTACAGGCTTTCCCCAAATGCCTTTTGTGGTTTGTGGAAATGTGTTCATGATGATGTGTTAAATATTAAAGCCAGTGTCAAATTTAATTGAAATTTATAGGGTTGCTTTACTTAATTTTTGATCTATCACATAAGCTTTAGTGTGTTGCACAAATGACCAAAGATTGTATACATCCTTCTTTTGTTTCACCATTGCCAAGATTTAAAATTAAACTTGCTGACATTAAAAAAAAGTTCCATGGCACCTAGACACAAAATTCAAACCTCGGTTTGAATGGTAGCCAAAGGGCAGTCCATAGAACTAGCCCAAGACAGGTATGCCAGTGCATATGAACATTCTCAAGATTGCCTTTGGCCATTCTTTGAATGAATGAACATGATCAGGTAAAGGAAATTAATAGTAAGTTTCTGCCTAAAATACACCACTACTGGGTAAAATGCTTCATATATATTTTCTTAGCCTTCTCAGACACTTTATGAAGGGCGTATTATTTATACCCTTTGACCCATTAGGAAACTTTGCCATTAAGAGGCTTTGGTCATTTGGGAAGGTCACACAGCTAGTGAGCAGTTGAAGTGATCATGAACACTATGTTTGTCAGCCCCCCAAATCCATGCTAGCTAGACACAGCCAAACCCAATTTTATAACATCTTAAGTTATTAAACAACCTTAGGTTTCCAGTCTAGGAAAATGTGTCAACTATGCATGCCACTTGCATAGTATAAGACTAAATTGCCACTTGGTCTTATATTAAAATGTTATTTGGGTTAGAACTAATTAGGTCCCTTGATATGGAGTTGAACCTGATTATGTTAATACTGTGTGGTTCAGAGCAGCCTTTGAAGTGTGAGTTTCCAGAAGGTAGGGCTTGGATTCCCATCATGGGGCCTAATACTAAGCAGTCTGCTTGTCAATAACTACATGAGAGAGTTGAATTTATTCATTGATTAACTTCACCACAAACAAGTATGATCTTTCTTGAGCATTTTTTAAATTGTGTATATAAATCCAAAGTATCCAAAAATCCTCAAGGATATTAATCCCCAAGGCTTAACACAGTTGAGAAGTCCCAGACTTCAAGTGTTAAGGAGTGATTCTGCTTGACTCCCCTCGCTGCATTGTGTCCTGCCTCCCAGCCTCCAGTCCATCTTTAACCTTTGTTGAGTTCATTGGCTTTTGTCCAAGGGTAACTGGATAGCACCTTGCTGAAGCTGCAGTCTTTTCTTATAAGCTCAGTCCCAGGACTGCTCATCCTTATGACTACAAATGACCAAGGAGGATCACAGTAATAATTGGATAAAAGCTCCCCTCTTCACTTTTTTAGGCCTGCCCAGCTTCAGTGGTTCCCTGGTGACCAACTTGACAAGAGCACCCTGGGCTGATGGACCTTCCTTTCTTGTCTCCCATTTTTGCTCCCTGGGACTACTTAACCAAATAAACCACATGCAAACTCCTTCTTGTCTCAGGTTCTGTTTTCTGGTAGATGCAGGCTAAGACATTTACCATAAATTAATTTAGAACTTTATTTTTTTCATCAAGGATTGTTTGGGAGGAGGGACTACATGAGTAAGAGTTATCCAGATCAGTGATGGAAATTTTAAAACAAAATTTAAAAGAGCAATTAGCACTTTTAAAAACAGATCCTTTTTTCTCTTTAAGAGCAGATCTCACTCAAATCAATCTGACTCTCCATTTTAACAATGCCTGATAAAATTCTTACATTTTTAAAACTTATTCCTCAGCTAACTTTGTCATACAGGGAATGCCAAACCACCTATTTATGTCATCACTTTGTGTTTCTCAGCAGCTCAGGCAAGAGACAATACAGGAGACACACAGTTCATAGCAAAAGGAACACACTTCTTCATGATGAGTATGGCAGCAGGGTAATCAAACATTACATGTTTGATTATCTTATATATAACACAGTGGGGAAAATACCCTGTCCCTGTCAAGAATAAGACAACTACTTATCCTGTTCTCAGAAGGACCACAGTTTCAGAGGTAAGATACCAAAAGATCCCCCTTTAGAAAAACTTTATTCAAAATATTTCAGTAACGTTTTTAGATTATATGAAGTTTTCAGAGCCATCCCCATTCACATCTAACTATATATTAAAATAGCCATTTACTTTACCACTATCCCTCCCACTGCCTACACATTCTCTTTCTCTCTCATCCCCTCTACTTTTCCCTCACTGCCTTCCATTAGCTTCTGTCTTTTCTAAAAATGGTATTTAATGTGACACGTCCTTCCTATATGTTTTCATTCTTCCCCTGTGGCGAGCCACCCTGTCTGGTTTCAGGAGCTATAACCTGCCCCCCATCGCTAAGGCTGAGTGAGTGACCTTTGGACCATAAGCCACTAAGGAGACAAAGCTTATCTCCCTGGCAGGAGCCTGCTTCTGCTTCTTTTTTCATAATTGGACCCCAATGCTTGATCAGTTAGCCAATGATGGGTAAGATCCCCCAAGGGGGGAATGACCTAAGACAGGCATAATCATGTGGGGGCCCCAGGGAAGGACTTGGGGGGCTATGGAGAAAGGGGGTGATAGACCCTCGCCCCTCAGCTTTGATGAAGCCTGAGTCTTCATTCTGTCCATGAGAAGTCTCCTAAATTTGTTGGCTATCTTGCCTCCTCTGCCTGACTTAAGCCTGAAACAATGACAGAGGGTGGTGCAGCCCTGTGCTAGAAAGGGTGGGCTCTCCAGGTGATCAGTCCTGAGAAAGGATATGTAAAATCCTGTGAAGCTTGCTTTGCTAAGAATGATCTTAGTTAAATGATAAAGGCCCGAGCAGGAAATGAATTTGTTTCCCAAAGTTTTGTAGTCTTTTAGCTGATAGACCCTGACTCAGAAGAAGCCCTAATAGTTTTTTGTATGCTATCTATCATTTGATCCTTACTGCTTGACAATGATTAATAAGTTGTATCTGTATTTCTGTGCAAATTGAAACCAAATAAAAGCCTGTCTGGGCAAGGGTTGTTGCACTGTCCCCTTGAGAGAGTGGCCAGGCTTCTCTGAGGTGCTCCCCTCTTGAGGGAGTAGCCGTGTCATCCCTTTTCCTTCACAGGACTCAGTAGTCCATGTGAATTTGTCTCATATCTTATCCATAATGCCATGAGCACTGCAGGCCAGTGACCGCATCAGCTGGTGCCTGAACAGGGATACCCCAGCATAAACTGGCAATGAAATATAAGAAAATGTGGCCTGGTGAATTTGTGAACAGCCTTTATTACATATTTAAGGACTACAATTGCTAGTTGAAAAACATGACCTTGATTCATAAAATATCATGAAGGAATATTAAATTACATGCAAACCCTCTTAAGATGAAAAAAAGAGCATAAAGAAAGTGTAAGAACCACTGAAACAAAACCCCGAATTTGATAAGTGGGGTATTCTAATTCTAGAGTGTAGTTTGGGTTCCAGAAACCACATGTTGACATTTCTAAAAACTATAATTTTTTTATGTTAAAAGTCAAATTGTGGTGCTAATATACATTAAAGCCTGTCTCAGTGATGAGACCATATTGGCTCCCCATTTGCTATTTCTCACTGAATTCACAAGTGGATTGCAGTCATTTACACAGAGATTGACATGATGTAACTGCACCACACAGAATACATCAGACCAATAAAATGTAAAGCATGTATTCATAAAATGTGTTAACATTTCCAGTCCAAATACTTGCAAATTTAGGGTCATTTGCTTCATGGAGTTCAACTATGAAATCGGTAGGTTCACTAGTTGATTTATTTAATAATAGAATGAATGTTCATTGTGAACTTAATTTACAGGATGGGGAAAAGTCAGTTTACAGTTGTATGTGAAACAGTTTACCCTTGTATTATTATTCATTAGTTATTATATTATTTTCCATATGAACAACTGTAAATCTACTTTTGCCTATTCCTGTGTATGCATCCCTATGCCAGCCACTCAGAGATCCAGAAAAGACTAATAAAGAGTTCTTGACCTCATGGCTTTTATAATCAAGTAACGGAGAACTAATTTTAGAAATCAAGTATTTAAATATATTCTGAATATATTTTTCTCCTCCCTCTAGTCCCCCCATTCCCTTCTACTCATAGGTAATCATTAAGATGTGGTTAATATGCATTCTTTCAATGGACATTTGTTCTTAAAAAGTTTTTATTTAGAAATAATTTTAAACTCATATAGAAATTGAAAAAATAGTGTGCTTTCCTAAATGATAACATTTTACATAACCATAGTACAACTATCAAACCAGGACAATGACATTATTGTTGTTGTAATACTACTAACTAAGCTGTAGACCTTATTTTGCCTTTCATCAGTTTTCATAGGCACTGTTTTCTTCCTTTTTTTTCTTGGTGTATAGTTTTTTAAATCACATGTATAGATTCATCTAACAAACACCACAGTCAGGATACAAATAATCTCAAATAAATTTCCTTGTGCTATCATTTATAGTTGTACTCAACACAAACCCTAACCCTGGTATCTACTTATCTGTTCTCAAACACTATACTTTTGACACTTTGAGATGTTATGTAAAAGAGAATAATACAGTGTTTAACATATTGAGATTAGATTTTTCACTCAGCATAATACCCTTGAGGCCCATTTAAGTTGTGACTTATATTAATCATTAATTTTTTTCTTGCTGAGTAGTAACCCACTGTATACATGTACCACAATTTGCTTATCCATTTACCCTTTGAAGGGCATTTGGATTTTCTCTAGTTTTTGGTGATTAAGAATATAGTTGCTATTTATACTCAAATACAGAATTTTGTGGAAATGTAAGTTTTCTTTCTCTAGAATAAATAAGTGGGATTGCTGGTCACATGTTTAACATTCTAAGACACTGGCCTTCATTCTCTTTGCATACATTCACATATTTAATCTTATTGTGTTAAAAATATTTTATTTTATTTTTCACCAAGTGCTATGATTTTAAAATTCATAGGTATTGCTATGTGTATATCTAATTCACATAAAGATTATTTAAAAGCTTTTTCCGCGTCTATTGATATGACCATGTGGTTTTTGTCCTTGCTTTTGTTTATGTGGTGTATTACATTTACTGATTTGCGGATATTGAACCATCCTTGCATCCCTGGGATGAATCCCACTTGGTCATGGTGTATGATCTTTTTGATGTATTGTTGGATGCGATTTGCCAATATTTTGTTGAGGACTTTAGCATCTATGTTCATCAGTGATATTGGCCTAAAGTTCTCTTTCTTTGTTGTGTCTCTATCTGGTTTTGGAATTAGGATAATGCTCACTTCATAAAAAGAGTTTGGGAGTTTCCCATCATTTTGGATTTTTTGGAATAGTCTGTGAAGAATAGGGGTTAGCTCTTCCTTAAACGCTTTGTAGAATTCTCCTGTGAAACCATCTGGTCTGGGGCTTTTGTGTGATGGGAGGTTTTGATTACTGCTGCAATTTCATTTGCTGTTATTGGTCTGTTCAGGCTTTCTACTTCTTCTTCATTGAGTTTTGGAAGATTATATTTTTCTAGAAATTTGTCCATTTCACCTAGGTTTTCAAATTTCTTGGCATACAGTTCTTCATAGTAATTCCTTACAATCCCTTCTATTTCTGTGGCATCAGGTGTAATCTCTCCTCTTTCATTTCTGATTGCGTTTATTTGGGTCCTCTCTCTTCTTAATGAGCCTACTTAAAGGCTTGTCTATTTTGTTTATCTTTTCAAAAAACCAACTCTTGGATTCATTGATCCTTATAATTGTGCTTTTGGTCTCTATGTCATTTAATTCTGCTCTGATCTTGGTTATTTCCTTCCTTCTACTTGCTCTGGGCTGTCTTTGTTGTTGTTCTTCGAGTTCTTGCAGGCGTCGGGTTAGGTTGTTTGTTTGAAATGTTTCTATTTTCTTTAGGTAAGCCTGTATTGCTATGAACTTCCCTCTCAGGACTGCCTTGGCCGTGTCCCATAAGTTTTGGGTTGGGACTCTGGTCCACTGTTGGTGGGATTGCAGACTTGTACAACCATTATGGAAAACAGTATGGAATTTTCTCAGAAAACTAAAATTGGACTTGCCTTTTGACCCAGCAATTCCACTGCTGGGATTGTATCCTAAGAACCCTAAAACACCAATCCCAAAGAACCTATGCACCCCAATGTTCATAGCAGCACAATTTACAATAGCCAAGAGTTGGAAGCAACCTAGGTGCCTGTCAGTAAATGAATGGATCAAAAAACTATGGTACATATACACAATGGAATTTTATGCTGCAGAAAGAAAGAAGGAGCTCCTACCTTTTGCAACATCATGGATGGAACTGGAAAGCATTATGCTGAGTGAAATAAGCCAGGTATTGAAGGACGAATACCATATGATCTCACCTCTAACAGGAAGCTAAACAACATAGCAAACAAGCAAGCAAAATATAACCAAAGACACTGAAATAGAGAACAGGCTGACAGTGACCAGAGAGGGGAGGGAATTTCAGGGGAAATAAGGGAGGGATTTAGAGGAACCTATATAAAGGATACATGGACAACAACTGAGAAGGGTGGAAATGGGAGGGAGGGGGGAGGATGGGGGGTGGGATGGGATGGGAGTAATAGACAGAAAACTGTACTTGAAAAATAATTAAATAAAAAAATTGAAAAAAAAAAGATTATTTAAACTACTGCATAGTATCATGAGGAAGCTTTTTACTTCAAAGAATCCTATAATTAGTCACTTTATAAATCAAATAATTCTTTGAAAAATGTATTTATCCAATAAATCATTTATTTAGTGAATTTAGGTTTCTACTTATTGGGGTTTTAAAATATAATGTGTATGTTTATTGCTTCTGGATTTGTTTCATGGTTTTTACCTATTGATGAAAATGTTATCAGGTACTAACAGCAGCTGCCTAAGTTAAAAGCCAGGTCATATAGACAGTAGATTGCCTACATTGTCTAAGAACACCTCAAGGTTCATAGCGGCAGAGCTCATTACCTACGCATGAGGCAGCTCCATAGGCCCAGGCTTTTTCTATAGGTTGTTTTCAAACTAAAAACAGCTGATTTTGGCATTATTGGTCCCAATCCTACGGCTGAATAGTCCAGAAACAACATGAAGTTATTCAGGAGCAGTATTATGGTAAACAAATGGCTTGTAAAAATTAGCAACAGGCCTTAAGTATGTGATTTCCACACAAGACTAGAAGTCGCATATCTTCAGTCCTTCAGACACACAAAAATTTATCTTGTGGTTTAGCTTTCCCATCTAGAAAGGGACAATTTAGAGAAGGATAATTGTAGGAAAATCCCACAGGTTATCTAAATGCCTCTACCTATACCAATTCATATTTTAGGCCATCAGTCATCAGTTGCTTAATTAAAAGTATCTAAAAATTCTGGAAGTTTCAGGTATAGGAGCCAGATATTTTTGGTGATTACAGGGTTGATATTGAAGGGAGAGGCTCAGGAGTATTGCTACAAGTTTGATTAGGTCAAGTGTGAGTGTTCATCAGAATGACCTGAAGGTCAGGTTAAAATAAAAAGTGCTGCTGACTTCTGGCTAAGATGGAGGCATAGGTGAAAACAGTGTGCCGCCTTGCACAACCAAAATTAAGGACAACAAAGATTTAGGAACAAAAACACAACCAGAACAGACAGAAAATTGAACTGTACTGAAGTCCAAAAACCATTCAACCAGACTGGTAAGAGGGGTGGAGCTGGTGGCCAGCGGAGAGGGGCTGACCTTGATCACACATTTGCGTGCAGATAAACTAGGCAAAAATAGGCAGCAAGACAGACCATGCAAACCAGGGCCCCAGTGCAGGAAAATAAAGCTTAAAAGCACCGATTGAAAAGGTGCTGGCTTATAAGAAGTGGCAGAGGGGACCAAAATCCCAGAGAGCATGGAACATGTGCCATTGTTCCCTCTCTGACCCCGCCCCCACATACAGCTTCACAACACAGCAATTGGGTTGCCCCGCCCTGGTGAACACTTAAGGCTCTGCCACTCATACCTAACAGGTGCAACCTGACCAAAATTGGCGCAATCAGAAGAACAAATCAAAGCCCCAGAATCAATAGTTTTAAGCAGTCAAGAGATAGCCAACCTATCAGATGCACAGTTCAAAACACTGGTGATCAGGATGCTCACAGAACTGGTTGATTTTGGTCACAAATTAGATGAAAAAATGAAGGCTACACTAAGTGAAATGAAGGAAAATGAACAGGCACAGGGAACCAATAGTGATGGAAAGGAAACTGGGACTCGAATCAATGGAGTAGACCAGAGGGAAGAAACAAACAACCAAACAGAAAAGAATGAAGAAACAAGAATTCAAAAAAATGAAGAGAGGCTTAGGAACCTCCAGGACATCTTTAAACATCCCAGCATCTGAATTATAGGGGTACCAGAAGAGAAAGAGGAACAGCCACAAGTGGAAAAGTTAGTTGAACAAATAATGAAGGAGAACTTCCCCAATTTGGCGAAAGAAATAGACTTCCAGGAAGTCCAGGAAGCTCATAGGGTCTCAAAGAAAGTGGACCCAAGAAGGAACACACCAAGGCACATCATAATTACGTTAGCCAAGACTAAAATGAAGGAGAGAAGTCTAGAAGCAGCAAGACATAAGGGGGCAGTCACTTGCAAAGGAGTTCCCATCAGACCATCAGCGGATTTCTCAAAAGAGACCTTGCAGGCAAGAAAGGGGCTGGAAAGAAGTATTCCAAGTCATGAAATGCAAGGACCTACATCCAAAATTGCTCTATCCAGCAAAGCTCTCATTTAGAATGGAAGGGCAGATAAAGTGCTTCTCAGATAAGGTCAAATTTAAGGAGTTCATCATCACCAAGCCCTTATTATATGAAATGTTAAGGGGACTTGTCTAAGAAAAAGGAGATAAAAAATATGAACAGTGAAAGGACAGCAAACTCACAGTTATTAACAACCACACTTAAAACAAAAGGAAACTAAGCAGACACCTAAAACAGAAGTGGAGCCTCAGAAATGGAGATCACATGGAAGGTTAGCAACAGGGGAGTGGGAAGAGGAGAAGGGGGGAGAAGGTACAGAGAATAAGTGGTGTAGATGGTGGGGAGAAAATAGGGGGAGGACAAGGGTAGTATTGGAAATGTAGAAGCTAAAGAACTTATGATACATGGACATGAACTAAAGGGGGGGATTGTGGGTGGGAGGGGGTGTGCAGGGTGGAGGGGAATGAAGGGGGAGAAATGGGACAACTGTAATGGCATGATCAATAAAATATATTTTAAAAAATACATAGTACTGAGACCTTCCTGCAGAGTTTCTGGTATATCAGAGATAGGGAGCAAGTCTATGCTGATGCTGCTGGATAATGTTTAGAATCTTTCCTGTGTATGAAATGGGACCAGGACCAAGCCCTGAGATCACAATTATGCCTGATTAATATGTACGCTTCTTCCTGTCCTCCTGATTCAATTTTATCCTCCAGACTCATAGAGGACCTCCAGAAATGTATTTGTGAAATAATTTACACCATTTACACCATTATTTCTTCACCTACATAGTCATGTCACAGCAATTACCAAACACTTGAGCTTCAGCATTCTAGGCCACCATTTTTTTCCCTCTCAGCCAGTCATCTATTCTCAAGTAATGCTCTCTATGCTCATTTTAGGGTTAAATAGATTTTGTTCTCTTTTGTTTCTTTCTTTATTAAAATTGTACAATGAGTGATGTTAGTAAGATGGCCAACTGGGAAGCCCCAAGTCCTTGCTCCCTAAAGGAGATATTAAATAAACAATAAATATTGGGTAAAATAACTTGATAAAAGCTCTGAAAGTCAATTAAAGATTTACAGCATCCAAATGAATGTACAATTAAAAAGGCCACATTTGAAACAATAGGAGATTTCATGGCAATTTTATCCACCCTTGCTTTGCACCCCCTCCAGCACTATGCAGCATGATTTGGGGAAAGCAGCATCCTGGCCTGCAAGTTCCTTCCACAGGCCAGATAGAACAGAGCAGACACAATCTGAAATGTTCTAACCTGTTTGGGTATAGCCTGATTGATTAGTCTGTATGTCACTTAAAAGGGAGCACAGAAAGCTAAAAGCAACACAGCTTAGATTTTAGAATAGCAGAAGCATGGATGGCAGTGGTCATGGCTAAAAAAACTGAAAGGGGGCTACAGACCCACATACACCTTCAGCAAGAAATTACTGTTTAAGGAATCTAATAGAATATATAAATTTTTGAGAAGAAGCAGGGGCAAGACTCCTGGGAAGTAAAGACATTCAAAAGCAGTTATGTGTATAGGAGAATCATAAAAAGCACACACATGCAAGCCCAAGGAAGATGCATAATCGGAAAAGGCCTGAGATGACCTTAAACCTTCCTACTGGGTTGATTAGTAAAGATCTCTGATTAGTGGCTCTTGCATGGAGCCAGTCTGCAAAAACTGGGAGAGGTGGATTTTTTAAAATGCCAACCTTTTAACAAAAATCACAAGGCATGGAAAGAAACAAAAAAGCATGCCCTATCCAAAGGGACAAATTAATCTCTAGAATCATCCATGAATAAAAAATTGGCATTGGGCTTGCTAGATAAAGACGTAAAAACAATTGTTTTATTTATGTTCAAAGAGCTAAAAGAAAACATAGACAAAGAACTAGAGAAGAATCAGAAAAAATGATATATGAAAAAATGAGAATATCCATAAAGAGAAGGGACTAGCTAAAGAGCATGTACGAATGACTCATTGACATGTACAACAGTGTGGGAATTGACTATGGGAGTGAGGGTTGGGATAGGCAGAGGAGGACAAAGGGGGGAAATTGGGACAACTGTAATAAAAGTATTAATAAAAAGTTGAATGTTTCAAAATGTTTGATAAATAAAGAAATTATAAAAAGGGACCAAATAGAAATTCCAAAGCTGAAAGATATGTTAACTTAAATGAAAATTTCACTACAAAAATTCAATAGCAGACTCAAATAGGTAGAAGAAAGAACTGGCAACCTTAAAATGAGGCCATTTGAAATTATCAAGTGTAAGAACTAAACAAACCAAAAAAAATGAAAGAAAAGCTGAATCTGAGTCATATGATGTTATCAAGTGGACCATCATATGCAGTATGGAAGTCTCAGAAAAAGAAGAAGAATGAGAAAGGAGCACAGAAAATGCCTAAAGAAATGATGGCTGAAATCCTTCCGAATTTTACTACACACACTCACACACATACAAATACAAGAAACTCAACAAACTCCAATAAGGACAAGAACAAATGGACTCACACTGTGACACATTCTAATCAAACTGTCAGAAGTCAAAGACAAAGAGAACATCTTGAAATGGAAAGAAATTGTACTCAATAAGATATTCAGTAGATTTTTCAGAAGAAATGTTGCAAATCAGAAGGCACTGAAATAATATATTTAATGATAGAAGGCACTGAAATTATAATATAATTATATTTCAGAAGGCACTGAAATAATATATTTAATATATCACATTGATGATACCTGCTTTTGCCAATTCTATTCAACATAGTGTTGAAAGTCCTAGTCAGAGAAATAAGACAAGAAAAAGAAATAAAAAGCACTTAAATTATAAAGAAAGAAAATTACCTTTATTTGCAGATGACATAATATTAAATTTAGAAAACCCTAAAGAACTAATTATTTATTAGACCTAATAAACAAATTCGGCATAGGTACATGATTCAAAATCAACATGTAGAAATCAGTTGTATTTCTGTACAGTAATAATGAACAAACTGAAAAGAAAATTAAGAAATAATTCCATTTAAAATATCATAAAAAATAACAAAATACTTAGAAGTCAATCTAACCAAAGAGGTAAAGGACTTGCACACCGGAAACTACAAAACATTTCTGAAAGAAATGAAATAAGATAAACATAAATAGAAAGACATTCATGCTCTTGGGTTGGAGGACTTAATATTGTTAAGATGTTAATATTACCCAAAGCTATTTAAAAATTCAGTTAAATTTTTATTAAAATTTTAATGATGTTCTTTTGAAAAAATATAAAAAATAATCCTAAAATTTATAAAATCTAAAGGGATCTTAAATAGTCAAAACAATTGTGAAAGAGGGAAAAAAATTGGCAGTATCACATTTCTAGACTTCAAGACTTACCACATATTACAATAATCAGAACAATAGAGTATACTATGTATAGACAGATACATAAACCAATGGAATAGAATTGGGAGTCCAGAAAAAAAACCTTTGCATATACGGTCAATTGATTACCAGTAAGGGTGGGAAAACCATTTGGTGGAGATAAGATGGTATTTTCAACAAATGCTGTTGGAAAAAGTGAATACCTACATACAAAAAAAATGAAGTTGGACCCTTACCTTATAACATATATAAAATTACCTCAAAATAGATTAAGGACCTAAATATTAGAAATTAAAACTAAAATACTTCTAGAAGAAAACAAAGAGGAAAATCTACATGACATTGAATATAGTAGATTTCTTAGATATAATACCAAAAGCACAGAAAACAAAAGAAATGATAAATAACTTCAGAAAAAATTAAAAAGTTTTGTGCATCAAAGGATACTATAAATAGAGTGAAAAGCAAACCCAAAAAATTCAAGCAAATATTTAAAACTCATTTATCTGATTAGAAATTAATATTTAAAATATATAAATTCTAAAACTTGACAATAAAAAATAAACAACTTGATTAAAAAATGAGCAAGTTGAATAGATATGGCCAATCTATGGCCAACAAGCACTGGAGAGCGTACTGTGGATAAGAACCTATCATCTCGGATGCCTATGGGGTTATTGGGGAAAGACCATGAATGAGATAATTTCAAAGAGTAATAATTTCTACGAAGAAAATAAAACAATTGAGAATGTGTGCACTACTGGTAGTAGATACATTGGACTGAGTGGTTAAGAAAGAATTCTCTTTGGAGGAGATATTGGAGCTGAAATCTGAATAAAATGCTAGTGTTAGCCCTGGGAAAACTCAGGGAAGGGATCTGTAGACAAGTAAATGGAAATGCAGAGGCCCAAAGGTAAGCATGGACTTGACATGTTCAAAGAGTAGAAAGAAGACTATTTGGTAGGATCATCATGGGTGAAAGGAGATGAGCCTAGAAAGGGAGTTGGGGCAGGCCAGGCAAAACTGAGGAGCCTCACTAGGTGACTATCTCTGGTTCTTTGCACATTGTGAATCCACCTAAGTGTTACTGTGAAGAGATTGAACTATGGAGAGTACAGTATTGTGCTCTTTGGGTAAGAGTTGATAGTGAGGCTTCCTTAGTCACCATGTAACTCTTTCAGTAACATTGCAGGCCTTCTACTTGAAGCCTAAACTTAAAAAATTCTCAGTCCAAGAGAGGTTCTGGTTAAAGAGAAACATAGGTAGCCCTGGCTGGTGTAGCTCAGTGGATTGAGCACGGGCCTGCGAACCAGAGGATCGCGGTTCGATTCCCAGTCAGGGCACATGCCTGGGTTGCAGGCCAGTTCCCGGCAGGGGACACACGATACATTGTGTGTCCTCAGCAGAGGCAACCATACATTGATATTTCTCTCCCTCTCTCCTTCCCTTCCCCTCTAAAGATAAATAAATAAAATATTTTAAAAAAATAAAAAAAATAAGCATAGGTAAATGTGGTACTCAAATTCTCCCACAACCACATCAAAATTATAGCTAAACTACAGAAAAATCATCATTCAGAACTGCCTGAAACCTAGCTGACTGGAAATTCTACAACTGACAATATACAGAATGAACCACACTGAGACAGGTAGGAGGACTGGAGACATGAAATGAGCTGGCCCTACACCCATGTGTAGTGGATAAAAATCAGGAGGGTTGTCTAAACTACACTTTGAAGAGTTAGGGGGCTGAGCCCAGGGTTCTGGTGCTGGGAAGAGAAGTTCTCATAACTTCTGGCTGTAAAAACCAGTGGGGATTGTGCCTGAGTTAGATAAAGGCCTTCTGGAGTCTCAGGCATTTCTCTTAAAGGGCCCATGAACAAACTTACTCACTTCAGTGAGTTGGAGTTACTTACTTCAGTGCCAGCCCTGGGGCAGAAGCTTGAAGGGCACCATGAGGAGGCACTGAGGTGTCTGACATCAGAGTAAGAGATGGAGGGGCAGCTTTCTGCCAGGAAAAAGTGCTTGAAGAGGTCATTGTTTCTAGTCTGAGCATTTTCCCCACAGAGCTGGCAGGCAGGTGCCATATATGAGTGCCATCAATTGGGCCAACGCTGTTGGCCCCTCCCTGGTGATTCCCTAAGACCCAACTGCACCAACTTGTAGGCCCACTCAAACTGTTTTGAGTGGTTTTTCCATACCAAGGGCCTGTCTTGGCTCATGCTTTAGATTTTTCTAAAATCTTTCAAACAAGCAGCATCTGGCTTTGGTGCCACATACATCTCTCCAAGTGGCCCCATTTCCAGGAACTAGTGGCAGCCAGCATTGGTTCACAGCTGAGCATTTCCTGGGCACCGCCAAAGCCCAGCACAAGTAGAAGCCATCAGCAGATTGCTTTGTAGCTCAAACCAGGTGGTCCTGGGCAGGAAACATGTGGCAGTTGACCTTTACCTTCACCTTATGGAAGGCCCCACAGCCATTTCTACAAGTAATGTATTCAAGGTGTGGATTCAGTGGACACTAGAGTCTTGCTGAAGTAACTCTTGCTTTGTAGGGTCAGCCCCATGTACAGCTGATTCTCCACAATGGTCACAGCCAGTTCTCATGGCAAATTTGCTTAGGGGTAAATTCTTCCCATTGACAAGTGAATGGTAATCAAGGCTCCCCTATAACAGAAGGGTGCATACAGCCCATGTGAAGTGAGGGTACAGCAGGAGTGCTTAGTTCAGGTGAGTGAACAGGATGTGCCACTGGGCCCCACAGAAGCACACACTATATACTGCCACTCTACCAAGCTTGAGAGAAGTAGCTGCCAAAATAAGAAGACAAAATTACATGTCCCAAATGAAAGAACAGAATAAAAATTAAGAAAAAGAACTACACAAAATGAAGACAAGCAATCAACCAGATGCAGAGTTCGATATACTGGATACAAAGATCCTTAATGATCTCAATGATAACTTCAACAAAGAGATAGGAAACATGAAAATGAAAATGGAAAACATAAAAAAGTCAGTCATAAATAGAGAATACAATAACTGAAATGAAGAATAAATTAGAGGGATCAACAGTAGCTTAGGTGCAGCAGAGAATTAAATCAGCAATTTGGAAGATAAGGTAGCAGAAAACACCCAGTTAGAACAGTTAAAAAAAAAACAACCCTCCAAATGAGGATAGTTTAAAGGACCTTTAGGACAACTTTAAACATACTAACACTCAAATTATGAGGTTTCCAGAAAAAAAGAGAAAGCATGGAATTAAAACCTTATATTAAAAAATGACAGAGAACTTCCCTAACCTGGTGAGGAAAATAGACATACAAGTCTAGAAAGTGCAGAAAGTCCCAGATGAGATGAATCCAAAGAGACCCCACACCAAGACACATAATTAAAATCCCAGAGTTTAAAGATAAAGAGAGAATCTTAAAAGTAGTAAGAGAAAAGCAGTTAGTTATTTACAAGGGAGCTCCCGTAAGACTGTCAGCTGATTTCTCAACACAAGATGTGCAGGCTAGAGGGATTGTCAAGAAATATTCAAAGTGATGAAAAGCAAGGACCTGCAAACCAAGATTACTCTACACAGCAAAGCCATCTTTTAGAATTGAAGGACATCTTTTAGAATTTAGATCAAGAGGTTCCCAGCCAAGAAAAAGGTAAAGGAGTTCATCACTATAAACCAAAATTGCAATAAATGTTAAAGGGTCTTCTTTAAGATGGAAGAGGGGTTGTGGGAATGGGTGAAAAATGTGAAGAAGTAAAAATTATCTTGGTGGGTGTGGCTTAGTTGGTTGCAATGTCTCTGTAACTGAAGGGTTGCAGGTTTCACAGCCAGGGTACATGACTGGCTTGTGGGTTCAGTCACTGATCTGGTCACATATCACCCCTGGTCTAAGCATGTACAGGAGGCAACCAATGATGGTTCTCTCTTGCATCAATGCTTCTTCTTTCCCCTTTCTCTCTTCCTTCCTCCCTAAGAGCAATGAAAAATATGTCCTCAGGTGAGTATAAAAATGAAGTAAAGATTGGTAGTTACAGAATGGGGAAATAGGGAATATAGTCAATAATATTGTAATAACTATGTGTAGTGTCAGATGAATACTACATTTCCTTAGGTGATAACTGAGTTATACAATGTCTAATCACTAGTGTGCATACCTGAAACTAATAGAGTATTTTATGTTAACTGAAAGTGAAAAATAAGAAAATATTTAAAGTGAAAAACTTCAGTCCATAGAAATTGGAGTGAATTTTTCTGAGTTGCTTAACACTATCAGCACTCTATACTAGCATTTTGACAATGAAGCTGTATCTCATTTTCTGCTGCTAATGCTAACCATATGAGTTTGGCAATTAGCATCTTATTTCTTGTGGCTGAAAGGTCAGGCAGACTTATTTTTGTCCATTTCAAGTGTCACAAAAGTCAAAGTTATTATAAGGAACATTCGTTTTTAATCCAGTATTTTGCTGAGTTGTATGTCAAATACTGTTCTTTATGACTAAAGAATGCTAATAAAATTTGAGGAAATCAATGAAAAGATATCATGCTACACTTATGTTTATTAAAGGACACTAATACTATTTGATTTCAAGGTCTCATTCATGAATGGCTTTGGCAAAGCCTTGAAACAATTTAAACTTATAATGACCTTAATTATTACGTAGCGGGGATGCTTATTTCTAACTCCAGTTTGACCTCTGTGCCATGTCTAGCAATGAATTAATATTGTTTGTTTGAGTGGGGGGGAAAGGAAGAAACTACTTTAAATATAGCATTTGTGCAGTTTGTATACATTACACTGATCTCCCTTTATACTTTTGATTTGGGGACAGTATAAAGAGGCCTCCAAAGCAAGAAATGGATTTTGAGCATACATTATAAACATTTTATTTTTCTAAATGGAGAAAAACAACTAGAAATCTCAATAAAATGGACTTAATATAAAGGTCACTTGTAGTCATTCTGTGTACAGGGTTTTTGTTATTACTCTGTTCCCATCATTTAGGTACCAACTGACTTTAAGCTTTCATTTCTGGACAAGCTATTCAAAACCTTTTGGCCAGAAATTATCAGACATGTTTCTTACATATTTTGGAAGGAATTTAACTGAGTGTGTTTCTTCTTCTGGGGTTACTGACATCCTAGTTCTTGTCTTGGCTCTTGTAACACAATTCAAGCATGAAGAAGCAAGTGACATGAGCTTCCTCACTGGTCCTGAAAACATCTTGTGCAACAGCCCCATATTTAGCCGTTGGCCGTATTTATTTTCTTGCCTCCTTAGGCTACTTTGTCCTTGATGATTCAAATTAAACAGGCTTAGGTATAAGTATAATTTTATAGCCTATGTCCATAATTCAAATCAACCTAACTTCCACAACTTTCAAAATCAGTTGAGAATAACATTGTGTGATTTATTTTAGGATCCAGAAAAAGTTGATTTATAAATCTTAAATAATACAGATCTTTTTGTCTACTGTGAGAACTGGGGTTAATGCATGGTATGCACCCATGACAGGACCTGAGATAATAAGTAATAAACAAATGGTGGCCATTGTTATAACAAATTTCCCCATCCAGGTGTATACACTTTCCTGCTTGGGGAATTGCAGGGCATCCCTAACAGATCTGCCTACCTCTAGTTTTTTCACTTTATTTATTATCTTAAATAGCACTTGTATTGGGTCATTCTGTAACTCAGACATATTTGGCAGTTTCTGCTGACTGCAGGATCAAGTCCAAAATACAGCATGGGAAAAAGTAGGCTTACAAGTTGTGAGTATAGGAAACACAGAGTTTATTCCAGTATTATTATTTATTAATTATTGTGTTATTTTTTCCATATGAATCTACCTTTAACCCACTGTGTATTTGGTTTGGTTTTCAAAATCACAAGCTACACAATCCATACTTTATCTTTGTCTCTATTGTAATTCCTGACACATTTATGCTTCTGATTTAAAATTTATCATATTCTACTTTGTATAATAGTTTTTCCTTCCTGAACAAGCCTTATCTTTCCAATTATATATGAATTTCTTAGAGATGAATTATGGTGTCTTGTTCTTTAGAAAAATTCCCATATAGAATCTATTTGTATAGTTCCTCTTATATAGAAAGTTTCTAAAAAACAACCTGTTCCCAACAATAATAATATTGTAGGCCAAAAAGACAGGAAATTATGAATAACAAAGATAAGGAAAGGGAGAAATATTTTAGTAACTAGTGCTTTTGTATTTTCTCATTTTTTCTTGAATCTTTCTACAATTACTTGAAAAGAAAAAAATATTAAACATTGACATAAAGGACAATTTACATAAAGTTTTTTGGGTAAAGTCTTAAAAACTCTACAGGTTTTAACACATTTTATTTATTTTCAAATTCAAAGGAAAAAATTATCTTAAAGAAAACACCACAGAATAAATTTCTTACTTATGGCTGCACAGTAAATTAGTGGGAAATTAGGGATCAGAATCAGATCTTTCTACCTCACTTCCTGGATACTCAAAACAGAGAGATTAATGGAAGTAATTCTTGGGGTTGGGATGTCCTGGGAGTAGATTCAAAGGTTAGTTCAGTTTATATAATACACCTAATCCATCAAATTCGAAATACATATATAGACAAGTGTACTGAAAACATATTCTTCTGGTGTTGGTTTTTGATATAGTATAGTCATACTAACATCTTCCAAAAGGACTATTCTTTGTGGCTGCTAGCCAAAATATGGCTGAAATAATGCCTCATATGGTTTTATTTAACTTTTTTCAAATATCTTTAATGTGCATTTATTTATCAGCTATTTTGTGATATCTAAATTTTATGGTATATAAAAATGTGGCAACATACTTTGAGAGATACATAAAAGAAACAGAAGATCATTTTGACTCTCAAGAATCTTTTATTCCCATTGGAGATATGATACACATCAGTCACTGACTCAATAGGATCATGTGCTGAGTAAGGTGGTAAGTTATTCATACAGGAGGCCAAATGAAAGGCTTTTAAAGTTTGATATGGTAAGGGAAGGCTTCATGAGGTTGTGTAAGGTAGAGGTAAAAGAACAGGGTTTTTTTTTTTTTTTTCTGAGTTCTCCTGAGTTTGAATTCTGGCACTGACCCTTAATAGCTATGTAATCTTAGAAAACTTATTCTTATTCCCTAGTCTCATCCTCTTGAGTAAATCAGTAATAAACATAATCCACTTCACTGAGACATTGCATTTTAACACAAGGTCTGACATATACCAGGAAGTCAATATGTTGTACTCTTCTCCTAAATCGAGGTAAGTCACAGTAAAATGTGGTAGAGTTGGAGGGGAAGGAATTGCAGGTTGGTAGAACACAGAGTAATCTTTCAAGGTCAGAGGAAAATAGCATGTCTGGGACTTTCGGCTAAGATAGAGCCGTAGGTAGACACACTGTGCTTCCTCGCATACCCCAAAAGGAAAACAACAAATTTAAAAATAAAAAAACAAGCAGAACAGATGGAAAATCAAACTGTGTGAAAGTCCAACAACCAAGGAGTTAAAGAAGAAACATTCATCCAGACCAGTAGGAAGGGCAGAGATGGGCAGCCCAGGTGGAGAGGACTCATGTCAAGGTGGTGGACAGAGGAGCAGGTGAGGCAGCAGCTGGCAGAGTGGTTGGTTCCACACTTGCATGCAGATAAACTGGGAAGAATAACCCAGGAGCAAGACACTGCACAACCCAGGGTTCCAGTGTGGGGAAAATAAAGCCTCAAAATCTCTAACTGAAAAATCCTGTGAGGATTGAGGTCATGGGAGAATCTCCCAGCCTCACAGGAGAGTTTGTTGGAAAGACAAAGGGTCCTAGATTGTACACAAACCCACCCACCCTGGAATCAGCACCAGAAGGGCCTAATTTGCTTGTGGGTAGCAGCGGGAGTGACTGAAAAGCCATCAGAGACAGAGCAAGTGGCATTGTTCCCTCTTAGAACACTCCCTGATATAAGCATCACAACACAGCGATGTAGATTGCCCCACCCTGGCAAATACCCAAGGCTCTGCCCCTTACTTCATAACAGGTGCCCCGAGAAAAAAAAAAGGCCCAAATGAGAGAACATATCAAAGCTCCAGAAAAAATACAACTAAGTGATGAAGAGACAGCTAATCTAACAGATGCAGAGTTCAAAACACTGGTAATCAGGATGCCCACAGAAATGGTTAAGTATGGTCGCAAAATAGAGGAAAGAGTGATGACCATGAAAGATAAAATAAAAGAAAATGTACAGGGAACCAACAGCGAAGGGAAGAAAACTGGGTCTTAAATCAACAGTTTGGAGCAGAAGGAAGAAATAAACATTCAACCAGAACAGAATGAAGAAATAATAATTCAAAAAAATGAGGAGAGGCTTAGGAACCCCCGGGACATATTCAAATGTTCCAACCTTCAAATCATAGGGGTGCCAGAAAGAGAAGAGTAGAAACAAGAAATCAAAAACTTATCTGAGAAAATAATGAAGGAGAACTTTCCCAATCTGGCACAGGAAATAGACTTGGAGGAAGTCCAGGAAGCTCAGAGAGTCCCAAAGAAGTTGGACCCAAGGAATCACACACCAAGGCACATCATAATTACACTACCCAAGATTAAAGATAAGGAGAGAATCTTAAAAGCATCAAGAGAAAAGGAGTTACCTAAAAAGGAGTTCTTATAAGACTTTCAGGTGATTTCTCAAAAGAAATCTTGCAGGCAAGAAGGGCCTTGAAACAAGTATTCAAAGTCATGAAAGGCAAGCACCTACATATAAGATTACTCTACCCAGCAAAGCTATTATTTAGAATGGAAGGGCAGATAAAAATGCTTCCCAGATAAGGTCAAGTGAAAGGAGTTCATAATCACCAAGCCCTTCTTACATGAGATGTTAAAGGATTTTATCTAAGAAAAAGAAGATAAAAATATGAAC
Organism: Sturnira hondurensis; assembly: GCF_014824575.4. Taxonomy (NCBI): domain Eukaryota; kingdom Metazoa; phylum Chordata; class Mammalia; order Chiroptera; family Phyllostomidae; genus Sturnira; species Sturnira hondurensis. The sequence continues at coordinate 338,020 of NW_028092711.1, read as the reverse complement.
AGTAAAATGACAATAAACTCACAACTACTAACAACTGAAGCTAAAAAAAAAAAACCTAAACAAACAAATAGAACAGAGCAGAATCACAGAAATGGAGATCACATGGAGAGTTATCAGCAGGAGAGTGGGACAAGGAGAGAGGGGAAAAAGGTACAGGGAATAAGAAGCATAAATGATAGGTATGAAATAGACAGGGGGAGGTTAAGGACAGTATGAGAAATGGAGAAGCCAAAGAACTTATATGTACGAATCATGGACATGAACTAAAGGAGGGGAATGAGGGTGGGAAGCATTGTACAGGACAGGGGAGAATAAAGGGGACAAAATGGGACAACTGTAATAGCATAATCAATAAAGTATATTTAGAAAAAAGAAAAAATATTTCCCCACACACATACAAAAGAAAATAGCATATCTCTAAACAATGAATATATCTATTTGCTCTACAGAACCATGGCCAATGAAGATGGAGAGACAGGAGTGGGAATCTAAGAACCTTGGGGACCTTAATTTGTAAATAACAAGGGATACATTAGGCTATTCTATAGGATCTGAGCTCTTAAAGAGGCAGCCTTTCTATATTAAGGTATAACTGAAAGCTCATATTATTAACTGTTGTGTCTTTTCTCAGTTTGATGTAATTTGTTTTTCCTAGAGTCTTTCATATCTGAAGAGTAGACAAGGAGAGTTGCTACAAAAATGGAAAAATACATTTTTCCACACAAATTAAGCAGTAAATGCATATGAGAGCAGATAAAAACATACATTTGTAACTTTAAAAGGAGATGGAATAGGTTGATAAACTAGATAAAGAGAGAAGGAAATATATTTGAGAGATATTTAAATGTTGTCATGTTTAAGTGATGGTTTGGTTATAGGGGAGGATAGGACAGAGGGGAAGTATCCAGAATGACCCCTGAGTATGCTCACAACTGGAGGAATGACATTGCATTTCAGTAAAGAAAGAATTCTAGTTGGGAGATAAGCTAGCAAATAGAGTTGAATTCTAAACATTGAGACTGAGAAGCCTTTGAGCTATCCAAGTGGAGAAGTCAGGCAGGCATTTTTGTATTTGCACTTGGATGAAGAGCAGTAGTTCCCAAACAGGGGATATTTTCCCATGTCTCCTTATCTGGCATTCCCCAGGGGCATTTGTCAATGTATGGAGAAATTTTTGTTTGCACAAATGGGAGGAGTATCACTGGTGTCTAGTGGGTACAGGCCAAGGATGCTGCTAAATATCTTACATCAGCCACCATCCTCTCCCTGCTAGACCGAAAAGTTATGCGGCCTCAAACGCCAACAGTGCTGAGGTTGTTGGAACTTTGGGAGAAAAAAGGAAGAAGGAAATCCTTCTTAAGTATACTTGCAATATGATTCCATCTATACAAAATTCAAAAACATCCTAAATTAAGTAATAAATTTTTTAGTAATGAAACTATGTGTCAAAACTATAAACATGAATGTAGGAATAAAGCACACAAAATTTAGAATAATGGTTACCACTGAGTAGAAGGGGATGCACACAAAATTTAGACTAATGGTTACCACTGCATAGAAGGGGTTGAAAGGTATGGGATCTGGTAAAGTCAAGAAGGGATTCAAAGATTATGAAAAGATATATGTATTTTTAATAGGTGGTGGGTTAACAAATGGAAATTGAATCATTATGCTTTATACCATTTTTACCTAGTTTATAAATATTCTTTTGTCTTCCCAACACAATACAAAGCAGATACAAATGGTTAGGTAAGGAAAGATGAGTATAATGGTTAGGTAAGGAAAGATGAGTATACAAGGAAGATGAAGGATAACAAGAAGAGTAAAATAGAGTGTGATGTCACAGAATCCAAGGTCACTGTCAACAGTATCAAGTGCATCTGAAAAGCCAAGAAAATAAGAATGAAAGAGTTTCCTTTGATTTCAGTGTCATGGAACTCACTGATTATCTCAGAACAGTTTCAATGAGGTAACTGAGCGAGATATATGGAGTAGAAAGTCAAGGTTAGAAAATGGAACCAACGGGTACAGACAACACTTTCAAGAAGTTGTGCTATAAAGATTAGAGAGAGATTTGGATTGCTAGGAATTAAACAGGTTGTTGAAGAAAGGTTTTGATTTATTTATTTTAATGAGAGAGATGAATTAGCTTAAAACTATAAAGAAAGCATCTAATTGAAAGAGAGATTTTTGATCTACAAAATAGAGAAAAGGAGTAGTTGGTGGTTTAGGTTTTATGATAAAGCAGGAGTAAGCCATATCAGACACAAAGCCAGGTGGAAGGATCCGTCCTAGGTAGAATGAAGGTAAGCTCCTCTCTTTATCAATGGAGAAGAAAGTAAGTGGAGGTAAATATGGAGACTTAATGGAAGGAAGCTAAGGGATTCCAAATTCTCTTTTTTATCTGAAAAAAGGGGATATTTGGAGAAGATAAAGAGGTGGATGTCTGAAGAATGTGGAGAAGGTGTGAAATAGTTCTTTTGGAAAGAGAGAGTAGATCAATCAAAGGGTGGTGTTCAGCTGCTCTGCTTCAGCTGAAGAGCTAGGTTCATCCAGGATTGGGACTTTGCCAGATGCATGTGACAGGAAAATAAAGTATCTTGGGAGTTTAGGATCCTGGTAAGAATATTATGGCAAAGTGAAAAAAAGAGAAGACTGTTAGTCCTTTTATTCAAAGAGGTTGTGGCTACTTTAAGTTTAGAGAGAGACGCACAAATCAACAACTATGGTAGGGAACTGATCTGAAAGACACAAAGAAGGATGTGTCTTGTGCCAGTAAAGGGATCACATCTGACTTTGTCGAAGGGGTTAACATGGAGTCTTGATAAATGAATTGGTATTTATCATATAGGCAGACTGCCAAAGTAAGGCTGAACGGAATCAGGTTAGGTTCAGTGGAGATGGAAAAGAAGGATATCCTCCACCAAAATAACTAAGATTTTAGGCAGACATAATGTAACTTAACTAATGCACTCAGAGTTTAAAATCCCTCCCCCCCAAATTCTACATTTGTGAAAGGAAGCACAAGTTTTATGCTATAAGTTTTCCTAGCATTTGTACAAAAAGAAGAACACTCCTCCTTCCTCTAACTTTTCACCAAACGACCAACTTCTACCACTTGGAGACGCTGACCCCAAATTTGCACATTGGTTCAGTACCAGTGGCTTTTCTTTTAAATTTAAATTTAAATTTTATTTAATTGTTGTTCAAGTACAATTTTCTGTCTTTTACTCTCATCCCAGACCACCCCCCTCCCCGCCCTCCCCACCTCTCTCCCATTTCTACACCACCTCCATAGTTTTTGTCCATGTGTCCTTTATACGAGTTCCTGTAAATTCTTCCCCTTTCCCCCTGAAATTCACTCTACTGTCCCCTCTGGTCACTGTCAGCCTGTTCTCTATTAAAATGTATTTGGTTACATTTTGCTTGTTTGTTTATTTTGTTGATTAGATTCTTGTTATAGGTGAGATCATATGGTATTTGTCTTTCACCACCTGGCTTATTTCACTTAGCATAACACTTTCCAATTTTATCCAAGCTGTTGCAAAGGGTAGGAGCTCCTTTCTGCTTCATAGAGTTCTATTGTAGAAATGTACCATAGTTTTTGATCCATTCATTTACTGACAGGCACCGAGGTTGCTTCCAGCACTTGGCTATTGTAAATTGCGCTGCTATGAACATTGGGGTGCATAGGATCTTTTGGATTGGCATTTCAGGGTTCTTAGGATATAATCCTAGCAGTGGAATTACTGGGTCAAAAGGCAGATCCACTTTTAGTTTTCTTAGAAAATTCCATACTGTTTTTCATTGTGGTTGTACGATTCTGCAATCCCACCAACAGTACTAGGGTCCCCTTTTCTCCACAACCTCTCCAACACTTGTTTGTTGCTTTGTTTATGATGGCCATTTGGACTGGTGTGAAGTGCTATCTCATTGTGGTTTGAATTTGCATCTCTCTGATAGCTAGCAATATTGAGCATCTTTTCATGTGTCTCTGGATCCTCTGTATGTCCTCCTTGGAGAAGTGTCTGTTCCAGTCCTTTGCCCATTTTTTAATTGGGTTGCTTGTCTTCTTAGAGTGGAGTCATGTAAGTTCTTTATAGATTTTGGAGATTAAGCCCTTGTCTGAGGTATCATTGGTAAATATGTTTTCCCATACTTTTGGTTTTCTTTTTATTTTAATAATGTTTTCTTTAGCCATGCAGAAGATTTTTATTTTGATGAGATCCCATTTGTTTATTCTTTCCTTCATGCCCCTTGCTCTAGGTGACATATCAGTAAAAATGTTGCTGTGTGAAATATCTAAAATATTCCTGCATATGTTCTCCTCTAGGACTTAAATGGTGTCACGGTTTATATTTAAATCTTTTATGCACTTTGAATTTGAATTTATTTTTGTGTATGGTGTAAGTTGTTGCTCAAGTTTCATTTTTTTTTAATGTACCTGTCCAGTTCTCCCAACACCATTTGTTGAAGAGGCTATTTTTACTCCATTTTATGTTGCTGCCCCATTTGTCGAATATTAATTGACCATAGAGACTTGGGTTTATTTCTAGGCTCTGTGTTCTGTTCCACTGGTCCATGTGCCTGAAAAAACAGGCATAAAAATGCCAGTGCCAGGGTAATTTTAATTTTAGTTTTTTTAAATTATTTTATTGTTGTTCAATTACAGTTGTCTGTATTTTCCTCCCACGACTATTTTTTTTTATTTTATAGTGAGTGACCTAAACTATACTGAACTCAAATCTCTTCCATCATTCCAGGTAGTTAGGTAAAGACTAGGCAAGTACATTAATTCTTGCATATTATCAGGGCAATTTGTGAATCCAAAGGGTGAGGTACTGAAATTATACAGAAGGCAAGCAAGTGGTTTGGCTTTCGTTTCTCACTAAAACTATTCATCGTTCGAACCTACTATTAATTCTGTTGTTTTGCCATTAAAGATTGTTTTGCAATGGCTATTTTTTCAGGTCAGTGTATAATAAACTTTTCCACTCTGCCTAGCCTGATATAACCCATTGCATGCACTGGCTTCTTGAGTCTTAAGCCTGTGTATTCCGCAGAAGGTTGCACTAGAAGATTAAGTGCAGAAATTAGAAAGGACAGAGGGAGCAGTCAGGTTCATCTTTGTAGAAAGAAAATGGGACCCAAGTCATAATAACTCCTATTAAGCCTCATTTTTATTTTACTTCTTCCATTAATGTTACCTTCTTCTCTTGTTCACACTGCTTTGCTGAGAAGTATCAATTATGGGTCACACAATCATATAAACATGAATTCTACTGTTGCCTAACAGGGAAAACAAGGGAAAATCATTCAATTTTCCCAAGTAGCTTTTCTTTACCTTTAAAGTAAAAGTAATAAATTATAGAAGAAAATAATTTTAGCTCAATGTAGGCCCTCAATAGTTTGTTGTATTATATTGTGTTTTTTATAACACTTTCCATGAATTTCAGTTAGTGTGGTTATGTTGTATTATGCAGTAGATTATCAGCTCCTTAAGAAAAGAGATCCCAGTTTAGTCATCTCTGTGCAGCACATATTATAGTTCCTTGCCCATTAATTATGTAAATCAGAGAATAATTAATTTTACATTTTAGCCTTATAACAGAATGGCCTTTACAAGCATGGCAAATGATTTCAGTGTACTGACCTTTTCACATCCAACAATACATCCACCCTGAGTCACATATTTGATATATGAAATGAATTTAGATACTTATAGTTTATGATATTTTATTTAAATATTTAAGGAATGATGTTTTTGGTTTTATGTAGTAAAACTATTTAAAATTCACCAAAGAATCACAAATTGCAAAATACACATTACTTCAGAGTATCAAGTATAAACTTCGGACTGTAGGTTTTACTTTTCTTTTGAAAATTTCTTATGAGAAAAAAAAACAAAAAAAAATAGGTAATGTAAGAGTATTTTTGATCTGACATAATAATACATTTTCCCAGTGTATTTCTCTTTTCTCTCTCACTCTGTAAAATGGCATGTCACAGCGACCTTAATAGTTTTCCATAGAAAAAAATTAGATGCAGAGAGAGAAAACTGCCATGAGAGAAAAAAACTGAACAAAAGTCAAAGTCAATTTACAATTTCTTAGGAGGTACTGATCTTCTGTTTTGACAATGTGTACTGTACTAGAACAGTCTTATCCTACAATTTTAATATTGAAACCGAATTTTATTATTCCCAAAAGTTCTTTCTTATTGTAGACCTATATTGCCTTATTTGTCACATCTGGTAATAGATAAACTTATAACAACTCTTTTATTGCAGAATGGGAAGCAATGTCTTGTATAAAATGGTGGTGTTGAGGTCAGGTGTCTGATGCAAGCAGATACGTTCATTCCCAGAGAAAGTCTGTGTGTATGTGTGTGTTCTCCCTTTCAGACCGTAAGCTATTTCAAGCTGTAACCATCTGTATTCATTTTTGCATCCTAGGAGTCCAGACCAATGCTCATCACATAGTAGGTTCTCGAAAAATATTTCCAGATGGAAAGCATAAATTCCATCTCCCTATTCTGAGATTTCTCCTTTCACAAAAAGGCAAATTTGTACCTCAGCTACTCCCTGGTTTGGGGCCTTGCAATGGAGAGACACACTTTGTTTTTTGTTTAAGGTTGGAACAAACTGCTAAAGAGAACAGAGGAGAGGCACTGAGGTCAAATTATTTTGTTTATGTAATTACAGCTTCCTGGAATTTTTCCAGTTCATGGTAGGTGCTCGAAAAACACTTGTTGATGTGAATAGAAAAAATTCATTGGATTTTTACTTTACTCAAAAATAAACATCTATTGGTCAAGAAATTTATAATATTACTTTTGACTTCAGTTGTCTGAGGATTATTTGTTATTTATGTGCCAATTCATCATGATTCAATAAGATGAACGAGATGGAAAAATGATTCAAGCTAGTCAGAGTAACGTTTTAGGAAGATGTCTACAAAATAGAAGATCATTGTGTCTGTCTCCTAGCTTCAAACCTAAAATGTTTCAATATCAGCAGAGACAAAACCCAAGCCAAATACTGACTTAACTTAGCATCAGGCCAACTTTATACTGATTGTAGTGTGACCCTGACAGTTAGTGCTAGTAAAAGGGATTATTACACAGTCCTTGTGAATAAATTACATCCTGGTACTAAGTTTTCAGGAAATGGTTTTCTGTCTGTTTGGTTTTTTTTTTTTTGATTCTCTCATTATGACAAAAGACATCTTCCTCTGGCTCAGGGTTCTGTTCTGAAGTCAGTCTCTGGGCCTTTGCTCTTTCTCGTGAACCTCTGCCACCAATCAAGTCTATACTGCAGAGTGATTTCCATAATGTTTTCTTGATGTCATGATTTTCTTGACTCCTGCTGCACGGGCTGTGCACAGTAGTATCTGTCACCTACAGGAGTGGAGTGACCTTCAGATATTGAGTCTTTCATCACTGCCTGGGCTGAGCATGAATGAGACCAATGTCTGTCACGTCAAGGGCTGGAAAGCTTGGGATGACTTTCAATGAACTCTGAGCTGAAAACTCCACAGTACCATCTCTTATCCATGAAGATATCAGAGCCAATATTATGTTGACAGGAAACACTGTATAATATGAATCCTGATTTCTCAGGATATGAGAAATATCAGATGTGATATGAATTTTTTTCTAACAAAAATGAAATGCTTGGGGAATGTTTTAATTTACCAAAGTCTTGCTCAAAAAACTGAGACTAAAACCTTGGACTTCAGAGAAAATACATCTGAGGTTAGAAAAATGATGTCTAATTGGGGAAAAGGGATTGGGTTTCTATTTGTTTATCTGTGCTCAATATGTTGGGTACATTTAGTTGCAAAACAGACTAATTCCACGCTACTTTAGGTGTAATTGTTTTAACCACTCATCATCTATGACAGTATACCAAGTAATTCAGATAAGTATTTGGAATTACTGACTGTAATATTTTTCATAAGTGAGCAAGTTAAAAATGATCTCAATTTTTTTGTTCTTACTTTGTAACTTTCCAGAACAGATGTCTTCATATACTTTGACATAAAAGATAATTTTTGTTACTTTAGCAGGTAGTGGAGATGGTAGGAGTGGTGGGGGTGCATGAGTATTGGGGGAAAGAATAGTGGGAGAGAAATTATAAAGACTAACTGGAACATTAAGAAAATACATTCAGTCCAGAGTATCTATGGGGGGAGTTAGGGCTATGGAAGTTTCCTACACATTCACACGAACATACCAGAACTCTACAGAATGAGCTCTATGCTTACAATAAAGCTCTATGGTTCTAAATTCCCCTTCCTTTATTTTTTTCTTCCCTTGGATAAATGCCTCTCCATCTTGACATGCCAGGCAGAGTGGCTTTCCATGTCTCTCCACAGTGGTTTGCAACATTTTCTTTTTCCTGAATGAATCTCTGTGGGAACAGAACACCTAGACAATATTAATTCTCAGTCAACAAAGTAAAAAATTCATGTTTAAACACAATGCATTAATTGTGCTTGATCTCTTTTGGTATTGCACCATTCTGTTCTGTATAGTATAGGAACTGTAATTATTTTAGTATGGAAGAATCTGGAACAACAAGGTCACAAATATTTTTCTAAGGGGTCTAAGAATGGCCATACAAGCAACCTCTTTACTTTTTAGACAAAGCAACTAAGGGCCAATAAGATGAATGAGAGCAAAGCACCCTAGAACTAGAATTCAGATTTCTGTCCACCATGTATGTAGACATTTATATACCCACACATTTGGATCCCTCTGTTTGGGGGGAATTATGTTAAGGTTTGTTGACGAAACACTAGTAAATCAAATACTTACTGTTCTGAACTCTTTGTAGGACACTCAGTGAGTGAATTGGCAAGGACAGCTTGTCTTATGAGAAAGTGTCTCAGAAGAGAAAGGATATAGAAAGGAAAGGAAAAATGTAAAGTGATGTGAGCAAGAACAGGATGTTAAGTGAGTCTCAAGTTTTTGTTGTAGGATTTTGGTAATTCTTACAGTTTAAAACATTTTAGTGTAATAAGCAGCTGCTGTAAATGAATAGAAATCTGGAGAATTTTGACGAGTTATGTGCCTTACTGCATTAGCATTAGCCATCACTAATTCAAGCCTTCCTGAAATAATTATTTCATACCTTGATAGCATTAGCCATCACTAATTCAAGCCTTCCTGAAACAATTATTTCATGGGAGGTATGGTTACAGATTTAATTGACCAAGTGCCTCTCACAAGTGCCTCTCACATGTCAGGAGAGAAAGATAGGTCCTTAACTATTATCAGCAAATTTAATAAATCATGGGCTATTTTTAACAAAGGCTACAAAGTCATCTCTACACTTTCCCTACCCCTCTAGCAGTTTTATTTTTTGAGCCATAGAAAGTAAATGTTTCTAAAAGCTTCCTTGCCAGCTATTCCTTTCAATTAGCAATCCACTTAAGATCTGATATCACTGTTATTCCCTTAAGAACCATTTGGCTGCAATCTACACTTAATATTGAATTTGTATCAGAGAAATTCATTAGGTACAAAGATTATAAGAATTTCTTTACTCTTCCAGTCTTTTAACTCAGTCCAAGCCACTGTACCTCTGAGTCATATCAAATACACTTGGGGGTTGAGATAGAGAACTGGTAGGTAGAATACCTGTGAGATTCAGTGGTGTGGTTTCCTTGATCTCCCCAGCTCACTGGCCTTGGGTTGTCCTTTATGTTGGCTCTGAGTTTGTCTTTGGGTTTTGGTAATTTTGGAGACTTTCTTTTGTGGGTCCTTCCCACCAGCTGGTGAACAGGTGGTCCCTTTGTCCACTACCGATTTTAATTTGTTGTGCCGGTGAGGGCAGGTTGTGTTAAAGATAGTTCTTCTGTGTGTGCAAGGTTTTGAGGCTTCTGTTTTGCTCTTGTTCAGTTGTTTGCCCTGGGTAGTTTCTCCACTGTTTAGTTGTATTTCCAGATAGGTCTTGGATTGAGGTTTGTGTGGTTTCCACTTTCTCCTTCATTTTCTCCCCTGTTGGGTTTCCTCTTCCAGTGGGTATCCTGGTGTTCACTGCTTCCACCTACCCTTTTTTTGTATGATCAGTTGGAGGGGAAGGCAAAATGGTTTATGACAGCAGGAGAGTATTCTGTGATATTTACAGTAGCAGCCAGTACAGAAGAGATAGGAGATCTTTTGGGGATGTATAGTGATGACCATAATCTTCAACCCAACTAGCCACTTTTTAGAAAGGATGGATAAAAGATAAGTCTCTTGGGGGAGGGAAAGCTTGTGAGTTGAATCTAGAAAGTAGTGAGGTTGTGGGAGGTCAGATTCTAAGGTGAGGTGAGAATAAAGGATAGTAAAGAGATGTAGTGTGTGAGAGAATAGAGTTACAGTATTACAGTTTTGGAAGTGGGTTAAGATCTGGGAGGGGTATTGTGTAGTATTTATAATAGTATGGCACAGCTATTATTTATAATAACATTAGAGCAACAATCACATGACAGGACCTACAAGATTCCAAGAATAGAGAGTATTGGACCTTCAATAGTGTGTTAATGGAACCCAGGTGAAGTGAGGGACAGTAAGTTAGCAATACTCTATGAATGAGGGGACAGGGGACACCTGTCAAATGATACAATATATCCAGCCAAGGCAAAGAAGACTATAAAGAAAGAGGAGGAATACAGAGATACTATTAAAATAAAAGATGTATGAATAATGAAAAAATAATAATACAAATATGCAGTAACTTGCAGTTTCTCTGCTATAGCAAAGTGAAGTTTGTCTCTCTTTACTGTTGGGATGCCCCCTCTTTGGGTCCAACTCTGGTCTTTCTGCAGTTTCAAGTTTTTTGTATCCCTTGGTGGGGGGGGGGCGGGGGAGAAACAAGGCAGCAGAAGGGAGGAAAAATCGATAAGTTTGGAAAGAAAGGAAGAAGGAATAAAACAAGAAAGAAGAAAAGAGAGGTAAAAGGTGTTGAAAGATAAAACAGTAATAAAGTTAAAAAAGATTACTTAAATAAAATAATAAAAAATAAATGAAAGTTTAAAACAAAACCAACCAACCAAACAAACAAACAGAAAACACCTCTTGTTGGTTTCCAGCTGGCCAAGCCTGTTTTTCTGGTCTCACTGGCTGCAGCAAGCTGAGGGGCGATTGGCGTGGCCTTTCTTCCTCCTTGGTGTACTTAGCCAGTCTCACGAGAACTCTCCCAAGATCCAGACCAGTGCCTCTTCCAAGTGCCCCACTCAGGGAATCCATGTTCTCTGTTCTCTTCAGAGCAGTCTTTCCCTGGGAGTCACTGCTGTGGGCTGGGGTGCAGGCGCATGCTCTCGCCTGGCCAGGCTTCCCTGGTTTGCAGGCTTGGGTGCGAACCTTTTCCAGTGCTAGGGGGGAGCACAAGGGTGACTCTCAATTCTCCCAAGCCAGGGACCACAGACTCCACTGGTGATCAAGGGCCCCGCATTTGCCTCCTGGTGCCCATCCCTCTATCTGACACTTCAAGCAAATAAGTCTCTCCTGATGTTTTTCACACTGCGCCTGGCTGGGTAGGGAGGGAGCTGATGACCTGGATCACTTCCAGGGACCCTGCTACCATCCCTTGTCTCCCAAAGAGTCCCCTGCAGGCCCTTTCAGAGCCCCTGGAGCCTGGCACCGTGGAGGCAGCAGCTTCAGCCTGCCGCCTCTGCGCTGATCACTGGGACCTTATTGACCTGCAGCCATCTCCTCACCGTCTGGTCTTTCAGCGTCCAGTACAATTTCTGGACTCCTATTTTTCTATATACTGGGGCACTGTTGGCTATTTGCTGTGTTCCTCCGCTGATTGGTCAGGTTTTTCTCCCATGTGTGGGGGGGAGTGGAATCCTCTCCATCCTATTCCACCGCCATCTTCCCCCATCTGGATATTAACTTCTTATCAGATATATCGGCAAATGTATTCTCCCATTCTGTGGGTTGTCTTTTTATTTTGTTGATGTTTTTTCCTTTATTGTGCAATCTATAGATTCAATGCAATTCCTATTAAGACTCCAATGATGTGTTTCGCAGAACTAGAACAAATATTTAAAAAATTTATGTGGAACCACAGAAGGCCCTACATGGTAGCAACGATCCTGAGACAGAAAAACAAAGTTGGAGGAATCACACTACCTAATATCAAACTATACTATAAAGTCATAGTAATCAAAACAGCATGGTACTGGAAAAAAAAATAAGACACACAGATCAATAGAACAGAAGAGAAAGTCCAGAAATAAACCCACACCTTTATAGTCAATTAATATTTGACACAGGAAGGGAACACATACAATGGGCTAAATATAGTTTATTCAATAATGGTTTGGGGAAATTGGACAGATATATGCAGAAAAGTAAAACTAGACCACCTTCTTACACCATACACCATACACAAGAATAAATTCAAATGGATTAAAGACTTAAGTATTAGATGCAAAACTGTAAAAGTCATAGAAGAAACCATAGGCAGCAAAATCTTGGACATTGCTCATAGCAATATTTTATCCAATATATCCCCCCAGGGAAGGGAAACAAAAATAAATAAATAAACAAATGGGACTACATCAAACAAAGAAGTTTTTGCAGCTGAGTTTTTGTAAATAATCTTTGTAAACCAAAATTGATGTGATTCTTTTCAAGTACATTTCTGAAAGATAGATCTGCTTAGCAGAATTTCGGTTTTAAATAGATTTGTGCTATAACAAACTTTGAAATAGAGGTTTAACTAGACAAGTTATAGCTTTAATTCTGAAACAAAGGGATGTGTTATGTCCTCCCATTGTGGGCCCAGCAGTGTGGGATGGTTTTGGTAGGGCTAGAGCTTACATGCGACTGTTCTTTTTTTCATAGCGTGAGATATACTGCTGCTACTGGTCATAAGAGCAAGTACAGGGAACATTTGGTGTTTGGGTAGGGAACTTTTCTCAACAGGCTTTTTAAAAAAATTACTTTATTGTTGTTCAATTATAGTTGTCTTCATTTTTCCCCCACCACTCCCTGCAACCCCAGCCAAACCCACCTCCCTCCCTTGCTTCCATCCTCCCCCTTGGTTTTGTCCATGTGTCCTTTATGGTAGTTCCTGAAAACCCTTCTCCCCACTCAAAAGACTTCTCAAACTAAGAAGAGGTACATGTGAACATGCCTTAGAAGTTGGAAAATAGTAAGAGATATTATTGGACATTATTGTTATGATAAACCATCATAAAATGGTTCATATGACATCATGCAATGTTTATGTTTTAAAGACTCCATTAATTCAAATAACCAGTTAGAAAGACTTCTTCACTTCTTAGCTAATTGTCTGGCTTTATATGGCTATGAGCCAAGATCTAAAATCTCAAGATGGCAGAGACTTCATGAAGCTCAATGAGTCTTTATGTATATATTCCAAATCACCGTAACCATGAGGGACCATCCAATTTTTAGCATCTTCAGAGATGCTATAGTGTTTCTGTGTTAAGGATTTTACACAGTGAAGAGTATTTAAAAATGGGAAATGTATTAAAAACTTGAGTGTTTCTCTAAGTTACTAAAATCACGGCAGCCACCTTTCCCTCTTAGTATAATATTTGTTAAGCACATCTTGGGGTTTTTCTGGACTGAAAGGCATAATGAGGTGTTTTGTAGAATAATAAGTAGTTCTAACTTGAATGGGCTCTAGGTCCTTCCTGGAAATGGCACAGCCCAAGGGTGCAGTCACCAGCAGTGGACCTGTCCAGAAAGTCTCTTTTGAAGACCTGGTTAGTTATCTTTGCAAAGCTCTGGTTTTTTTTTTTATCCAGCAATAGTGCTTAGAAAATGATCCTCACTGACACTGACCACAACTGGACAGGAAACTCAACTATTGCATTTCCAGAAATCCCATCAGAACCTTTGGACTGTAAATTCCTGACATTTAGCACTTGGGTTACTCATCTCCACATCTCTGAAGCCCAGTACGGTGCTGAGTACATAGCATCTAGTCACGAATGAGTGTTAAAGCTAACTGCTTATGAAGTTAGTCCCTGTTGTTTCAAATAGGTCTCCCTGTCCCATTCCATAGGCATGTAGTTAATACCTTCCTCTAACCTGAAATTGCTCTTTTACCAGAAAAGAAAAATAGAAATATTTTTCTATTTTTTCAAATGGAAAAATGAATTTTTAGTCTTAATAATTGCTAGTAATAAAAATAATGCCATATAATCGCCTAGTCCAGGAATGGCAAATGCATGGCCAAACTATTGGCCATTTATGTTCCTGTAGTCAACACTGATTGTCCATCAGAATATTCCTTCCAGGTAGGCCTCTTGGACCTCAGAGCCTTTTCCACCCTGATAGAGCATTGTAGAAGAATCTGCCTTTCCCCACATCTAGTTTAGACTTACAATTTCATGGATGGAAAAACTGAGGTTCAGACTATTAGATGACTCTCTCAACAGTTAGGTAGGGAGAGAGGGGACTGGCTTGGGGACTTTAGCAGGTTATTACCCACTGTGTTCTCTCTCTCACTTTTTCTGTCAATTAATTTTTGCTGTTATTGTTACCATTTGGGGGAGGGAAGGAAGGATAGAAACATAATGATAATAGAAAAGGAAAACTTTTATGAAGTAACTTTTCTTCTCTAAACATGAGTAAATGAAGGCTAACTAACTTAAAAATTATTGACAGAAAAAAATGGAAGCTTGAAATTGTTTATTTTTAACTCCACCTTAATATCACTTAATAAGTACCACCCTAGATGCATACAAATATGCTTGCAGACATATAAAATATTAATGTGGAACAATTTGTATATGAATTTTTACCATGTTCACAGTATCTTAATAATAATAATAATGATATAATAATAATTAGTAGTAGAAAGAGGGCTTTAAAGGCAAACTTTTTAACACTGAAAAAATGTATTATAGTTAAAATGTCTACTCCTTAAAAAAAATCCACTTCAACATCTTATCAGAAAGACCAAGCGATCCTCCAGTAATCTTTTTGTAATAAACACAGCAAAGGCAAATTTGGCCATCAAAGGCATTTTGTGTCAGCATGGCAGTTTCCCAAGTTGAATGTCAGAACAAATGGTGCCACCTGCTGTTCTTCAAGGTTAGTGCTCTAGAGAGTGTGAGCATGGGGCAGAAAGGGCGGGACAGGATGGCTTTAGCCTAAAGAAGACCTATTACAACTATCAGGTCTCCTGGGGTTAGAACCTACATGCCTGCGGTTGAATTACTTCTGGTACAGGGAATAACATCCCTGACCTAAATTCAGGGCGTTTATCTGCCAGCTTTTGGAACAAGTTTGGCTCATACTTTCACTCACATTTTAAAATCTTAATTGCTATAATAATTGGGTCTGCCAAGTTTACCAGTCAGCCAAGATCTTAGAAGAATTTTAACCAAAGGCTGGAAGCTCCAGGTCGTGGTGGCTAAATCCTAAAATCGCTTTCACTGCTGCTGCAGTTCCTCCTCCTTGGGTTCATTTATGTGGGGACTGACCATATTTGGAGCTCACCTATAAATCATAAGTTGATGTCATTATTGTGATTCTCACTGACAAGGCTTAGTCTATATATTGGAAAGACAGAAAAATGTAGGCATCTGGGGTTTAAATGACTAGCCAGAATTATTCCTAATTCTGGAGAAAGACAGAGAGAAACACCTCATTTCAATTCCAATCAGACATTTTGCATTTGTTGGTTTCCCAGAGGACTGTGGTTCTCGATTAGAAGCCCCAAGGATCAGGAGATCTAACTGGTGATCTTCCCCTAGTCAAACTATAGAATGAGCATAGTCATAGCAACCTTCGAGTTACTTTTTTTAAAAGGTTTTATTTATTTATTTAGAGAGAGAGAAGAAGAGAGGGAGAAAGAGAGGGAAAGAAATATCAATGTGTGGTTGCCTCTCATGTGGCCCCCACTGGGGACCTGGCCCACAACCCAGGCATGTGCCCTGACTGGGAATCAAACCAGTGACCCTTTGGTTCCCAGTCTGTGCTCAATCCACTGAGCCACACCAGCCAGGGCTCAAGTACTTTTATTAGCATATTTCCCTTTCTGTACAGCAGCAATTTTCAACTTTTTAAAAAATCTCATAGCACACAAAAACTAATTAAATTCTGTGACACACCAAAAATATACTTTTGGCTGATAAGAACAAAAATAAGTATAATTTTGATTCATTCTGTTGAATGTGTTGGCTGTTATCATTATTTTATTTGACAATCTTAAGGAAAAAGAGGTCAGTGTCCCTGATGAAATAGTCAGGTTTTCCATGTTTTAAAAATTCTTGCAGCCCTGGCTGGTGTGGCTCAGTAGATTGAGGGCTGGCCTGCAAACCCAGGGGTTGCCAGTTTGATTCCCAGTCAGGGCACATGTCTGGGTTGCAGGCCAGGTCCCCAGTGAGGAGTACATGAGAGGCAACCACATATCGATGTTTCTCTCCTTTACTTTTTCTCTCCCTTCCCCTTTCTCTAAAAGTAAATAAATAAAATCTTTAAAAAATAAAAAAAATTCTTGCATCACACTGGTTGAAAATCTCTACTATAGAGAAATGGCATTGGGGTATATGGAATTTACCCTCATATTTTTATTGACAGCTGGCTTATGGGGTATTGCCTATAAGTGATATAATATTCACATATAATATTCAACATTATATGTGAATGTGTGTGCATCTTCCAAAAGAGTCTAGATTTTTCAATGAGTTTGATCATCCAATTAAAAATAAAGTTCAGGAACAATTGCCTGAGCACTTTGTAATCCTATAATTTAGAAACAAAGTCCTTAGAAACACAGTATAAGCTTTAAGTATAAGTTTAAGTATAAGAAACACAGTATAAGCTTTAAGCTATAAGTATAAGCTTTAAAATTGTGTATTTTTCTGCTGTTTAAAGCTATGTACAATCACATCATTATTTTTTAAAAGATTTTATTTATTTATTTTTAGAGAGAGTGGAAGGGAAGGAGAAAGAGAGGGAGAGAAACATCAATGTGTGCTTGCCTCTCATGCACCGCTCACTGCGGACCTGGCCCACAACCCAGGCATGTACCCTGACTGGGAATTGAATTGGCAATCCTTTGGTTTGCAGGCAAGCACTGGCTCAATTCACTGAGCCACACTAGCCAGAGCAAAAACATCACTATTTTAATATGAGAAAGCACATACAATTTTTAGTAAAATGGACTCTGGAGTTGGATTTCCAACTTTCAAATCCCAGATCTGCCATAGACTAGATGTGTAATCTTTGGCAAGGTTATTACCCATTCTAAGCCTTGGTTTTCTTATCTGTAAAATGTAGAAGATAAAATTGAATATTTTATAGTATATTGTGAGCCTCAAGTAAAATAGTATATATAAATTATTTTGTATAGTACCTAATACATGTTAAAAACTCAATAAATTTTAGCTCTTGTTAGTGTTGTTAGTGTTAGGTTAAAATGGAAAGAACTGAAGTTTCTGATTTTTTTTATTTTCTAAAGAAATTTTCAAGGTAAGAGAATAAAGGGTGAATAATTTTGTGGAAGGGACACTGGTAGTCTTGCTCTGCCATGGCTCACTAAGTTTGTACAAATTGCTTGTTCTCTCTGAGCCTCAATCCATGAAATAAGAAGGTTAAAACTGTAATTTGGATTGATTCTGTGTTTGCTTATCAAGGTACATTAATTCATTCAACAAGCATTTATGGGGAATCCCTTAGGCTCTGAGGTTGAGTTCCCCAGAAGCAAACTCTGAGCCGGGGGTTCATGAGAAAGAGTTTATTCTGGGATACCCAGGAAAAACCTAGGAAGTGTTGAGGAAGTGGAACACAGAAGAAAAGAAGGTCAAGTGAAGACCCACAGAGGTTGGCTTAGGGTCAATTCTGCAAAAGGCACTAGAGAAGTTGTAAATCACCAGCAGCATCACGTCCATCACGGGCCAAAGGACTAGGGTATTTATACCTCTATACCAGTTTGGTCATATTTAATGTAGTCTATACTCATGTAAATTCTGAGGAACTGTTTGCTCTGTATATGAGGTGGCAAAGCAAATTCTGACTACCTGAGGGCAACCCCTTGGCAAAAAGATAAAAGTGTTAGTTTTTACAGGAGAAAAAACACACAAGGACCTTATGTGCCTGAACTTGAAAAAGGGATCCAAGGGGACAAGGGTAAAGTATTGACAACATCTACAATGTAGAGCTTTTCTCTCTCATAATGGCACTTACGATGGGGTGAGGGGAAGTGACAAGTAGCCACACAATTAGAAAAGGGTAAATAAATACACATAGAGTGCTGAGGACCACAGAGGTAATGGCCTTAATTCAGCCCCTGGTTGCAGGGAAGAGTTTAGGGAGGACGTTCAGGAGTAAATGAAGAAAGAGAAAGAATTAGATAGGCAAAATAGAGAGGTGGTGAGAAATGAATATGGTCCAACTAGAAAAAGAGAACATGGTATGCAAGGAATTAAAATAAGCCCAATATATAGTAGTCCTCCCTTTCCACAGGAGATATGTGCCAAGACCCTCAGTGGATGCCTGAAACTGTGGATAGTAACAAATCCCTAAATAATATACTGTTTTTTCCTATACATACATACCTATGATGAAGTTTAATTTATAAATTAGGCATAGTAAAAGATGAATAGCAATGACTGATAATAAAATAGAACAACTGTAACAATTACTATAAAAAATGGCATGAATGTGGTCTTTCTGAGAGTATCATATTGTACTGTACAGACAGCATGGAGAGGCTGAACAAAATGATGATTTGCGTCCCAAGCAGGACATAGCTGGACAGCACAAGGCTTCATCTCACTACTCAGAACAGTGCACAATTTAATATTTATGAATTGTTTATTTTTGAAATTTTTCATTTAATACTTTTGGATTGTACTTGACTGGGTAACTGAAATTGTGGACAGGGAAACTAGCTAAAGGGAACAACAGTAGCCAAACTGAAGGAGAAAGGAATGGCTGATGGTGAGGCTGGAGGATGAGAAGTGGCTGAACCACGTAGTGGTGGTGAGTCACATGAGTTTGTAGGGTCTTAGGGTCATACTCAGTTTGTGTAGAGATGAGGATCAGCTGAGAAGATCCAAATGTCTTAATTTACAGTGAGATGACAACCTGTAAACTGAATCCTATTTTTCTCCTAACATCTATGAATTATAGAGAAAGAAGTCACTGGGGATACACGATCCTTTTCAAAGAATTGAAGGTAGGTAGATTTAAATTCTTTATAACATTTGCATGCTGAAATGTGAAAGAAAATTTATATACAGGCTAAAGCAACTAAAAATCTCTCTGTAATTTTGCTTGAAAAAACAAACATAAGAGCTTTCATGGTAATTGTGTTAATAATGTCATGGATTTTCCTCATTTTTGTGGTCCAGAGTAGTCTGCCATCTCCCAGATTAAACCTGTAGATTCTCATTTATATTTGCTCTGAAACAGCATGTTCTAGCACAATTTAATTTTATGGTCAAATGATGATAATTATTTCAAAAAGCTTTTAGTCATGAGCCTCTTGTGATTTTTAGTTGCAAAGGTAGCCACTCCTAAACCAGTTCTGTTTTTTAGATACAATAAAGATTTTGTCTGTTCCCACTAAGTTTTTTAATAAGAAAAATCAAATATTTCCATCTGAAAATGGGATGTCACCTTTGGATATTTCTATTGAAACAGATTACCAAACCTTTTCCTTAATTAAACTAGCTAGTTAAGGGAAATGCCAATAATTCATATCTTGTCAACCTATAATAACACCTTTGTCTTTTTCAAGGTTCATTACATGACACTTCTAAGTAATAAGTTTGATGTTTGTTTCATTTATTTACATAAGCACCAATTAAAATATTATAATTACTTTATGTATTCTACAGGTTGATACAAAACCCCAAAATCTGATTATATCTGCTATTTCAGGGATCCCTATTTTAGGATCACAGTTTAGCACTTTCGGTGGGATTTTTAACAGTAAGTCTTTCAATAGTCAAAACTACACATACTTGAAGGTATGATTATTGAATTTTTTTAAAATATTTTATTTATTTAATTTTAGATAGGGGAAGGGAAAGAGAAAAAGTGGGAGAGAAATATCAATGTGTGGTCGCCTCTCACATGCCCCCTTACTGAGGACCTGGCCTACAACTGAAGCATGTGCCCTAGACTGGGAGTCGAACCAGCAGCTGTTTTTGGTTCACAGACCCATGCTCAATCCACTGAGCTATGCTAGGCAGGGCTGATTACTGGATTTTAATGTGGATACCAATATTCCTCTATTGGGTTTTGGTGGAACAATTCTATCATCAATGTCACTAATGCCCATCAGAAATTGTCTTTGCAGAAATTTCATAAGTATCTTTTCTATAATAAAGGTAAATTTTGTTGTACTGTTTTGGAATTAATTTAAATCTTTCTGATAAATCTCTAATCACTGGAATCCAGAGCTAGCTATAGTCTAGGTTCCTTCCTGTCATGTTCAAGTTAAAGGTGGAATAAAGGCAAAGACCTAAGACCCATACTAGTGTGGTTGTTACAGGGAAATCATTTAGTCCCTTAGGATAGTTTTGCATTTAGATCCCTTAAACAAGACAGAGCATTTGATTATTTCTTCTTAAAGAACTTCACATGACAACAGTTGTTTGGTTACACTATTCTCCTTTCTTTCTGTGGGTTTATAGCATTTTAATTGTGTTTTAATCTTGTGCTTAATATAAAGCATGCATAATTCCCATGGTGGGGAGAATGCATGGAAGTAAAAAGTGTTATTATGTATTTCCCAGTCTGTTAGTGCTTTGATAGATTCCATAATTCATTCTTCAAAATAAAATTGCTATATACATTGTGTTCTTTTTACAACATTACTATTATGAGTAGGAGGACTTTTTTAGAGTAGGATAAACAGTAATTGAAAAGAAGCAACAACATTGATTTGTATAAGCTGTGTCCAGCCCATCAGAAGATGCTAATACAACAGTCATTTTCAACCAAAATGCTAGAAGAATTTTTAGAACTTGCAAAACCTGACTATTTAGACAGGGGAATTGTCTTCTTTTTCCTTACATTGTCAAATAAAAACATCAAAATGCTCTCCATATTTGTGATTGTCTCTGTTCTTGTTTGGTTAGTTTGTTTTTTAGATTCAGTTGATGATAGAAATATGGTTATTGCCATTTTATTGTTCATAGTTTTTATCATCTTCTTTTTCTTAAATAAATTTCTTAACATTTCATATGATAATGGCTTGGTGATAATGAACTCCTTTAGTTTTTTCTGGTCTGGGAAGCTCTTTATCTGCCCTTTGATTCTAAATGATAGCTTTGCTGTGTAGAGCAATCTTGGCTGTAGGTCCTGCTTTTCATGACTTTGAATATTTCTTGCCAATCCCTTCTAGCCTGCAAAGTATCTTTTGAGAAATCATCCGACAGTCTTACGGGGACTCCTTTGTAGGTGATTGTCTGCT
The DNA here is from genome assembly GCF_014824575.4 of Sturnira hondurensis. NCBI lineage: Eukaryota > Metazoa > Chordata > Mammalia > Chiroptera > Phyllostomidae > Sturnira > Sturnira hondurensis. Next base: position 316,611 of record NW_028092711.1, on the reverse strand, counting down.
TTTTCTCTTGCTGCTTTTAAGATTCTCTCTTTATCTTTAACCTTTGGCATTTTAATTATGTTGTGTTTTAGTGCAGTCCTCTTTGTGTCCATCTTATTTGGGATTCTCTGTGCTTCCTAGACTTGCATGTCTATTTCCTTCACCAAATTAGGGAAGTTTTCTTTCATTATTCCTTCAAATAGATTTCGAATATCTAGCTTTTCCCCTTTTCCTTCTGGCATCCTTATGATGTGAATGTTGGAATGCTTGAAGTTGTCCCAGAGGCTCCGAACACTATTATAGCATTTTTGGATTATTTTTTCTTCTTGTTCTGATTGGTTGTTTTTTCTTTCCTTGTGTTCCAAATCATTAATTTGATTCTCATCTTCATTGTCTCTACTGTTGTTTCCCTGTAAATTGTTCTTTATTTCAGCTAGTGTATCCTTTGTTTCTGACTGGATCTAATTTTATGCTGTTGAGGTCCTCACTAAGATCCTTGAAGATCCTTATAAACAGTGTTTTGAACTCTGCATCTGATAGATTGCTTATCTCCATTTTGTTTAGTTCTTTTGCTGGAATTTTGTTCTATCCTTTTATTTGGGCCATGACAGAGACAGAATCATGTATACAGAGAGCATTTTGATGGTTACCAGATGAGAGGAGTGTGTGAGGGCGTAGGTCAAGAGGTATTGCACAAAGATAATTAGATAGTTTTCTCCCTAGCTTCTACATTTTACATAAGACAGTTTGTAGTCATGGCTATACAAAGCAGCAAAGATAATTTCCTGTAATATGTTTATTGAAAACCATATTAAACAATTGTATGCACATGTAGTTGTAAAAATAATACAGAGAGCCCTGGCTGGTATAGCTCCGTGGATTGCGCGTGGGCCTGTGAACCAAGGGATCGCGGTTTGATTCCCAGTCAGGGCACATGCCTGGGTTGCAGGCCAGTTCCTAGCTGGGGATGCACGAGAGGCAACCATACATTGATATTTCTCTCCCTCTCTCCTTCCCTTCCCCTCTAAAGATAAATAAATAAATAAAAATTAAAAAAAATAATACAGAGAGGTGCTTTGTACTTGCCACTCCATTTTCCCCAACAGGAACATTTTGAAAGCTATAGTATATCTTAATTAGAACATTGATGTGTACCAATTTAGCAATTTTTAAAAAGATTTTATTTATTTTTAGAGAGAGGGGAAGGAAAGGAGAAAGAGAGAGATAGAAACATCAATGTGTGGTTGTTTCTCATGTGTCTCCCACCACTGGGGACCTAGCCTGTAACCTAGGCATGTGCCCTAGATTGAGAATTGAACTGGCAACCCTCTGATTCACAGGCCCACTCTCAATCCACTCAACTATGCTAGCCAGGGCTGCATTCACAGTCTTTACCAGTCTTATTCATAGTTCCAGTTTCACTTGAACTAATTTATGTGTTTGTATTAAGTTCTATACAATTTTATCACCTGTGAAGGTTCATTATACACCACAACAGTCAAGTAGTGAACAATTCTATCACTACAGAGACCCATTTTTCAATTTATTGTATATGTATTTTTGTTTTTTAATATATATATATATATTAAGATTTTATTTATTTATCTTTAGAGAGGAAGGGAAGGACAGAAGGAGAGAAATATTAATGTATGGTTGCTTCTTGTGAGTCCTCTGCTTGGAACTGGCCTGCAACCTAGGCATGTGCCCTGACTGGAAATTGAACCGCAACTGTGTGGTTCACAGGCCTGTGCTCGGTCCACTGAGCTATACCAGCCAGGGCTAAATATATATTTTTGATTATGCTATTACAGTTGTCCTGATTTTTCCCCTTGCCCCCTCCACCCAGTATCTATCTCCATTCCCTCTAGCAGTCCCCCCNATATATATATATATATTAAGATTTTATTTATTTATCTTTAGAGAGGAAGGGAAGGACAGAAGGAGAGAAATATTAATGTATGGTTGCTTCTTGTAAGTCCTCTGCTTGGAACTGGCCTGCAACCTAGGCATGTACCCTGACTGGAAATTGAACCGCAATTGTGTGGTTCATAGGCCTGTGCTCAGTCCACTGAGCTATACCAGCCAGGGCTAAATATATATTTTTGATTATGCTATTACAGTTGTCCTGATTTTTCCCCTTGCCCCCTCCACCCAGTATCTATCTCCATTCCCTCTAGCAGTCCCCCCTTTAGCTCATGTCCATGGATTGTACATATAAGTTATTTGGTTATTCCATTACATATTCTATTCTTAATGTCCCCCTGTCTATTTTGTACCTATCAATTTGTGCTTGTTAATCCCTGCACCTTTTGCCCTATTTTCCCCTTTCCTCCTCCCAACTCATATCCCTCCAAATGATCTACGTATCTATGATTCTGTCTCTGTTCTTCTTTGCTTAGTTTGTTATTTAGATTCAATGATGGATAATTGTGAATGTATTGCTATTTTAATATTCATTGTTTTCATCTTTTTTTCTTATGTAATTCCCTATAGCATTTCATATAATAATGACTTGGTGATAATGAACTCCTTTAGTTTTACCTTGTCTGGGAAGCACTTTATCTGCCCTTTCATTCTAAATGATAGCTTTGCTGTATAGAGTAATATTGGTTGTAGGTCCTTGCCTTTCATGACTTTGAATACTTCCTGCCAGTCCCTTCTTGCCTGCAAAGTATCTTTTGAGAGATCAGCTGATAGTCTTATGGGAACTCTTTTGTAGGTAATTGTCTGCTTTTTCTCTTGCTGCTTTTAAGATTCTCTCTTTAGATTTCAAATTTCTTGCTCTTCCTCTTCTCCTTCTGGCATTCCTATGATTCAGATGCTGATAAGTTTAAAGATATCTCAGAGGTTCCTAAGCCTCTCCTCATTTTTGGATTCTTCTTTCTTTCTGCTCTTCTGATTGAATGCTTTTTCCTTCCTTGCACTCCAAATGTTTGATGTGATTCTTGGCTTCATCCTCTCCACTGTTGGTTCCCTATAGATTTTTCTTTATTTCACTTAATTGAAACTTCATTTCTGCCTTGGTATTTTTATGCCATTGAAGTACCTAATTACTGGAGCATCCTGATAACCAGAGTTTTGAACTGTGCATCTGTTAGGTTGCTTATGTTGCTTTTTTATAACAACACCTACTTTCCTTCCATGTTGCCCTCCCACCCCAATTCCAAACTCTTGGCAAATCTTAAATCTGTTCTCTTGTTGTCATATCAAATATGTTGACTGCAAAAACCAAACAGTATGTAATGTTTTGTGGTTGGTTTCTTCACTCAGTATCATTTGCTGAGGATTTGCCCTAACTGTTGTATCAATAGTTTGTTCTTCTATTTCTGAGTACCATTTGTGATTTATAAACTTAGTGGCTTAAACCATCACAAATATATTATCTTATGGTTCTGTAGGTCAAAGTCTTATATTGTTGTCATTGGTGAAAATTAGGTCTTGACAGGACTGGGTTAGTTTCTGGAGGCTCCTTGACTTTTTCTGCTTCTAGGGGTTTCCAACACTCATGGTTCCTGATTGCCTATATCCATCTTCAAAGTCAGCAAGAACTGGTAAGATTTTCCTCACATCATGTGAATACAACCTTCTCTTCACCTCTCTCTTCCATTTCTGAAGATGCTTCCAATTAAATTAAGCCCATTCACAAAATCTCAGGTACTCTCCCCATCCCAAGGTCATGTGATCAGCAATCTTAATTCCATCTGCAACTTTAATTTACCTTTGTCATATGAGCCTAACTTTTTACAGGTTTTGAGGATTAGGATGTGGACAACTTTGAGGGACCATTATCATGCTCATTACAAATGTATATACCACAGTTCACTTATCTATTGACTTGTTGAAGACTATCTGGGCTGATTTCAGTTTTCAGTTCTTCCAAATAAAGCTCCCATGAACATTCAGGCATAAGATTTTGTGTGAACACAAGTTTTCATTGGTCAAGTATAAATGCTCAAGATTGAAGTAGCTGAAGATAGGGATGATATTTTTAGTTTTATAAGAAACTGTCAAGCTGTTTCCCAGAGTGGTTGTATCATTTCACATTTCTACCAGCAATATATTAGTAATCCAGTTTTCCCACATCCTTGCCAGCAGTAGTTGGTATTATTACTATTTTTAATTTTAGCCATTTTGATTGGCATGTGATGATATTTCATGTCATTGTTAACAAAATTGAACATCTTTTCATGTGCTTATTTGCCATCTATATATCCTCTTTAGTAAAATGTCTCTTTATCTTTTGCCCAATTTCGAATTAGATCATTTGTTTTTTATCAATTGAGTTTTGGGCATTTAAAAATATCTTCTACATATTAATTCTTTGTTGAACATGTGGTTTACAAATGATTTTTCTTGTCAGTAGCTTAACTTTTTATTCCCTGTTAACAGAGCCTTCTGCAGAGCAAAAGTTTTCATTTTGATGTAGTTCAATTTTCCTTTTATGAAGCATGTTTTTGGTATTAAATCTATGAACTTATTGTGTACTCTTAGATTCCAAAGACTTTCTCTTATTTATCCTAAAAATTTTAAATTTATGTTTTATGTTTAAGTCTGTGATCCGTATAGAGTTAATTTGTGTATGAGTTGTGAGGTTTAAATTGAGGTTCATGTGCCCAATTGCTCCAGTCACTTATTTAGTGATTTGAGAAAATGTGGACTTTACATGTAGAAGTCCAGTTACCCCAGTAGCAATTACTGCTGTTCTGAGGCTATCTTTTCTCCTTAAATTGTCTCTACATATTTGTTTAAATCAGCTGAGCACATTTGTGTGAATCCACGATCTTTTATACCATGCCATGTTTCCTTATATGTCTTTCTACACTGTTTTTATGAGCTGGTTTTATTAGTTTCAGTTAGTTATATTTGATCTTCTTCATTGTGTCTCTGACACTGGAGAATTAAATAGCTACCCCCAAGGGATCTTACTTCTGTAAATATGTCTTAAGAATCCCAAAACGGCAACCAGAAAAAATATATGCATCCCTATCTTCATAGCAGCATTGCTTATAATAGCTAAGGTCTGAAAACAGCCCAAGTGTATACCAGGACATGAGTGAATAAAAAGATGTGGTACATTTACACAATGGAATAACACAGCTATAACAAAGAACTCTTCCCTTTGCTACATACAGCATGGATGAACTCAGAGTTTATTATTGAAGCAAAATAAGCCAGTCACAGAAAGAGAAATACCATATGATCTCACTCATATGTGGAATCTAATGAACAAAATCTAATGAACTGGTGAACAAAATAAAACCAGAGGCATAGATACATAGAACAATAGACTGACAGATCTCAGAGGGGAGGGGAGTTGGGGGAAATTGGAAGAGATTAGCCAAAGAACATGCTTACATATATGCATAGCCCTTGGACACAGACAACGATGTGGTGAAGGCCAGGGTAGGGGGCAGAGGCTGGTCTGAGGGGGAGAAATGGGGGACATCTTTAATAGTGTCAACAATAAAAAAAATATGCTGAGTAGCAAAGTATAATATTACCTTACTAAGCATTTCCTTAAATGAAACCACTCTATCATCTTTTTAATGTTTATAAGCCATGTAAAGTTTATCTGTCATATGCATAGCTTTCTGACAAAAAGGCACATAGCTTTTCTTTGTTATTGTTTAGGTGCAGGTAAATATACTCCACTTTAAACAAAACTGTGGTATAAGAAGTTTGCTTTCTCCAAGCATTATCTAGATCTCATTTTTTCCTCTCTCCACCCAAATTCTACAGCCCCGTCTGCTAGGTCCTCATAATCAGAAGGCAAGTAACTAAATTACTTATTTGTAATTCTTGATTAAATACATTGAAATGCACTTATGGTTAAATATTACATCTGCCATTCATTTATACTTCAGAGCTTTGATGTCTAATTTAGGTAGGAAAAAGTGTGTATGTGTGTGTGTGTGTGTTTAACTGAGGAGAGCATGCTATGACACTTTATGAACAAATAACAAGACATTTTTTTCCTTCAGGTATTTGAGAGAGATGGGTTGGAGAGGAGGGTTATTGGAATCTTATTAGGCTTATTTCCCTGACATCACCAGTATTATTCATAACATTTAAATAGTGCTGTATTTGTTATTAAGTAACATTATAAAATATTTAAAATTTAATCCTCATGGCCATTGTGACTTATTATTGTTCCCAATTTAGAAAGGTAAAGTCTGTAGGTGACATACTCATGGTACATATTAACTTCATTTGGAAGTAAGAGATGAGACACTCCATAGCCTTCCGTTTTCTAGAACAATGAAATGTCCCGGAATCCTTACCCAACTCAGGATGCTCCTTCTAGAAGAACACTGTTCAATGGCACTTTCTGCAATGATCCAAATGTGTTACATCTGTGCTCCAAGATGGCAGTCACAAGCCACAGGTACCTATTGAATACTTGATATGTGGTTAATACTAGGAGGAATTGAACTTTAATATTAATTAATTAATATTTATATCCAAATAGCTATATATGGCTAGTGGCTGCTGTATAGGACAGTAAGTTCTAAACATTCCGTCTTTCTGTCATCTTTCAGCCTCCCTCTAGTTTTACTTCCTTCAATATGTTGGTTAGAGTCTATTATCTATCATTTTGATTGCTCATTTGCCAATAATTTTAACTCCCATCCTTTACTGTTCTTTGTAACACTTACTCTCACTTGGTTCAACTGAAATGCCTACTTCACTTTTCATATACCTGAACTATAACATATTTCTGAAAGTCACTGTGTCAACATGTTGGTATCTACAAATTCATGGTTCTTTAACCTGAATGGAGCCATCAATACACTAGACCAGGGATGTCAAACTTATTGTCACTGGGGGCCACATCAGCCTCACAGTTGCCTTCAAAGGACCAAATATACAGCTCCTTGCCCCTAGTTAAGGAGTAGTTACATTTACACAGTCCTAAAATTACATTTGGCTCTGGGAAGGCAACCATGAGGCTGATGTGGCCCCCGGTTAAAATGAGTTTGACACCCCCGCACTAGACAGTGCTACTGTGCTTCCTACTCACTCTCTATTGCCTTCTCTATGCAGGCCTCTTCCTCTAGTCTAAGGGATCTCCTTTAGCTCAGGATTTCAACAACTGTCTGTGAGTTGATACCCAAGTCTGTATCTCTGGCACAAATCTCTCTCTCAGAATCCTAGAAGACAAATGTACCATATCTGAATCTGTATCCAGCCTTTTCCTCTATCCACAGAGCTGCTTCCTCTTATGTTCTCAATCTCAGTGGACTATACCACCTGACATTCAGTGCACACCACAGGATTTTAATCGTCACACGGACCCTCCCTAGTTTTCATTCTTTATATCAAATTTCCAAATTCTGTAGATATTCCACTACATTTCTTTCACTGTGTTCCATCTTTTTATCCTACTTTTACTATAGTCCAGATCACAATAATTCCTCCTCTTCTGTGCTCTCAATCAGATAAACTCAGTAGAGTATCTTTAAGACATTATCTTTCTAAAAAACAAAAACATGTCCTTGATTAAAGTCCTCAGTGATCTCCATTACTCTCAGAATCATGTTTGTGTTCCAAACTCTTTAGCATCTGCCTTCCCTCTCCAGTCTCACTGTTTGCTTCTTCCTCATGCTTTAACTTTTAACATGTATAATGCAACCATGTTATACATATACACATACAGAGGGTGAGGAGACAATGATAAAACAAATGTATTGATATACTAAACTTGGTGACTTTAGGGCAAAGGGTATATGAAATCTATGTATTATGCTCGCAACTTTTCTGTATGTTTTAAATTACTTTACAAAAAAGTTAAAGACAAAGTTCTGAGAGTTTTGATTTCCAGTTTTATAACTGTTGTCAAGCAAATGTGAGAGATTCTGTTCTCACTATTTTTGGTATATTACAGCTAAAATTAAAAGGTGTTATAGAAAATCTTACAGTAAAAATGTTTTGTTTAAAAATAGCTCAGTAAAAGCTAGAAGAATAGACTGTAAGTATAATCAATCATGCGTAATGTTTAGAAGAATTCTGAGTATGTATAAAACAATATTATCAATGGATAATGGAATGGTTGATGAAATTTGACATAATTTTATTTTCTTTATTCTTATTGTCTATATGTTTTCTAATTTAACAAAACAGAAACTTATATATTGGTTAACAAAATTGAAAATAAATCTAATGGTGTTTTAACAAGAAATTAAAAAATGAAAAAAAAGCAAATAGGTTCCATCTCCCATAACCTTGGCTGATAAGGTTTGAGAGTAAAGCACATTTAGACGGAGACTTCCTTAGGAGCATCTCAGGCTACTTGATTGTCTACATACTTAAAGAGTCTAATTATGTCTTTTTTAGAGAGACAAATATTTACAAAAATGAGATAGGTTTAAAAATTATGGCAATTTTCCAAGTCTCTTTTTCTTATTTTCATCCCTTTTCCAATAAAGCAACCCTAGCCTTTGCTCTGTAAGGATGTGCTTTTGTATCGCAATAGGTCATGACCAGATTATATGACAGGCACTTTATGCCAAATCTCAAAAACTTCTCTAAAATCTGGACCTTATATACCAATGTCATATATTCTAGGCTTTTTGATGACAGAGACCTAGTCCACCTCAACCTCTGTTGAATACCCAGCACACATAAAATATTTAAATAAATATTTTATGCAGAAATAACACCATTCTAACTTATCTTGACTAAACTGCACATTTTCTGTCTCTTCTAATTTGATTGTCAATTTTAATTTAGGATTGGATCTTGGTTTTAGCTAATAAAATTTTAGTTAAATATTATTCATTCATCAAATATGACGGTTCCAGTCTCCATGTGGAGCCCCTCATAAGTATGTTTCCCAAGCACCTGAAGCCTGTTCTTGTAATTGCATTTACTGGACACTATTGCAATGGCCCCTTTACTCTGCTGCCCCAACCCCCAGACCCAACCCAAGAGAACATAAGCTTCCTGAAACATTTATTTTCATGTCTAGAATGCTTTGTGGTACACATAAATTTTCAAAAAGTATTTTCCATTTGTTGATAAACTAAATTTGACATCCTTATTTTAAAATGAATAAATAGAGACCTTAGGTGGTTAAACATCTTTTTCAGAATCACAGCTAAATATCTGTAGACAAGAAGTGTTGGAGAGGTTGTGGAGAAAAGGGATCCCTAGTGCACTGTTGGTGGGATTGTAGACTGGTACAACCACTATGGAAAACAGTATGGAATTTCCTTAGAAAAGTAAAAATGGATCTTCCTTTTGACCCAGCAATTCCACTGCTAGGATTACATCCTAAGAACCCTGAAAGACGAATCCAAAACACCCTATGCTCCCCAATGTTCATAGCAGCACAATTTGCAATAGCCAGTATTGGAAACAATGTAGGTGCCCATCAATAAATGAATGGATTCAAAAACTATGGTACATTTACACAATGGAATTCTATGCAGTGGAAAGAAAGAAGGAGCTCCTACCCTTTGCAACAGCTTGGATGGAATGGGAAAACATGATGCTAAGTGAAATAAGCCAGGTGGTGAAAGACAAATACCATATGATCTCACCTTTAACCAGAATCTAATAAACAAAATAAACAAACAAGCAAAATATACCCAAAGACACTGAAATAGACAACAGGCTGACAGTGACCAGAAGGAACAGGGAAGGGAATTTTTAGAGGAGGTGGGGAAAATTTTGAAGGAGCTAGTATAAAGGATACATGGACAATAACGGGGGGGGGGGTAGAGATGGGAGGGAGGTGGGAAGGACTAGGGGGATGGGCTGGAATGGGGGTAAATGGCAGAAAACTGTACTTGAACAACAATTAAAATAAATTAAAAAATAAAAATATATAAAATATAAAAAAAACATGAAGACAATAATAAGAACCTAGACTTCCTCATTAATACCCATTGCTCTTTCTTTTTAAATATAATCCTGTTGTTATTTTGAACACCTATATATGTTCATAAACACAGAAATGTTTTGGTCTATAACAAAAGTTGCAGTGAGTATGACAATTACAATTTTATCTCAGCAATCCTGCTTGATTTTCCAAATCTTAAGGTCTCCTCTAATCCTGCCTAGTCTTAGGCAGTTTTTAAATATCTAAAACTGTTATTTCTACCTTTGATATCAACAGGAGCTCAACTGTGACCTTTTATGTATGCATAATTGACTCATTATTATTTATTAACTCTAAATTTTCACTGAAATTGGATTCCAATAAGTGTCTGCATGGTATCTGCATTTGTTATCTTCATAAGAAAAATGATAAATTAGGCAGACAGATAAAGGAGCAAAAGGTCTTCCTCAATGAGATGACTTGTTTAACATTTTAACAGATTATGACAGAAGTCATTAGCCACTGCCCAATATCCAATCCACTCTTAAAAAAAAAATAGAATGCTGCATTTTAGTTGATCACATGGACATTCAGCTAAAGACTCCATTTTGTAGTGTCCCTAAAAACAGTAACTGAGGGTGGCTATGTGACTGATTTCTAAATACTGGAATGGAAATGGAAGTAATATGTGCAATATCTGGATCATTCCCTCAAAGGGAAAGAATATGCCCCACCATTCTCTCTTTTTCCCTCTGTTAGCTGGAATCCTGGTATGTTGGTGGGACATGGAACAGTCATCATCAACATGAGATGGAGGATGTGTGACAAGGATCTCAGGGCAACAAAATATAAGGAGCCTTGATCCCTGATGATTGTCCAGGCCCATATGAGCCCTGGACCATTTATCTTTGTTTTGAATGAGAGAGAAATAAACTTGTATGTTATCTGTGTCACTATTATTTTGAGTTTCTCCGTTAGAGCAGGCAATCTGATAGCCTATGAAATACCTTCTTCATTTAATGCTATTAAATTCAAGTTCTAAATAGATTTGTAGTAGATTAATATATTTTATTACTTATGTAAAATAATAAAAATATAATAATCATTAATAAAAACTACTTGAACATAAAGTGAATACATATAGTCAGTAAATGTATTTCATTTATAAGCTATCAGGAATAGATAGGTTATTAGTACTTATGCTCTATGGAATATTTTAATTAACTTTCTGGCAATGACCTTGGGAAACAAAATTCTAACCTAGAAGAAGCTTTAAATCCAATGAGTACCAAGCAAACACACCCTGTAATTCAATAGGTAACTTCTTATCTCAGTGACCCTAGTTTACAAACACATCACTCTTACCCCTGATTTTCTATGACTGTTCACACAAACCCCTGCTTCAGCTAAACTGAATTATTGCAGTCTGATATAAGAATCACTTAATGTTTTGTGGTTGTTTTTTTTTTTTTTTGTCTATGGTACTAGCACATATTAGAAGCTCACCTGATATGTATAGAAAGAATGTTAAATATTTTCTTCACCATGGAATACATACCCTCTACATCCAAAGATCTGTCTGATCAAAACTAAAGTACAAGACACAAATTAGGGGCGTTGTGAGAAGATGGTGGCGGAGTAGGACAAAGGATTTCGCTTCCCTCCACGTGCCAGAGAAAAACTGGGCTGACCTGCAGAGGAGCACAGCAGATAGCCAACAGGGACCCAGTATATAGGAAGGCAGGACTCCAGAAAGTGTAGCGGACACTGAATGACCAGAGGTTGAGGAGAGGAGATGACTGAAGATCAACAAGGTATGAGGGAACAGAGCAGAGGCTTCAGGCCCTCTACCAGTACACACCAGGGCCCTGGCTGGGCAGCCTTGGTCTTTGAGAGCTGAGGGCAGGAAACAAAAACTCTGGGAGAGAACTAGTCACCGGCACCCTCCCTATCCGGCAGGGCGCAGATTGGAAAACACCAGGAGAGATCGGTTTGCCTATAGTGGCGGAGAGAGGAGTGGGCATTGGAAAGCAAACCAGAGAGCTCTGATAACCCATGGAGTCAGGCTGTGGTTACCGGCTTGGGAGAACTGAGAGTAGCCCAGGCGTTCCCTGTAGCACGGGGTCAGAGCTGGGTGTGCCACAGACTCTGGGAGCCTTGGGCTACTAGCAAGGCTCCCAAGGCCCCTTGAAGAGAGCATGTCATCAGCTCCCTCCCTACCCAGCCGGGCACTAACTGGAAAACCCGGGAGTCAGACAGTGGTTGCGGGCTTGGAAGAATTGTGAGTTGCCCTGTGTGTTCTGCCACAGCGCTGGGAAAGGTCCAAGCCCAAGCCTGTGAGACCAGGAAAGCCTGGCTGGGAGTGCGCACCCTCACGCCAGGCCAGGGCTGGGAAGCCTGGGGAAAAATCTGCTCTCAGTGGGGTGGGGAAGAGCAGTACCAGTCTGGATCCTGGGAGGGCATGGGTGAGACCAATCGAGTTCACCGGGATGAGAAAAGGCCACACTAATAGCCCCTCAGGCTGCTGCAGCTAGTGAGACCAGAAGAAAAGGTTTGACCAGCTGGAAACCATCAAGAGGAGTAGTTGGAAAGAGAGAACACCAAGATACCTGCAGGAGACTGCACCACTGAATTTAACAGGCATCCTACCACAGAAGTTCACACCATAAGCCCAGGGAACAAGAACAATCAATTTAAGAAGCTGAGGCCAACAAGAAGAGCAACACAAACAATGGGAAGACAAAGAAACAATCCCCAAATGAAAGAAAAGGAGAAAGTCTCAGAAAGAATGTTAGATGAAATAGAGGCAAGTCAACTATCAGATATGGAATTCAAAGCACTGGTTATCAGGAAATTCACAGAGCTTAACACAAGCGACAAGAAACTACAGGGGAGCTACAATGAACTAACAGCAAACTATATCAACATGAAAAAGGAAATAGAAACCATCAGCAAAGGCCAGGAGGAAATGAAGAATACAATTTCTGAACTGAAGAACACAGTAGAAGGTATTAAAAGTAGGATCGATGAGGCAGAAGATTGCATCAGTGAGTTAGAGGACAGAGTAGAAAGAATCTCCCAAACAGAGCAAGTAAAGGAAAAGAGAATCAGAAAAAATGAGGAGAATTTAAGAGAAATGCAAGACAATATGAAACGCAATAATATCCGAATAATAGGAATACCAGAAGGAGAAGAGGAAGAACAAGGAATAGAAAACCTATTTGAAAGAGTAATAATGGAAAATTTTTCTAATTTGATGAAAGAAAAAGTCACACAAATCCAGGAATCGCAGAGAGTCCCAATCAGGTAGAACCCAAAGCTGCAAGACACCTCATCATTAAAATGGCAAGCTTCCAAGACAAAGAGAGAATCCTAAAGGGAGCAAGGGAGAAAAAGGAAGTAACATACAAGGGGGTCCCAATAAGGTTGGCTACTGACTTCTCAATGGAAACGTTCCAAGCAAGAAGAGAATGGCAAGAAATATGCCAAGTAATGAGAACCAGAGGCCTACAACCAAGGCTACTGTACCCAGCAAGGCTCTCAATCAAGATAGAAGGCCAAATAAAGAACTTGCAAGACAAGAGAAGTCTAAAAGAATATGCCTCCACCAAACCAGCTCTACAAGATTTACTAAAAGGGCTGCTTAAAGGAAAGGAAGGAAAAGAGAGAGATGGAGAGGAACACAAGTACATGAATGGCAATGAATAAGTACCTATCAATAATAACCTTAAATGTAAATGGATTAAATGCACCAATTAAAAGACATAGAATAGCTGAATGGATAAGAAAAAATGACCCACACATATGCTGCCTACAAGAGACCTACCTCAGCTCAAAAGACCATTGCAGACTAAAAGTGAAAGGCTGGAAACAAATTTTGCAAGCAAATGGACAAGAAAAAAAAGCTGGGGTAGCAATTCTCATATCAGACAAAATAGACTTCAAAAAAAGGACCATAAAGAGAGACCCAGAAGGTGACTCCATAATACTCAAGGGAAGAATCCACCAAGAAGACACTAACATCGTAAATATATATGCACCCAACTTAGGAGCACCCAAATATATAAGGAAAATCCTTGAGAACCTCAAGAAAGGTGTTGACAGCAACACAATTATAGTAGGGGATTTTAGCACCCCATTGTCAAAAATGGACAGATCTTCCAAACAAAATATCAACTAAGATATTGTGGCATTAAATGACACTCTACATGAAATGGACCTAATTGATATATATAGAGCCCTTCATCCCAAAGAAGCTAAATACACATTCTTTTCAAATGCACATGGAACATTTTCAAGGATAGACCATATGATAGGACACAAAACGAGTCTCAACAATTTCAGGAAAATAGAAATGATACCAAACATTTTCTCTGGTCACAAGGGACTGAAATTGGAAACCATCCCCATAGGAAAAAAACCAAAACACCCAAAATCATGGAGACTGAATGGTATGCTATTGAACAACAAAAGGGGCCAAGATAGAAATTAGGGAAGAAATCAAAAAGCTTCTGAAAATAAATGAAAATAAACTCGCAACAACCCAAAACTTATGGGACACAGTGAAGGCAGTCCTAAGAAGGAAGTTCATAGCAAGACAGGCTTACCTAAAGAGGACAAAAACATTTCAAACAAACAACCTAACCCGACGCCTGCAAGAACTCGAGGAACAACAACAAAGACAGCCCAGAGCAAGTAGAAGGAAGGAAATAAGCAAGATCAGAGCAGAATTAAATGACATAGAGACTAAAAGCATAATTCTAAGGATCAATGAATCCAGGAGCTGTTTTTTGGAAAGGTAAACAAAATAGAGAAACTTTAAGTAGGCTCATCAAAAAAAAAAAAAAAAAAAGAGAGAGAGGACCCAAATAAACACAATCAGAACTGAAAGAGGAGAGATTACAACTGGTACCACAGAAATAGAAGGGATTGTAAGAAATTACTATGAAGAACTGTATGCCAAGAAATTTGAAAACCTAGGTGAAATGGAAAAATTTCTAGAAAAATATAATCTTCCAAAACTCAATGAAAAAAGCAGAAAACCTGAACAGGCCAATAACAGCAGATGAAATTGAAGAAGTAATAAAAAAAACTCCCATCACACAAAAGCCCTGGACCAGATGGTTTCACAGGAGAACTCTGCAAAGTTTTTAAGGAAGAGCTAACCCCTATTCTTCACAGACTATTCCAAAAAATCCAAAAGGAGGGAAAACTCCCCAACTCTTTTTATGAAGCCAGTATCATCCTAATTCCAAAGGCAGATAGAGGCACAACAAAGAAAGAAAACTAGAGGCCAATATCGCTGATGAACATAGACATTAAAATTCTCAATAAAATATTGGCAAATCGCATCCAACAATACATCAAAAAGATCATACACCACGACCAAGTGGGATTCATCCCAGGGATGTAAGGATGGTTCAATATGTGTAAATCAGTAAATGTAATATACCACATAAACAAAAGCAAAGACAAAAACCACATGATCATATCAATAGACACGGGAAAAGCTTTTGATAAGGTACAATACCCATTTACGATAAAGGTACTCAGAAAAATGGGAAAAGAGGGAGCATTCCTCAATATAATAAAGGCCATATATGAAAGACCTACAGCCAACATCATACTCAATGGGCAAAAACTAAAATCTTTTTCATTAAGATCAGGAACAAGACAAGGTTGACCACTTTCACCACTTCTATTCAATATAGTATTGGAAGTTTTAGCCACAGTGATCAGACAAGAAAAGGAAATGAAAGGCATCCAAATCGGAAAGGAGGAAACAAAACTGGCAATGTTTGCAGATGACATGATAGTGTACATGGAAAATCCTATAGACTCTACCCAAAAACTGCTTGAACTAATAAATGAATTTGGCAACAAAACAGCGGGATACAAAGTCAATATCCAGAAATCAAAGGCATTTTTGTATACCAACAATGAAACAGCAGAAGCAGAAATCAAGAAAAAATTTCATTCCATATAGCAAAAACAAAAATAAAATATCTGGGAGTAAATCTAACCAAGGAGGTAAAAAACCTGTATGCAGAAAACTACACAACACTGAAGAAAGAAATCAAGAAAGACACAAACAAATGGAAACATATACCACGTTCATGGACTGGAAGAATTAACATCATCGAAATGTGCATACTACCCAAAGCAATTTACAGATTCAATGCAGTACCTATTAAAGTACCAATGGCATATTTTACAGACATAGAACAAACACTTCAAAAATTTATATGGAACCATAAAAGACCCCGAATAGCAGCTGCAATTTTGAGAAAGAAGAACAAAGTAGGAGGGATCACAATACCTGATATCAAACTGTATTACAAGGCCACTCTAATCAGAACAGCCTGGTACTGGCATAAAAATAGGCACATAGACCAATGGAATAGAACAGAGAGCCCAGAAATAAACCCAACTCTCTACAGTCAATTAATATTCGACAAAGGGGGCAGTAACATAAAATGGAGTAAAGACAGCCTTTTCAACAAATGGTGTTGGGAGAACTAGACAGCTACGTGCAAAAAAATGAATCTCGAGCACCAACTTACACCATACACCAAAATAAATTCAAGGTGGACAAAAGACTTAAGTATAAGCTGTGACACCATTAAAGTCCTAGAGGAGAACATTGGCAGAAAAGTCTCAGATATTCCATGCAGCAATATTTTTACTGATATGTCCCCTAGAGCAAGGGACATAAAGAAAAGAATAAATAAATGGGATTTCACCAAAATAAAAAGCTTTTGCATGGCTAAAGAAAACAGTATTAAAATAAAAAGAGAACCAACTATATGGAAAAACATATTTGCCAATGTTGCCTCAGACAAGGATTTAATCTCCAAAATATATAAAGAACTTACATGATTCCACTCTAAGAAGACAAGGAACCCAATTAAAAAATGGGCAAAGGACTTCAACAAACAATTCTCTAAGGAGACTATACAGAGGACCCATAGACACATGAAACGATGCTCCATATTGCTAGCTATCAGAGAGATTCAAATTAAAACCACAAGGAGATACCACTTTACACTGGTCAGAATAGCCATCATAAACAAAGCAACAAACAAGTGTTGGAAAGGTTGTGGAGAAAAGGGGACCCTAGTACTGTTGGTGGGATTGCAGACTGGTACAACCACAGTGAAAAACAGTATGGAATTTTCTAAAAAATCTAAAAGTGGATCTACCTTTTGACCCAGCAATTCCACTGCTAGGATTATATCCTAAGAACCCTGAAATGCCAATCCAAAAGAACCTATGCACCCCAATGTTCATAGTAGCACAATTTACAATAGCCAAGTGCTGGAAGAAACCTAAATGCCCATCAGTAAATGAATGGATCACAAAACTATGGTACATTTCTACAATGGAATTCCATGCATCAGAAAGAAAGAGTTTCTACCCTTTGCAACAGCATGGATGGAACTGGAAAGTATTATGCTAAGTGAAATAAGCCAGGTGGTGAAAGACAAATACTGTATGATATCACTTTTAACAGGAACCTAAACAACAAACAAACAAAGAGGCAAAATATAACCAAAGACAATGAAATTGAGAACAGGCTGAGTGTGACCAGAAGAGAGAGGGGAGGGAATTTCAGGGGGAAAGGGGAAGATGATTTTACAAGAAGAAGTATAAAGGACACATGGACAAAAATTAAGTGAGGTGGAAATAGGAGGGAGGTGGGGACCACTGGGGGATTGAGCTGAGATGGGAGTGAAAGAGAGGAAACTGTACTTGAACAACAATTAAAATAAATAAATTAAAAAAATAAAATAAAATTATATACCATGATAAGTGGTGCCTATTTTAGAGATGCAAGATTGCTTCAATATTTAAAAATCAGTCTATATAATTTACATTAATGGACTAAGGAAGAAAAAAATGCACGATCATATCAAATGTATTTTCATACAGAAAATAATTAACAAATTTTAGCATCCATTTATGATATTTTTTAAAGTTTTTAGAAATAGAAATAGAGAACTTTTTCTGCTTGATGAGGAGCATCTACAAAAAATCCTATTTGTTACTTTTTGCAGATGACATGATCATCTACATAGAAAAATCTCAAAGACATTCTCCCCAAAGAAACCCATTCCTAGTACTAGTAATTGATTTCAACAAGGTCACAATATACAGGATAATATACAAATTATCCTTACAAAATTCAATTGTAATTCTTATACTATAAATAAACACCTGGAGACTAAAACTAACATCATTAACTATTGCAATCACTAAAAATGAAATACTTAGATAGAAATCTAATACAATATATAGAATTGTATGCTGGAAACTATGAAAGGCTGGAAATAGAAATGAATCCAAATAAATTGAGAGGTATACTGTGTTGTTAAATTGAGAGACTTGGCATAGTGAAGATGTCAATTCATTCAACATTAACATATAGTTAAAGAAAATGTCTGTAAAATTCTCAGAAGATTTGTTTGCAAACAAAGTGAAGATTTTTCTAAAATTTATATGGGAAAGCAGAGGAATTAGAATAGCTAAAACAATTTTGATAAGAAGAGCCCTCACCAGTGTGGCTCAGGTGGATATGCACCATCCTGCAAAGCAAAAGGTTGTTGTTTTGATTCTTGGTCATGTCACCTGCATGGGTTGAGGGTTTGGTCCCCGATTAGGGCACATAAAAGATGCAACCAATAGATGTTTCTCCCTTACATCAATGTTTCTCTCTTCCCGTCTTTCTCCTTCCCTTCCTTTCTCTAAAAATAAATAAATCAAACCTTCTAAATTTGTTTTCATTAGAAGAATAAAGTGAGAGAAATCAGTCTACCCAATTTCATGACTAATTATACAGCTATAGTGATCAAGAACTGTGTGAAGAGGAATAGACACAAAGGGCAATGGAACAATGTGGAACTTAGAAATAGATGCACACAAATATGCCCAAACTGTTTTTTTCACAATTATACAAAAGCAATTTAATGGAGGAATGATAATCTTTTCAACAAATGGTGCTGGAACAATTGGATATCTATAGGTAAAATCAAAAACAAAAGAAAAAACACAAACAAAACTCAATCTCAACATCTAATTTTATATGCAGATAAACACCAAATGAAATGATAATTTTTTAGAATAAATATAGAAAAACACAAGAAATCTTCAGGGTCTAGAGCCAGGCAAAAAGTTTTTATATTACACTGAAAGCATGAGCTATAACAGAAGATCAATAGATTATGTGAATATTAGAAAATTTTACTCTGAAAAAGACCTTGTTAATAGGATGAAATTGAGCTATGGTCTAAAAGAAAATATTTACAAATCACCTATCTAACAAAGGACTAGTATCTAGAATATATAACAAACATTGCAAACTTAGCAACATTAAAAGAAAACAATTCAATTGGAAATTGGGCAGAAATATGAGAAGACTTTTTACCAAAGAGGATATACAGATGGCAAATAAGCACTTAAAAAGATTTTCCACATCATTAGCCATTAGGGAAATGCAAATGAAAACCACAATGAGATATCACTAAACACTTATCTGAATGGTTAAAATAAAAAAAAAAAAAAGTAACGCCACCACATGCTGGTGAGGATGCAAAGAAACTGGATCAGTCAAATACTACAGTAAAATGCCATGGCCACTCTGGAAAATAATTCGACAGTTTCTTTTTTTTTAAAGATTTTATTAATTTATTTTTAGAGAGAAGGGAAGGGTGGGAGAAAGAGAGGGAGAGAAGTATTGATGTGTGGGAAACATCGATTGGTTGCCTCTCACACATGCTCCAACTGGGGACTAAACCTGCAACTTAGGTTATGCCCTGACTGAGAATCAAACTGGTGACTTTTCACTTTGCAGAACCAATGCCCAACCAACAGCCACACTCACCAGGACTAATTTGACAGTTTCTTATAAAGTTAAACATACAACTTCCATATGACCCAGAAATTGCACTCTTAGGGATTTATTTTGGGGAGATAAAAATTTATGTTTATACAAATGTGTATGAATGTTTATAGCAGCTTTACATAACATTAAAAATTTGGACACCACATGGATATCTTTAAACAGGTGAATGGTAAACAAACTGTTGGGTACATCCATGCCTTGTAATACTACTCAGCAATAAAAAAGTATAAACTGTTGATACAAGGACAACGTGACTGAATTTCCAGATAACTGCACTCACTGAAAAAAAGCCAATGCTAAAAGTTTATTTACATGCTGTATGATTCTATTTATACAACATTCATGAAAAGAGATTAGTGGTTGGTAGGGCTTAAATTCAGGGTGAGAGTAGACAGAAGTTGTGTGGTGATGACAAAAGCAATCCCTATGTCAATGTTAATATCCTGGCTGGGATATGGCGCTCAAGTTTTTCAAGATGCTACCCTTGAAGGAAACTGGGTAACAGGTACAATAATCTATCCTATATTATTTCTTCCAACTGCTTGTAAATCTACAATTTTCTCAAAATAAAATTTAAATTATGAAGTTCAATAAATAGTAGTATAAATTCACTACTATTTGGTACACTAGGAGGGTGAGACTAAAATTATTCTTATATGTGAAAAGTAATATCTAATGTCATTCCAAAAAGTAGCCCAGGAACCACTGTAGAAGCTACTATTTTGAAGTTTTTAAGCATAAGATTTTTAAGGTTACTACATAAATTTTACACCCCCTAATTTTCTTGGCAACACCTTTAGCTATTATTTTTTAATTATGGCAAAACAGCAAAACCTCAAATTAAGTTACTAGGCAGAGCAGTCTTCACAAGCAACAGGCTCTTTGTTGAGTTCTTCAAAATTGAGCTGCAGTCTTAGTGTGAGACTGAGTACCACACGTCCCCCTGGTGGGGACACATGGCTCCACAATTGATAGAATTTGCCATAATCTTTATTTTTCAATTCAATTTGATTTATTTATTTTTAAATTTATTTATTTTAATTGTTGTTCAAGTACAGTTTTCTGTCTTTTACTCCCATCCCAGCTCACCCCCCCAGTGCTCCCCACCTCCCTCCCATTTCCACCCCCTTTAATTTTTGTCCATGTGTCCTCTGTACTTGCCATAATCCTCTGAGAGGAGAGTTGTAAAGGACATCTTGTGCAAAGAAAATTCAGTCAGGTTCTAACAGTAAGGCAGTTACTTTTTTTCCTGCTAGCTTGGATGATTGCTCAGATGGAGCTTCTTTTAACAATTTAGTTGGCAGGATTTTAGCAACAATACACTTCTCTTCAATAGGGCTTCAAAATCCCAGAGGTAAAGTTCCTCAGGAATGGCACTCTGTGTAAGGCTCTAGGAAGGACAGGGGTGAGAGAGGAGGATGGATTGGCTGTGCCCCTCTCCCAGATGGCGAGCAACCTGTTACTTTGCAAAGAAAGCCTTCTGGGAGCCAGCTGTATCTAGCTGTCAGCAGCACCTGGTGAGGACAGAGCACATTCCAGCATCCATTTCCATCATCACCCCTCTCTCATTAGGTAAAAGGTTTTCCTCAGCTCTGGGTTCCCTGACAGAAATGCTAAAGGCTCTTAGGAAAAGTCAAAGTGTCTTGCATACTGAGGACTAGTATTTGGAGATTCCTAAGGCCAATTTTCACTAGCACTTCAGGCTTATGAGATGCACCTGATATGCAATCTCATAAACAAATGCAAATGAACTTAGAACTAAATTGGTTTTCTAAATATGGCCTGGAAACTCAGCCCAACTGCAAGGTTGCCCTTTTGTAATCTCCAGTGACCAGAACCTGATTGTTGTCAGTGGAAATTAGTTCTCAAATAGGATTGAAAGCAAAGCATTCCATGGACCCACACATGGGATATTGATGATGTACAATTAAGTGGGTTCCCCTCCTTCCCTCCCAATGCCCCATCTCCATCTGTCTCACCATGGAAAGAGTCCAACCTTGTCCTTAGTAAGGCCAAATCAAGGTCAGTGTCCAGAGTTTCTGTTCCATATTAAAGAAAAGTCCAGTCCATCATCCAGTGTTTCCAGAGGTAGTCAGCCCACTGCTGAGCTCCAGTATTCAGACTCCCACCTGGAGGCTGTGGACCATGTGGCTGCTATGGTCATGGAGAGAACAGGTGTGTGTACCATGTGCAAGTGCTTGTCACAAGCAAGAGAGAGAGCTTTTTTGTTCCCCTGGGGTTATAATCAGGAAATCAGGTTTGGGACAGCCCAAGTGCTTTCTGATTGACAGACCAATCAACTTTCCAAGTTTCTTCTGGCTGGATAGGGTCCATTCCCTAGTTAGACTGACAGACCTCTGTGGTCCAGAACCTCTCTTTATACCCCTTGACAATCTCAGAAGGGGCGAGGTAGCAGTATTAATTCCCTTAGTGGAGCAATGCTATAATCCCCTGGGGTGTGAAGCTGTATCTTCCTGACCATAAAGCAGGCTTCTGTTTCCCAGTACATTAAGCTCAATCTCTAGTTCCCTTCACTTTCTTTCCTATATCAATATCTAGGTAAACACTAATGGTAACATAATCATTTGGCATACAGATGTACACTATTATTTATTTTTTGATTTTTAAAATATATAAATTGGTTAAAAATGGTGATTTGTTCTTGTATTTTTTTAATTTAAAATGCTTTCTAGGTTACTGGAGTTTTGTTTTCCAGGAAATATTTGAAACACCTCAAATTGTCACGTAAATTTCCTACCTCAAAATATATTTTTCTCTTCTGTACTTCGATGGTCTACAAAAATACAAGAATGAAAAGCCTCTAACCAACTAGATTTCATTACTTTCCACATATCACAGATATGGAAAAAATTAGAACTAACATACCTTAAAAATAATTTGTAAAGCATTAGGAAAAAACAATCTAAAAATGAAAAACAATGTAAATCAAGAAGTATCAAAAATCTATGTCATATTTTTGGAAGTGTTGATAAAAAGGGAGCCACATATTAAATCTGAAGAACTCGGGAGAGTTATGCATGGTGGCCTTATAAACCCAGAGACCAAAGTAACCACATAAGATGGTCAGAAATTAAAACTTTCTAACTAAAAGCAGTTCATGGAAGGTGGTAATGTCCTAGGGTGGAATTTTTCCCTAACAAAAGTGAATCTTCACTTTAACTGAACCTGTGTGTTGTCTTCTTGTGTCTAAAATAATATATCTGATAACATGCCTTTGGGATGTGAAAGTAATTTCCTTTTATCTGGACCCCTCAAAGCACAACCTCTTCACCAGACCAGAGACCACAAATCCCCTCATTGTTACTGATATTATGTTAATTGTTGACTGTTAACTGTTAACTCTCCTATACCCACAACTGGAAAAGAAGTATGTGTCCATTCATTTTACTTTTTATCCAATCTCAGAGATTTACCTCCTTTCCCTCTACTTTCTTCTGCATCCCTAATCTGTCACCAGAGGATTTTGTGTAACCTCTTTGATTGTAATGTATAAAATAAAGTGCAAAACTGCAATTTTTAGAAGTATTTCCTTAATTCATTGAGATTTTGCTTCCCAGCAATTGTCACTTTGGCTCAAATAAACTCATAAAAATTCTGACAAGTGTGGATGTTTCTTACCTTGACAGAAGTAAATAACCTAGACTAAATGACTTTTTTGACTAAGACATAGTTTAAGGATGGCATTTTTGGAGGGCATTAATTTACTCCTAAGCAAAAATCTATGTCAGGTCATTTCGTGTATCTTTTTTTGAGACTTAGACCCTTTAACATTAGACTATAAATACTTTTAAATTCTGGTATTTTGAAGAAAGGCTGTCTTATTTGATGGATGGTGTATATTGACAAAGAGAACATTTCGATATGTGAATTGAATTATAGAGGATGGATAGTGAGAGAAAGAGACAGAACTGTTAGTCTGTTAGTGGCTGCGGGCCAGAAAACAAGATACTGTTCACATTCCTTCTCTGTCTGTTGGAACTTCAGATTAATTTCTAGGTGGCTATTTCTGCAGATTATATACCCAGGCACCCTCCACTCCAGGAGCCTCTGCCTCTTGCTCACATATAATCTTTCCAGACTGCTACCCACAGCCAATCCACCCAGTGGACATTTCTTTATTTGAATTCTGTGCTTATCCCAGAGCTAATTCACCTAATTCACCTTTCCCCACCCCTTTGCCTATAGCTAATGTAAATTCTACCAGGCAGCTTGGCTTACATCTCTCTTCCCTCATCTCTCTACTTGAAGCATAAAAATGATTACAAACTCTGAGACAACAGAATGTTGTCTTTCCTACCAAGCCATGCCGCTGGTGGTTTAGACTCCATGCCTCTGAACAGAGGTCTCTTCCTCTTCCTTCTTCTTCTAGCAATGGCCTAATAAATCCTTTCTTTTAAGAAGGCTTCTTGTCATGGAAGTGAAAATGTTTTGTCTAATACTACTAATCATACCTAAAGAAGTTCCCTACCATATATGTTCACTGAAGGAATAAATTCAAAGGCCGTGTGATCCCAGGGAAAGAGGACAGGGAACGACCTCCCAGATGGCATCAGCTTTCAGCTGAAGGCACATTGCCAGAAAGGCTTGCAGATCGGTTTCCTGGACAACACTGGCTGCTGGCCTCATTCCCAGAGACCCATGCCAGCCCTGCTGTCAGAGGGTTCTCCCCACCAAGAATGCTCACTTCTGCCTCCCTTGGGGCTCCCACCAAAACACAGTCCTCACAATCCCATATCCTTATGAAGCCAGGACACATGGCCTCATCCCCTGTGCTTCCAAAGCAAAAAGGCTGTTACTTGGCACAGTGCCTTTGAATGATGTCTGTTCTGACCATTCACAATAGGGGGAATAAATGCAGCCAAATATCCAGTGATAGTCCTGACGACCAAACACGTCCTCTAAGGTGTCTTCTCTCTCCATTTTTATAAATCGTATGCCTTCTTTCACAGCTCAACTCTAGCCTCCCCATTTTCTGATTTTCCCAATCTCACTGTGGTGTGATTCCTTTTCCTTTTTTTGTCGTTTTATTTTCAGAACCAGAACCATTCATTTCACAATCGTTGTTTTGAAACAGAATACCCTGGGGAAAAAAGTCTTTATTTTGCATTGAAACTTCTTGACAAAACCCGTGACATTTTTTTTTTTACTTATGAGAAAAATATGATTATTATTGCCAGGCAATGCACTGCAGAGCTCTGTGCAGCCTCCTCAGAAGATAGATTTATACATGCAATGGGTAAAGAATCAATAATGTCTGCAGAACTCCTGTGAGCCTCCTCATGTTTCTATTAAAAAATAAATATATGCTTGCTTCTCAGTGTCCTGAATGAGGTAATGTCAACTATCTCAAAAAGTGTAAGTAAGACAGGTATGATAGGCTAACATCAAGGACAGCTGTTGCATGGGTGATGAAAGGTTCAGAGCAATTGCCCCCATGGGCCTATAAATCTTGGCTGTAGCTAGGCAAAGCCATCTACTGCATGCTCCCCAAGACCAAGTGAACTATATGAGCTTGGAGATTTAAACTACCTGTGATGAAGAGGTGGCAGCAATGAGTGTAATGTGAAAACACAGAATAAAATGACAGAAAAACTTGTTGAGTGGTTTCCCTTCCTGCTTCATTTCAATTAAAAGGAATCAGCAAGACTAGGTCTAAATAAACTATTTATATATTGCTTCCTTTTCTTCTCTCTCTCTCTCTTACTCACACACACCTCCAACTAAACTAATTGAATTCTTCATTTACTCAGAACTGTGTGCACTATATTTTTAAATCTTATTTTTGTTGTTTACACTATTACACATGTCTCCACTCCCCCCGACCTTCGCCCACCTCCACCTAACCCTTGCCCACTTTCTCCTCAGGCCATGACCATATTGTTCTCTGCTACCACATTTTTTAATGAAATTATTTTTTCCTATTCAAGTTCTAACATTAGGGATTTCCTACCTCCCATTCTAAATCTCAAGTCTCTTTTCTCCCTTTCTCCCTACTCACATGAATTCCTTTACAGAAGGATAAATGGTGTTAATGTTCCTGAGCAGGCAATAATTTTGTAGAATAAGATAATCAATTTTACTTTATGACTATGTGTGCCTATTTGATGTACTACTTAACTATGGCAGCCCAACTCAGCTGAGATCAGAGAACCAGAGGGGAAAAAAAGTGGGAGATATGTTCAAAGAGGGATCCAGGAGCCATGGGACTTTCCAACCACTGTAAATACTTGGACTTCTACTCAGAGGGAAATGGGTTGTGATCTGACTTGTGTTTTAACAGGATCAATCACACTGCTTTGAAAATAGCTGGAAGGTTGGAGGGTTGGCAAAACAAGAAATTTTAGTGGCTTAGATATGAATAGCATTTGAACTAGTAATAGAGGGTTGGATTCTGGATTTATTATGAAGATGCAGTCAACTGGACTTCATAATGGATTGGTTCTGGTTTGTAAGTAAAAGAAAGAGTTAAGCCTGATGCAATAGTTTAAAAACACGTCCACACAATCTTTGACAATCTCAGCTTAGAAGATAGAGACTAATTCCCTTCCCCTGGGTGTGGGCTGGACTTAGTGACTTGCTTCAAATGAATAGAAAGCAGTGGAAGTGATGTGTGACTCATCCGACTAGGGCATAGAAGCACTGCCCTCTTAGGCTCACTCTCTGTAAAGCACTGGTTTCTAGAGGAAGCCAGCTTCCATTTTACGTGGACAATCAAGCAGCCTGAGGGAGAACCTATATAGTAAGGAACTAAAGCCTCCTGCCAAAAGCCAGTGAGGAAATGAGGGTTCTTGTCAACAACTGCATGAATTGGGCCATCCTGCATGTGGTTCTTCCCGCCCCAGCAAAACTGTTGGAAGATGTAGCCCTGCCTGACATGATGTCAGTAACCAACTGAGAGCCACTCAGCTAAGGTGCTCTTGAATTTCTGACCGACTGAATTGCAAAAAGTAAATATTTGTTTTTTTTAAATCAAACTATTGAATCATTAAAACAATAAAATAACACTTATAAATACTAATGAGGGTTCAAATTATATAATATAGTGGTAAATTCATTATTATAATTCCTATATTTTTCACTTGATAAATGAGAAAATATTAGCCATAAGAAACTCAAATGTCCACGTTGCTAAACAGCCAATAATTTTGCAGAAAGTAATTAACTTCAGCGAATAAGTATGTATAACTATTGGACATGCCATTTATTTTGGCCAGCAATCCCAGCTGAGATAAGAGCATGATTATGTAGAGCAAACCAATATCATCAAAAACCAATTTTTCCAAAATTTAGAATGATATTTAAAAAAATTTTAAAAGGAAGTCCTTATTCAACTCCTACAGAGAGAAAAACTAAAACCCTAATAAGTTATATGACTTTTCCAGAGGCAAAGAACAATTTTATTTTTCTGTTGGTACTTAGACTCAGTTGAAACTTGAGCCATTATGAATCATGAGTCTCTTCTGGATATAAAGCAGATGATGGTAGAACAAACAGTTCACCATTTAGTTAATTTTAAGAAAACCATGAATTCAAATTTAGGATAAAATCTCTCAGACCAATCTAGAAGTATTAATTAGGAGAGTTTGCTGTGATGGTCAACAGGGAGTAGATGAATATTTTGTTCAAACCTAAGTGTATTATAGTATTTTAATGTAAAGAATAGTAATTATTTAGTTGTTCTTCCAAAATTTTACTAATTTAAATAAAGTCATCAATACTTCATATCATCATTTTGGCCTCTGAATAATATTTATTTTCATATCTAAAACAAAATATTTTCCAAGAAATCCCAAATATCTTACTAGTTCAAACTGATGGAAATTCTCTTAAAAATAATTATGAATGGTCATGTCACAGAAAAGAACTAATATACTTATATATCAAAATGAAAATAATAAAGCAAAGTGTAGACTTACACTCTGCTTTCCATTTGTATGCTCTCATTTTCAATGTTATGAAAAAATTAAAGGGGCTAGATAGTGCATATGGCTAGAGGGCTCCAGGAAGAAAACTTTCTACTCATGTAATAAAGCATTTATTCATGGTATTAAAGAATGAATGGGTTAACAATGAGATCAAGGAAGTAATCAAAAGTTGCCTGAAGATAAGTGAAAATGAACACACAACAATTTCAAATCTGTGGGACACATCAAAAGCAGTCCTAAGAGGAAAGTTGATAGTATTACAGCCCTACCTCAAGAAGATAAAAAATCTCAAATAAACAATCTAACTCTATATCTAAACCAGAAAAAGAACAACAAATACACTCTGGAATAAGTAGAAGGACGGAAATACTGAAGATTAGAGTGAAAATAAATGACATAGAGACTAAAAAACACACACAGAAGATTAATGAAACCAAGAGCTTGTTCTTTGAAAAGATGAACAAAATTGATGAACCTTTAGCCAGACTTATCAAGAAAAAGAGAGAGGGGACCCATACAAATAAAATCAGAAATGAAAGAAAAGAAGTAAAAATTGACACCACAGACATACAAAGGATTGTGAGAATATACTATGAACAACTTACTATGTACCAACAAATTGGACAACTTCAGTGAAATGAATAAATTCCTAGATACGTACAATTTTCAAATACTGATCAAGAAGAATCATAAAATTTGAATAGACCAATTACAACTATTGAAGTCAAAACAGTAACCAAAGAATTCCCAGTAATCAAAGAATTCCCAGCAATCCGAAGTCCTAGACAAGATAGCTTTCACAGGGGAATTTTACAAAACATTAAAAGAACTAAAACCTATCCTCAAATTATTCCAAAAAATATAAGAGGAGGAAAAACTTCAAGCTCTTTTTGTGGGGCCAGTATTATACTAATACCAAAACCAGATAAAGACACTACAAAGAAAGAAAATTATAGGCCCATATCTGTGACAAACATAGATACTAAAATCTTCAGCAAAATATTATCAAACCAGATCCAACAACACATTAAAATGATCATAGACCATAATCAAGTGAGATTTATTTTCAACATGCAAGGTTGGTACAATATTTGCAAATCAATATACATGATATATCAAATAAACAAAACAAATGATGTAAATCTCATGATCATATCAATGGATGCAGAAAAAGCATTTGATAAAATCCAGCACATATTTATGACAAAAACTCTCAGTAAAGTGGGAACAGAGGGATTATACCTAAATATAATAAAGGACATATATGACAAATCCACAGCCAACATCATACTCAATAGGCAAAAACTAGAAGTGTTTCCCTTAAGAGCAAGAACAAGACAGAGATGTCCACTTTCACCACTCTTACTCAACATAGTACTGGAGGTCCTAGCCATAGCAATCATACAAGAAAAAGAAATATAAGACAGATGAATTAGAAAAAAGGAAGTAAAACTGTCACTATTTGCAGATGACATGATATTGTACATAGAAAACAAAAGATTTTTCTGAACAACTACTAGAGCTAATAAATAAATTCAGGAAAGTGGCAGGATACAAAATTAACATTCAGAAATCAGTGGTATTTTTAAACACCAATAATGAACTATCAGAAAGAGAAATTAAGAAAAAACACATTTATTATTGCAACCAAAAAAAAGGTACCTAGGTATAAATTTAATCAAAAGTGTAAAAGACCTGTATTTTGAAAATTATAAGATAATAAAGAAAAAAATAAAGAAAGCACTGTGTTCATGGACAGGAATAATTAACATCATTAAAATGTCCATATTACCCAAAACAATCAGTGCAGTTTCTATTAAAATGCCAATGGCATATTTCACAGAACTAGAATAAACATTTCCCAAAATGTATATGGAATCACAAAAGACCTGAATAGCCTCAGCAATCCTGGGAAAGAAGGACAAGGTTGGAAGAAACATACTACCTGATATCAAACTATCTACAAGTCCATAGTAATCAAAACAGCATGATACTGACACAAAACAGGCATGTATGTCAATGGAACAGAGTAGAGAGCACAGAAATAAACTTGTTTCTTTATGATCAGTTAATATTTGAAGACAAGAACATACAATAGGTTAAAGACAATGTCTTCAATAAGTGATGTTGGGAAACATCACAGATTCATGCAAAAAGGGAAACTAGACCATAAACTTACATCATATAGAAGAATAAACTCAAAATAGATTAAAGACTTAAATGTAAGTTGTAAAACCATAAAAATCCTGGAAACATAGGTAGTAAAATTTTAGACAGTTCTTGTAGCAACATTTTTCCAATATATCTCTTTGGGCAGGGAAAACAAAGAAAAAAAATAAACAAATGGGACTACATTAAACCAAAAAGATTTTCACAGCAAAAGAAATCATCAACAAAACTAAAAAGAGAATCCATTGAATGGGAGAACATATTTGCCAATGATACATCTAATAAGAGGTTAATTTCTATAATATATAAAGACCCTACACAACTCACCAGGAAGACAAATGACCTAATTAAAAATTAGGACAACTGTAATAGAATAAAAAAGAATAATAATAGTTTTAAAAATGGGCAAAGTACCTGAATAGATTTTACTCTGAAGAGGACATACGGATGGAAAACAGACCTATGAAAAAATGCTCAACATCAGTAATCATCAGAGAGATGCAAATTAAAACCACAATAAAATATCTACTCATGCCTGTCAGAATGGCTACTGTTGATAGACCAATATTATCAATCTACTGTTGATTGATATTATCAATTGATCAACAAAGAAGTGTTGTCAGGGCGTAAAGAAAAGTGAATGCTTGTTTACTGTTGGTGGGAATGCAGACTGGTACAACCACTGTGGAAAACAGTTTGGAGTTTCCTCAAAAAATTAAATATGAAACTGCCTTTTGACCCAGAAGTTCTACTTCCAGGATAGATCCAAAGAAAACTGAAGCACTGATTCGAAAGAATATATGCACCCCTATGCTCATTGTAGCATTATCTACAATTGCCAAGATATGGAAGCGACTTGAGTGCCCAACAGTAGATGAGTAGATAAAAAAGCTGTGGTACATTTACGCGGTGGAATATTACATGGCTGTAAAAAGGAAGGGAATCTTACCTTTTGTGACAGCATAGATGGACCTGAGGACTATTATGAAATAAGCCAGTCAGAGAAAGATAAATACCACATGATCTCACTCATACATGGAATCTAATGAAAAAAATAAACTGACACACAAAATAGAAATAGAGGCATGGGTGCATGGAATAGACTGACAGCTATCTTAAGGGAGAGGGGACTGAGGGCTGGATGAAAGAAGGTGAAGAGATTAGGCAAAAAAAGCATATATACATACAGATATATGTATGTATATGTATGTATGTATGTATGTATATATGCTTTTTGGCATTGTGAGAGGCTGCATTGGTAGTCAGTGAATTTTTTTGAAAGCTCAACACATTTATCCATTTCATGATGGGGTGGTTTACAAGTGTACCTACCCAAACTGCACTGAGTGTTCAGTAGTTTTTCACCAAAAACAGCATGACCCCTGTGCCTCACCCTGCCTATTCACCCTATCTCACCCCGAGCAACTTTTTGTTTGTTTCCCTGATGAAAAAAAGTCCTCAAAGGGAAACATTTTGCCAATATGGAAGAAGTGAAGCAAAAATGTCAGAAGCACTAAAAGGCATCACAATTGATGAGTTTAAAAATTGTTTTGAGCAGTGGAAAGAAAGTCTTGATAGGTATATTACATCAAATGGAGAGTACTTTGAAGGTGACTGAAGTTTAAACATGTAAAAATAAATACACAATTTTGTAAAAAAAATCTATTTTTTGGTGGCCCCCATTGTGTAACTCATAGACACAGACTGTGTTGTGACAGGCAGAGGGAAAGGGAGGTTGGGGTAGATGGAGGTGGGCGAAGGGGTTAGAAATAGGGATGGAAAGAGACTTTGCTTGGGGCGATAGGTGTGTAATGCAGTGTGCTGACAATATTTAATTGAGTTGTACACTTGAAACCTGTATGGTGCTGTGAACCACTGTCACCCCAATAAATTCAATAAAAAATCATGTGATTAATGGCAGAAAGTTAACAATCAAACATTTGTGCTTAAGTAATAGAAAACTGTAAGTTCATACAAAAGCTTACCCTGCTGGTTTGCCTATTTTACACATTTAATCATTCTCAGAAATACTCTCAATTCATGTCTGATGTTGCAGTACACACCTAGCAAACTCTCTTTGTGCCAGAAGAAAAGAGAAACAATGACTGAGAATTATAAAAACACTTAGGTGAATTTTTAGACTCAAAATACACCATTAGATCAGGGATATTGGAACACTTTTCTGCACTTTCTTGACAAACTTAACAAAATGGCCTTATTTTTATTTCAAAAATGGGCAATATGATCATAATGTGACTTATGTTTGAATGAAACACAAACATACATTAAAAAGATGAAGAGAAATGACTTGGTCATCATTAATGATACTATTACCTTTAGAAACTTGATGCATCTCTTCAAAATCAGTAGAGGCTTTGTTAACTCTTTTCACCTTATGCTCTTACTATTATCTCACATTTGTGAGAAGACAGACACATGGCTTTAATCTGCAAAAAAAGTACTGCTGCTTGCATCTATTCCACCCATATCTAGTGATTTCTGTGTCACCTCTGAAACGGTAAATCTCTCAGGAAGCAATATTGCCAGCAATTGGCATCCCACTGGAGAAAATGAGAGTCATGTTATGATGAAGACTTGTTCACACTGGGTGACGAGGTTGAGAGGAAGAACTGTCCCTAGCCCACCAACAGGGCTTACTCTATCAGTATTTGAAGAAGTAGCCCCATCAGAAAATAAAGTCTCTCAGGCAGTGGCAAGCTTGAACCAGTGAAACATGACGGTTGGCTTGAAAGTATATTTGGTCGCCTAAACTATATAATTTGCTACCCTTCTCCTGCTATATTAAAATGTATATCAGGTCCCCTTCAGCAGCTAGGCCACTTAAAGGGTAAGCAAAAAGGTGTATCAGAATTGATACAGCTTAGGTGAGTTCAACAAGCTGAGAGTAGAGCCACTGAAAATATTCTTACTTCAGCATCATTTGCAGCTGTACAGACATACAATAGCAGAGATCAATGGAGTGGAGTCAGTACCTTAGAATGTAGGCAAGCAAGAGGAACATGTTCCTAGCCCTGCATTTTACAAGCACATTGGTGGCTAAAATGTTTCAAAATTCAGGGAGGTACTTCTGTACATGACTTGCCTATACTCTTCAGACAGGAGTCCACAGCTGAATGACTTCAAATTTTGTTATTTTGTTGCTGGAGTTGATGTTCTTTGGTGTATGACAGTGATTTTCAACCAGTGTGCAGCAAGAATTTTTGAAACATGCAATACCTGACTGTTTAGTTAGGAGCACTAACCTCTTTTCCCTTTACATTGTCAAATTAAAAAATGACAACAGCCAACACAACAATAGCCATCCAGTATGAATGAATCAAAATTATACCTATTTTTGTCAGATCAGCAAAAATATATATTTCTTGGTGTGCTTCAGAACTTTAGTAATTAGTTTATGTGTGCCATGAGATGAGACAGATGAAAGTCACCAGTGTATAGGGAGGACAGAAGCAGGAGAATCACTTATGTAAAAGATATGAACAATGAATTAGTATTTGAGTCCTTTATCTTTGAAGGCATGGACACAATAAGTTCTTGAAGTAATAAAGAATAATGTCCTAATAACTACTGTAAGTCCATTTCTTTTTTACTTTTCCTCATGTCCTCCCCATTATGGCTCCTGAGATACTCATGAAGTAGCATTCTATCTCAAGAGTTGCCCGTGGAAGCAGAAGAACATTTTGAAATATTAAACAGGTTATTATACAATTAAATTTGTATGTATGTAGGTATAGCTTGTAACATGAGAGAAGTGTCAGGACAAGACTTAACTATATCAATACAGCAGTTGTTTCCAGAGGTGGTAAAAATTGTACTTTGTGATGATAATTTATGTAACAAAATTAAAATATTTTGTAATATTTTATAAAATAATGGCAATTTATCACACACAACACATAATTTTTGAATAAAAGCATAATTTCTAAATCAAAATATCACTTTAAAAGTTTCATTGACTATCTCAGTTGGTACTTTCTTAAAAGAATAGTTTCTGTAAACTAAAATAAATGAAAACAATAAAAACTACAACAACCCCCCCAAAACTGCTAATTTAACATTATCATGTTTGTCATAAAAGTTGCATGAAGATATGATATCTTCAGAATGTATGATAATAGTAACATATTTAGTGATAAAATTGACATAAAGATAAGAAAAATAATATTCTGGAGTAAGTATATAATTGGTGAGGTATTTCTGTATTTTATTATTTAGCAAATGCTGCTGTACTATAGCCTTATACTTAGACTTATGCATTAATAATTAAGCACAAGCCCTGGCTGGGTAGCTCAGTTGGCTAGAGCATTGTCCCAATACACCAAAGCTACAGGTTGGATATTTGGTTAGAGCTCATACAACAAACAATCAATGATTGTGTAAATGAACAGAAAAAATTGATGTTTCTTCCTCTCTCTCTCTCTCTTCCCCTCTCTCTTTAAAGTCAATAGATAAAAGTTAAAAAAATCATTAAGCTCAATCACCAGTTTCATTTTGATGACTATCAGTCACATATAAGCAATATAGACAATACCTACAAGTTTTTGGTTTTACATTTTGAAGGTAATTTATCAAGGTAGGAGGACAAGCAGAATAAGACATATTTCATTTAATAGTTGTTAAGACTGATGTATGACTTTTAAATACTTAGACATGATATGCTGTCCTCCATCTGTGTTCTTGCTGTGTAGCCTGAAAATGTTTTAGAAGATATGTGTGTGTAAGTGTGTACATGCACTAAGAAAATAGTTATTGGTGGGTATACTCTTCTATTCCATTAGTAACACCTTAGCATCATGGAAGTATAAATGCCATACAGTAAATAAATGGTGGTATCTAAAAGATGCACATAATTAAAAAGCAATCATTTGGAGGATTATATATGGTCATAGCTTATACTGACCTCTGTGGGAGCTAAGTGTGCCCAAGGGCAGGCTCTGCCCATAAATCCTGGGAGGTAGTCATCTATCATGCATTGCTTAATAATCCAACTTGGCTTTTAACCGGCTTTCCAAATACTGTCAGCCTCAGCTGTTCACAGAGGCAGCTGATGAAATCTAGTCCTTCAATTTAAATCTTCCATAAACAGTTACAAAAAACAAATATTCCATGCTAATACTGTAATTTACATATGTTTGTCTAAAATATAATTTATTTTTCTATTGTCTCACTGTATTTATTTTATTCTTTCTCTTTCCAGTTCAGATACTGGATGTTGATATATATCTGGAATTTGCAAAATAAATCAAATTGTCCTGTTAACAATTATTGCAGAATAGAATAACAGTTAATGATTTGCTTCTGTCTTGACATTTCAAAACCAGCAGTTGATGTGTGCAATATTTACTGAAGTAGTATAAATCAAATTTATCTCCAATCGCTTATTTAGAAAAACAGTTAAGAAAAATGGTTGCCTCTTTTACATTAGGACTCTCAGAAGTTCTGGGGGCTCTAATGAATGGATAGGAGTAGAAATCACTTGAGATCTGTATCTTTGCATCGCTGTCTACAAATTACTGTGAAGAGCTGCAGTATGGGTTCCTAGTAATCAAGTTGTATTCTGCAAAAGCTAGACGATGGGGACTGGTTATTGATTTCTATATGAAGTTAGTCACTGGTCATCACTATTGTTACATTCACTATCTATGTCATGCCTCCTTGAGCAAAGGCAATTTGAAAGGCAAGAACCTCCTCATGCATTTGTCAGACCACTGACATAATTTTGTCCCAAATCTGCTGTTTTCAAGAAAGTAAAGTATATTGCTGAGAAGCTTGATTTTTCCAGGTAAGATCACATTTAGCTTTCCACTATTAATCATCAAACCAATGAATTCCAAGAAACTAAGCTTTGTGGGCATTGTGTTAAATTCAAACTAAAAGAACCAGAAAAATATTGGCATTTTAAGAGTCCCATGCTATACCGACTGAGCTAGCCGGGCAATATTGGCATTTTAAATGCTTTATGAAGTGTAGTTCAGTCACTAGGGACTCACTGTGTGATTCTGGACTTTGTAGTAGAGAAAATTGTTTTTACCAATTTGGCAGAAGCCTTAAAAATACTACTACAGTAGGCCCTCCCTCCACTCCTAATCTACAAGGGAATGCATTCCAAGAACCCTAGTGGATACCTGAAAACTATGGATGGTATTGCATACTATATGAGGTCTGTCTGGAAAAAATCCAGCCACTGTTAATATAATGAGAATGGTTTGCACAACATGGATGTAACCTGGCAGCCAAGGAGAGTAGACTGGACTGCACATATGTGAACAATGATGACATCACTGCATTAGTCACTAGGGTTGGTAGATGCTGTTGAGTGAGATTGTGTACTATGTGGCTGTTGAATTCAAAATGACTGAGTGAGTAGAGCAACCAATCTGTATCAAACTTTGCGTTAAGCTTGAACATTGCAGAAATTGTTTGGATGATTCAGAAGGCTGCAGTGAATTTCCAGTCAAGATGGCAGCATAGGCAGACATGGCTTGCCTCCTCCCACAACTACAACAAACTTAAAACTAAAATATAGAACAACCATCACTCAGAACCATTAGCAATCAAGTGGATTGCAAGTCTGACAACTACAGAATTAAAAGAATCGCAGCCATCCAGACTGGTGGGAGGGGCAAGGGTGTGGAACAGGCTGGCCCCACATCCACATGTGGTAAATAAATATTTGGATGGGGATATCTCAGGAGGGAGGAGTTCCAGTCCTACACCAGGCCCTCGAATCCACGGTTCCAGTGCCAGGAAGCTAAGTCCCCACAATTTCTGGCTACAAAAACCAGTGGGGTTTGAGTCAGTGGCAGAAACTGCTGGAGCCCCAAGTGGTTCTTTTTACAGTTCTTTTTACATGGACTCACTTACTCAGACTCACTTCTTCTAAGCTCCACCAGCAGGGTAGCAGCTTGAAAGGCACCAGTGGCATATAGGGAGGAACAGAACTGGCTGGCATTGAGGCAAGCAGAAGCCATTGTCTCTTTTCTGAACCTTCCCCCAACAGAGACAGCAACCTGGTGCCATATCTGAGACTCCACCAAACTGGCTAACACTGTTTGCCCTGGAGAGCCCCACCCAATTTACAGGCCCACCTCAGCTGCTTTTCCATACAAACGACTGGTCTTGGCTTACGCTTCACAACTTCCTAAATCCTCTCAAACAAGCAATAGCTGGCCTTAGTTAGTCCCAGGCCCAGCACTAGCAGCAGCCAGCCTAGATTGACTTTGCCTGGGTATCTCCAAGTCCAGCACAAGTAGCAATCATCTCAGATTGCTTTATTATTTTTAAAAAATAAGATATTGGTCACTTTATTTTTAAAATATTTTCTTTCTTTATTTTTTAGACAGGGTAAGGGAGGGAGAAAGAGAGGAAGAGAAACATTAATATGTAGTTGCCACTCACATGCCCCCTACTGGGGACTTGGCCCACAGCCCAGGCATGTGCTCTGACTAGGAATCAAACTGACAATCCTTTGGTTTGCAGGCTGGCACTCAATCCACTTAACCATACCGGCTGGAGCTCAGATAGTTTTATACCTCATGTAGGGTGGCCCAGGATAAAACACAGTTTGGGGCTGACTTTGCCCTGTACCATCGAGGAAACCCCAGAGCCTGCATACCCAGTGGGTAGCTACAGACCATGTCAGAGCACCACCGCCATGCCCCTGCACAGCTAATCCTTCACAGAGGGCAGAGGTGGTCGTCAGTGGTCACAGCTAGTCCCTGCAGCTGACTGGCCTGGGTAAATCCCTCCCATTGACCTGCTAATATCAATTAAGGGTCAACTACAGGAGGAGGGTGTACTCAGCCCACATGAAGGACTTACCTCAAGTACCCAGCTTGGGTGATAGAGGAGGCTGTGCCACTGGACCCTATAGGACACCTGCTACATTAGACCAAGCTACCAAGACAGTGACGCATGGCAGCTCTACCTAATACATAAAAACAAACATGAGTAGGCTGCCATAACAAGAACACAAAAAACATAGCCCAAATGAAAGAAGAGATCAAAATGCCAAAAAAAAAAGAGCTAAATGAAATGGAGATAAGCTATCTATCAGATGCAGAGTTCAAAACTCTGGTTATAAGGATGCAAAAGAATGAGGATAGTATAAACAGCATCTGAGACAATTTCAAATGGCCCAACATTCAAGTCATAGAATTGCCAGAAGGAAAAGAGAAAGAGGAAGAAAGTGCACATGTTTGAAAGAATAATGAAAAAAAATCTCTAACTTGCTGAAGGAAATAGATATTCAAGTCCAGGAAACACATAGAGTCCTAAACAAGACAGATGTCAAGAGGCCCACACAAAGATACATAATTAGTAAAATGCCAAAGGATTAAATATAAATAGAAAATCTTAAAAACAATAAGAGAAGATAGTTGCCTACAGGAGAGTTCTCATAAGACTCGGCTGATTTCCAAAAGAAACTTTGTAGGCTAGAAGGGATTGGCAAGAAATATTCAAAGTCATGTAAGGCAGGAACTTACAGCCAAGATTGCTCTACAAAGCAAAGCTATCATTTAGAATCCAAGAGCAGCTAAAGAGATTCCCAGACAAGAAAAAAAACTAAAGGAGTACATCATCACCAAACCATTATTATATGAAATGTTAAAGGAACTTATTTAAGAAAAAGAAGATCAAAACTATGAACAACAATGGCAATATATTTATATCTATCAAAAATTGAATCTAAGAATCAAACTAAGCAAACCAGAAAAACAGAGATAGAGTTATGGATATGGAGAGCATTTTGATGGTTGCCAGATGGGAGGGGTTTGTGGGGGAATGGATTGAGAGATGAGGGGATTAAGAAGCATGAATAGGTAGCCACAGTATAGCCATGGAGATATAAAATACAGTATAGGAAATAGAGTATCCAAAGAATTTATATGCATGACCCATGGACATGAACAATGGTGGCAGGATTACCTGAGGGAGTGGGGGATGATGAGTAGAGGGGGCAACAGGGGAAAATTTTCAGGATAAGTGAAGTAGCATAATCAATAAAATATAATTTAAAAATTTAAGCTGTAAAAAAAAAAAGGCCGCAGCTTTGGACAACTGGTGATTGGTACCTTCATCACAATGATGTGTCAGCTCATATATCATGTCTCATGCAGAGTGTTTTGGTGAGACATCAAATCACCTAGGTGACTCAACCCACTACAACTGAGACATGGTACTCTCTGACTTCTGGCTTTTCCCAAAACTAAAATCACCTTTGAAAAGGAAGATATTTCAGACCATTGATGAGATTCAGGAAAATACGATGGGGCAGCTGATGGTGATTGGGGGAACTGTGTGAGGTCCCAAGGTGTCTATTTTGAAGGAGACTGAGGTGTCATTGTCCTATGTACAATGTTTCTGGTATCTTCTTCAATAAATGTCTTTTTTTCATATTACATGACTGGATACCTTCTAGATAGACTTCATATATACTATGTTTTTTTCCAGTACATATCTACCTGTGACAAAGTTTAATTTACAAACTATGCACAATGAGAGATTAACAACAATAAAATAGAACAAATGTAACTATACTATAATAAAAATAACGTGAATGTGGTCTTTCTCTCAAAATCACTTGTACTGTACTCACCCTTCTTTCTTCTTGTGATAATTTGAAATGACATAATGCCTACATGATGAGGTGAAATGAGATGAATGACATAGGCATTGTGTCATAGCATTAGGCTACTCTCAGGGTTACTTGAACACAAGCACTGTGATGCCACAGCAGTTGATCTGGTAATGTGATTTCAATTAAGTAATAGGCAGAGAGCATATGTGTATGCAGTGTGGATATGATGGAAAAACAAATGATTTACCCCCAGGAGGGGTGGAGCAGGGCTGCTTGAGATTTCATCATGCTACTCAAAACATTGAGCAATTTAAACTTATGAATTGTTTGTTTCTAAAAGTTTTCACTTAATATTTTTGGACCCTGGTAGACAGGTTGACAGTGGTTAACTGCAACTGTGGGAAGCAAAACTGTGGATAAGTGGGACAGGAGGAGTATAGTTAAGGGAGGTTTGGCTCATATATAAATGAGCCAGCAAAATGTTAACATGAACAATTTTTAACATTATAACAGGATGAAGTAGAATCAAGGATTCCTGTCTATCTGAAGAAGAATATCTTAGAAAAGCCAGCCCAGTTAGATGGCTCTGGCCAATGGTCCTCCAAAATGGATGAGGTATTTTGTGGTGACTTTTGGTAAAGGAAAAGTATTTCATATTTTCACTTAGGATCAACCCTATATAGCAGCTGATGTAGACTAATTTGTATAAACTAGATAAGCTTGGGATTCACTCAATAAACTGGTAGATATGAAATTTTCCTGGCTGTGCAAATGCTCAAGGAGAGAGACACATAGAAGTAAAAGCAATATCCCGCTGAAATACCAAAAGCTATTTTATGACAGAACATCAATGCTGCAGATCTAGATTCTGTGCTGGGGGGCATATTTCCATAATGGCCAGGTTATAAAGAAAGATCCTTGAGTCTAACATAACTAAGACCCTTTTCAGACATCATCTAGTATTATTATACCCAAACCAACAATGTATTATACAGTATCTTGGAGGAGTAAAGATTTAATTTTTATTTTTCTATAATTAAAAATCAAATTTCATTATTATATCTTTAAATACTTAAGGTTAATTACTCTTTACACTTATTACTATAAAGTCTATTCAGACTATTATCTATAATAATAACAAATAAAATAGCCTTATAATAATGTTACATTTTAAAATCATATGCCTTAAAACTACTTAGATATTTATTCTAAGTATTTATTAATAAAATACAAAATGATGAATACTTTCAAGATTAAAATGATTTTAAACTAAATCTTCTCTTTCAAATATTTTGTATAGATATTCATTTTATAGAAAAGATTTCTGCAAAGTACATAAACTTATCAAATTTAAAATAAGATGTTAGAATCCCACTATTCTAATTTTCCCTAGGACAAAAGGTATAATTCTAGATTAGTTTTAATACAGGAGTCCTATTTTTTACCCCAAGAACACAACAAAGGAGCTTGCTGTCACTGCAATAGGTACTTGTAAAGGGTTGAATGTGTCCCCCACAAATCCTTATGTTAAAGCCCTAATTCCCAGTACCTCAGAATGTGACAGAATTTGAAACTAGGGGCAATTAAAATTTATTAAGATAAAATGAGGTCTTTAGGTTGAGCCCTAATCTAATATGACTGGTGTTTTTATAAGAAGTGGAAACTATGACACAGACACACACAGAGGGAAGACCATGTGAAGACACAGGGAAAAGGCAACCATCTGCAAGCCGAGAAGAGAGGCTTCAGAAGCAACCAATGCTGCTGACACCTTGGCCTTGAACTTTCAGCCTCAAGAACTGTGAGTAATCTACTAACAAAGGCATAATTGGTCAGTAAAGGCATGACAACACACACACACTCACACACACACACACACACACACACACACACCCCACTCTTTTCCAGACACCATATTACCTTCATTCTGTCTTGTTCCTGTTACACTTGTGAAAAAAAAAACTAAGCAAATAGATATTATAATGCCTTCCCCCATTGAATGTGATTGCATGTCATACACCTTGGAGACAAGCTGAGGCATTATAGGCATTTTTTTGTTGTTGAAATTCAGTCAACTGGCCCAGAGGGCAGTGATATTATTTAGCAGGAGTTTATGTCCAATAGTTTTACTATCTTCAGACATGATTTAGAAAAGTAAGTCATTTCACAGCTAGTTAAAATTTACTCTAAAACATAATTCTTGGAATTCTGTTTTAAAGGACAGAATAATTATCTATTCACCATAATGGCAGCTACACATAGACATTTCATCTGCAGCCAACTTTAAGGAAAGAAGAATGTTTAAGCATTTGTTGTGTTTGCTGATTTAAGCATGACTTGAGAGTAGTGGAGCCAACAACTAAGAAGAGGCAGTTTGACACCAATTTATGAAGGTGTGGAAGACAGATTTAGTGAGAGATCCTGGGGGCAAAGCTGAGGCTGGCAGATGAACAATTAGCTAAAATCTGATATGAAGTGCCAAGACCCTGTCAGAGATATTCCAAGGCTGCAATTTAGAAAGCAGGCTTTGATCTAAAACTAGGGATTGTCATGAGCTCTGTGGTAAATAGAGGGCCCATACATTTTAATCAAAGTCTTCCCCTTCTCCCCTGCTGTTGTTAATGAGCTGTTCCAGTACACAATAGCTTTACCTGGCAGCATCTTTAAGGCACTACACACACAGTTCTAAAGTTCATTTGCTATAGGTAAGATCATATGATACTTGTCTTTCACCACCTTGCTTATTTCACTAATCATAATGCTCTCCAGTTCCATCCATGCTGTTGTGAAGGGTAGGAGCTCCTTCTTTCTTTCTGCTGCATAGTATTCCATGGTGTAAAAATGTACCACAATTTTTGATCTACTCATTTACTGATAGACACTTAGGTTGCTTCCAACACTTGGTAGTTGTAACTTGTGCTGCTATGAACATTAGGGTGACTGGATTCTTTTGAATTGGTATTTTAGTGTTGTTAGGATATAATCCCAGCAGTGGAAATGCCAGTTTGAAAAGCAGTTCCATTTTTAATTTTGGGGGAAATTCCATACTGTTTTCCAAAGTGGTATCACCAGTCTGCATTTCCACCAACTGTACTAGGATTCCCTTTGCTTCATGTCATTGCCAGCACTTGCTGTTAGTTGATTTGTTTATGATGGCCATTCTGACTGTTCTGACTGGTGTGAAGTGGTACCTCATTGTGGTTTTAATTTGCATCTCTCTGATGGCTAGTGATCCTGAGCATCTTTTCATATGTCTCTGGGCCCTCTGTATGTTGTCCTTTTAAATCTTTTTTGTTTAATATCAAAAAATTTCAATTATGTACTTGCTTTAAGAATGGTAGTACTTGGCCTATTCTTGTATGAAGATGGCCCTTGCCACTTTTGTAGCTGCTTCTCTTATGGAGAATGACATAATTTCTTATTTCTAACTCTGTCAACAATTGTTTCTTTTATGGACTATTTCCAGCCAAACACCTCTGTAACAAACTCTCTACCTCATTCCCAGCCACTACCATGCCTACACACAAAATAGAAAATTCTCAATGAACATTTCTGTCTTTAGAGATAGAATATACAAATGGACAATAGCTAGAGGACATATATGTAAACAGAACTTTGACTCACAACCTGCAGCAATACTGCCCAGGATACCAGCCCTTTTTCTACAATAAACAACCCAGGAAGCCAGTAGCTGTAAGATTTGTAGGAAGCCAGATTGCTTTCTAGTGACAATCCAGAAAGCTAAACAATAAATTCTGTAATAATTGGACCCTACTGGCCAGGACTTGATTAATAACTGACAGCTTCTCTATTCTGTCCCTGCTTCCAATTTAGGACCAATCAAAGAGAGACCAATGCACTCCTCTACCAACTCCTGACTACACCACTTCCCTTTTGCTCAGGTACAGCTTGCCCACACCAATAGCCTTCAGTCAGGCAGGGTATGTGTGCTGAAAGCCTTCCCTTTTTTGCACTATAAAGCTTTCCTCTCCTCTGTCTACCTTTGAGTCTACCAAAATGCAAGTAACATGGCTGACCCCCCTTGCTATAACAAGATCAAAACAGTCTTTTGGTAGACTTTTCTACTTTGGTAGGCTTTTCTCATTTAGATGGTCTTCATTTATTTCTACTTTTCCTTCTCTGATTTCTCTTTATTGCTAATTCTTGGAGCCCTTAAAACAAGAAACCATCAGCCCCGGCAGGGCAGCTCAATTGGTTGAAGCTTTGTCCCATTCACCAAAAGGTTACCCATTCAATTCCTAGTTAGGGCACATACCTAGGTTGTAGGTTCAATTCCCATTTGGGGTTCATATGGGAGGCAACTGATCAATGTTTCTCTCTCACATCCATGTCTCTGTCTTGGTCTCTCTTGTCTCTCTCTCCCTTTTTATTTCTCTAAAATTAATAAGCATATCTTCAGGTGAGAATTTTTATTTAAAAAAAAATCCATCAAAGA
This sequence comes from Sturnira hondurensis, assembly GCF_014824575.4. Lineage (NCBI taxonomy): Eukaryota > Metazoa > Chordata > Mammalia > Chiroptera > Phyllostomidae > Sturnira > Sturnira hondurensis. The sequence continues at coordinate 272,736 of NW_028092711.1, read as the reverse complement.
TACATATACTTAGCTTTGCCTTCCATGGATTTATTTCCTTTTAGGGTCAAAATTTACTTTATTTAGTAATAGTTGCTACTGCTTTCCAACTCCCTTATTCCCTTAGTTTTATATTTATTAATAAATAACTTTGAGAACATATTAATAATTATGTTCTTTTAAACTAGGAAGGAAGTAGTGAAAAAGAGGAGACTTCACAGGTCAAGAATATAGGACCCAGTGATGTTCTATATGAAAGAGATGAGAAAGAGGAATTACAAGTCAAAGATGGCTATGATGTAGTTTGAAGCTCAATGACAGGGAATATGGTTATGTTTTTAAAAGCAAAAAGTGGCAGTCCAGTGGAAGGGCTGTGTAGTAGAGAGTTCTAGCTGTCCACCAAAATGCATGCTCTCTATTCTTCTTCAGCATACAAATAGAACCCATGTCTAAACTTTGCTTCTTCTTAGGTATGATCAGAAGGTGATGTTCTGATTTATGGAGTTGAGCAGAAGTAATACGGGCTACTTTGGGACAAAAACTTTAAGGCCAAGATCTACTCCCTCTTCTCTTTCTGTTCCTGCTTAAGATGGCCATGTGCATAGTGGTCTGGAAGCCATGTGTTGAAGGAGGAATAAATGGCCCTGTGAAGAGAACCATCAGCAAAATGGAACACCTATCTTGATCTTTTATCTGTTCCACACTCTAACACTCTGAATAATTTTGAGGCTTCTTATTAATACAGTCTAGCATGCATTATCTAATGTAGGTATGCTTGAATCATGTATTCTGAGATGAGTAAACTCAATGTTACTTGAGTACTTATAATGCTGCAGACATTATATTAGATCCAAGGAATATAAACCTGGATAATACATGGTGCCTTCTTCAAGAAGCTCACATGGAGATGATCACATAGGCAAGCAATACAATATGATTAACAGCCCACAGAGGTGGTCCAGAGAACTAAGGATATTTATGGAGAAACACCTAACTCTTTCTGTGGGAATAAATAAGGCTCCAAGATTGAAAATATTTGGGCTGCTACCTGAAGTATAGTGAGGTTTGGCAAGTGGCCAAGATCTCAGGAGAGGTAATAACAGAAGGTGGGAATTAAGATAAAAATGGAATGTATGCTGAGCTACAGTATGGCATGGCACAGAGTAGGGACCAGAGTAGAAGCCAGGTGGACTTTAGACGTGATTTAATCCAACAGTCTCCCAAGCATGTGTCCTCATCCTTCTCGAGGAACAACCTGAATGCGGTGAACTCACTGCTGCACAAAAGGGCCCATCCTCTGTAGAACATAACTATGTGTAAGATATTCTTGTTTATAATGAGTTGGGGACATGGTGAGGATGATTAATTCATGTTGGCCAATTGTTATTAATATAAGGTAAAGATAATGACAGCAATGCCAATGCCTCCCAAATTATACTTCCCCCCAAAGCAGGACAGTTGTGCCTCATACTTACAGGGTTCTTGTGGGGATTAATGATTTAATGCTGGTTAAAGCAATTAGCACAGTGCTAGTCACATTGAATGGGCTCAACAAATGCTGGTGTTGCTATTGTTATTATCATTATAATTGATTGTTAAATGTGTGAGTATTGCCTGCCTAATTAGATCATTTGCTTTTTTAAAAGCAGGGACCATATGCTGAAATTATATTTTCTTTTGTTATTATTTTACTAAATTTATTGGGGTGCCATTAGTTAATAAATTTATATAGGTTTTAAGTGTACAATGCTATAATACATCATCTTACATTGCATTGTGTATTTACCACCCGAAGTCAAATCTTCCATCCCAATATATTTGATCCCCTTTACCATTTACTACATCCCCCCAACCACTTCTACCTCTGGTAACCACCATACTGTTGTGTGTGAGTTTTTGTTTATAAATTTTTAACTAAACACAGTACCATTGATTGTTTTAAACCAGCAGCTCTTTATTTGGACACCAGTCCAGCTCCCACAGAAGAGTGGGATTGGGCAGAGCATGGGAAATGAGCATGGGATTATGGTGAGAGAGGTAGGCAGAGCCACCTTGCTAGGGACATGCTGGCCACTGGGGTGGGTGCAGGGCTCTGTCCAGGGAGGATAGGGCTAACATTCTTTTTATTTCCTATGCTGCTAAGGATGGGGTTTCACTTTTGGTAGGTATGTAATAAATTTAAAAACCTGATTATATAATATACAGGAGGTGGGGAGGTTGGGACAGCTGGGGTGGTGGGGAGGGATGGGGGTAAAAAACAGAAAACTGTACCTGAACAACAATAAAATTCAGAAGTATTTAATAAAAAAAGAAATTGTCCATACCACTTATTAACATATCCATGATAGCACAGTTAGAAGTATCAACATCAGTTACAGACTGTCTTCCCTTTATGGTCCTACATTTCTTCAACATTTTACCTTGAGGCTACCACTGCTATTATTGTACTTATTTACTTTAAGATAAAAATAAATTCCTTTTAAAACTATTATCTTGTAAAGTTCTCATTGCTAGATCTCAATTAAAATGCTAAAAAATGTGGCAAGCTTTTTTTCTCAAAATGAAAATTAATGGCTCTAATTTGTGGAGAATCTGGTTACTCCCTCCATTCACTTTAATCTCATAAAGGTAAGAGTATAATGTACTCATGATGACAAAAATCAATAGACCCATGTACTCTTCTGACAATATCTTTTCATGAGTATATATCATTCCTTAGTTGATGTAATGAACATCCAGTTTAGGGCAAAGCCAAACAGCATTACTTTTTTTCTCCAATTAATCTCTCACTCTCACATTTCCATTCATTTCCATGCCTGTTTTATTCCTCAGCCAGAATTTTCTTCTAAATTAATGTTATTTAAAAAAAGAAATAATGTTGTCTCAGTTTATACATAACTATACTCTTCAGCAGGTCAACAAATGTTTTATGAGACCCTCTTCTTCCTGCGGAAGACTTACATGTGTATTAAAAGAAATAATGCTAAAGGAAGCACCAGGACACAAATAGTGTATCCTCCCAAGTTCAGAAAGTGGGAAAAAATTTGCATTTTGTCAATTATAAAATTATCATAGACATTTTAATAATATTGAAAATGTATTACAAAAATAGACAAAAATAGATAAAAAGAATAAAATCAATAAGCCTACAACCCTTATAAAAGCTTGGTTACAATTTATGTCTGAAATCTCTTTACTTAGTAGCTAATTATATCTATCTTATCTATCTGCCACCTACCTATCTATATATCATCTACTGTAAGAAATATATCTTTTTATTAAGTCACTTTGGGAATGGTTTGTTTCAGTAGCTAGCATGCAGTCTCTAAACTAATACAGGTTCTCTGTCTTTGAGACTGTTGTTGAAGTTTTTTTGGATCTCAATTCTTCAACTGTAAAGTAAGGATAATAATACCATACAGTTTTATAGGACTGTTGTGAAAAGCAAACTAAACACTATGTGTAGATGTTCTTTGTAACCTGTAAAATGTCATATAAATGTTGCTTATTTTCACTGGACTTTTTGTGTGGTCCAATTTTATTTATTTTATTCATAGTACCTGATAAACACAAAACCTACCATATAGTAACACACAAGTTATCATTCTCTAGTTTGAATAATCCCAATTATATTTTATCTTTGTCTGAGCCTCTAAATTAGGCTTAATGATCTTGAGCTTCTCTCCCCTTTTTTTCCCTTGTTCACTTGCTGTTCTAACCACCCTCATGCTCTGGTTGAACTCAAACTTATGAGTTCCTCCCTCCCCACCCCCATCAAAGTTTTCCATCTTCCTTTCTTCTAGTAGTTATTAAACTATTATCTCCTCTTTGAGAATTTGATGCATGATGGGAGAAGATATATAAAATGTATTTTGATAATCATTGTTATTATGTATAGCAATAGCATACAGGCAAAACTGAGTTTGGCCCTGAAATAGATACATGTATAATGCATGTTGAAGCAATTGTAGACTTCACACGACACAATTTCCTAGTCCTTATTTCCTGACATGCTGGAGAATACTCAGTAGAAATAACAATTTGCTAATTGTTTTGTAACATGATAGATCTCCACATTCAGCATATTTTTTCTATATCGGTCATAGAACTGACAGGACCACCAAGATTGGGGCTCGGGAAAATAATATATCTGTCGATCCTGAAGTCTTATTTGCTGGAATCCATGACATGATGGATGCAGGACAGAAACTGGCTGACAGTAAAATGTACAGGTGTCCAATGGTGTTCCTGTATGTGAGTAAAATGAGTGGTCCAGAAATGCTCCAAAGCTGTAATTTAAGATAACACAGATGGTATGTGGACTTCTGGGAATCAGCTGCAGCAGGTGGAGCCATCTGGAAGCTAGCAGAAGAGACTTTTTTGAGGGGGAAGACTGGGATTCTTCACATATATCACCAGGTGTTAAAATTATGTCTTCAGAAGCAAACAAAAATTATGTATATTATGTATGTGTGTGTCTATGCTATATACTATATACACACATATATAGATGTGTGCATGCATATGTAATACATACATTGTATCTGTGTTCTGTATAGACAGAATCACCCACAGAAGAATGATGAATAATGATCATATTCATGCATCACAATTTGCAGGCTAGTTAATTGTTTATGTGAGAGTTTTTCCCTTGATGATAACTTGTAGACCAAGAAAATATCTTCCTTGTAGACCATGAAAATATCTTCTATTTACATGTTTTCTAGCTAAAATTACACATACAAATTCAAACAGTTTTATTTACTAAGTACTAATGTGGCTGAAAGTTAGACTTTAAAAAATACATCTTAAGGACAAAACACAGCTGTAAATAAATATACTGGTTGTTGAAATTCAACCAAAGGTATTAGTCAGAGGGAATTTATTTATTTACACATCAAATATTTATTGAGGGCCTGTATTTTTGCACATAGTTCTAGGCAAAGTCCTTGCTCTCATGAAGCTTGTGTTACGGAAAGGAGAAAAAATAATAAACAAATAACCATAAAGTCTGCCAGTTGCTGATAAAGGTGAAGAAGAAATATAAAGTAGGGTAAAGGGAATTGAGGATGGCATAGGGATGCAGTGTTAGACCCAAATAAAATGAGGAAGTGAGCTAGGATGATATATCAGAAGTCCAGCCAGGAGAACAGCAAGTTTAAAGGTCCTGAGGCCAGAACATGCATAGTATGGTCTTGTAACCAAAAAAGACCAGAGTAATAAGAATGAGAGGACCAAGGGAGAGGATAATAAAAGATGGCAAGTGAGGTGGGGAGGCAGATCGTGTAGAGCCCAGAAGTACTATGCCTCAGTCATAGTGTCTTCTCTAGATGGCCAGAAGTAGCATGCTTTTATGAAACAATTCAGATGGAGCTGCTCTGGCTTTCAATACATTGATAAATATTCGTTTCCTAATTTCAATCAAGAAAATGAGATGTGGCCCTAATGGGCCTTTGGCATGTTTCTGCACACCTAAGTATGGCTTGGTGATTGTAGTTACTCAGCTGTTTGTTAAACCTCAACACTACAGTTCAGTTCCTTAGTACTTCCATGTGCCTGAAAACTACAGTGACCAAAAAAATGGAGGACCACTGAGGCTTCAGACCCCGATTTGGAATGAAGCATTGAGTCAGAGCATCAGACAGAGAACTTCAACAAGCTAAAGCCTTGGCTGAAGACAAAGGGAGAACACGACTGGCAGTGGAGGAAGTTACACATTACCAGGCAGAAGAACATCGATTCTCTAACGTGGCATCTATGTCGAGAAGCTAGCTGCTTGTATCAAATAACTCAAGAAGAAAATATTCAGTGATGGTTTGGAAGGCAAAAGGGAGAAATTCATAATCCTAAGCATTCACAGCACAATTCAATGGAAAATGGTGAGGATTAAAGACAGAATATTTATTAACTGTTTGCCATCTTTGGGTGAAAATGTGCTATATAAATAGCATTACCGTGATTGAATATGGATTATTTACATTTGCATAAGATTTCAGTTTCAAAATTGTAATTATCTATTTTTGTATTTATATCTGCCTTTATCCCTTGCAAAGCATGTCTGCTTACTAAATCTGACTGATCCTAAGGAGGCGAGCAGGGGAGGGGTTGAGAAGAAGGACATCAGGTCATGTAAAGGAGGCACGGTGGGACAGGGCACAGAGCATTGTCCTCAGCATCACCTCATGATGGGTTATATTTTCCACAGTGATATGAGGGGCCACAATATTGCCCACCCACTGTGTTTTCCTATAGAAAAATACTGTCCCTCCCCCTTTGCACTGTGTACCACTGAAGAACTTAAGCAGAAAAAATAACATAAATAATTTTTAGCTTTAAAAAGATCATTCCAGGGTTAGGATAGAGTGAGGTGGTAAGACTGAAGAGAGGAAGAGTAGGGGTGGTCAGTGGGATTGACTGGAAATCAGGTAAAGAGGTAGATGCTGCAGGGTGTAGAAACTGATTCTGTGAGGCACCTGTGGGGAAGGATAACCCTAGAAAGGTATGGTCCACCTTCTGGGTTTCTCCTTTGGTGAGAAAAGAGTTAATCTCAATTATGATCTAGCTTCTTGGATCACAGTGATCCAAAATCTTTTGGTGCATCCATCCAGCCCATGAGATGCCCTTTTGCCCATGGAGGCTTCCTTGATCCTATATCTTGATCAGCATAGACTTTGAAGTGTGACAGAAGTGAGTTCTAATGACAACTCTACCACTGTCTTAGTCAGCTTGGGATGCTACAAAAAATACTGCAGATCAGGCAGCTTAAACAACAGAAGTTTATTTCTCACAGTTTTGGAGGCTGAGAAATTCAAGATCAAGGTACCGGCAGATTTGGTTCCTGGCAGGACTCTCTCCCTGGCTTGCAGGTGGCTGCCTTCTTTCCATCTGCTCAGATGGCCTTTCTGGGTGAATCTGTGGTCTTGGAGAAAGCTCAGGTCTCTTTTGCTTTCCTAAAAAGGAAACTAATCCCATTATGAGGGCTCTACCTTCAGGACCCCATCTAAACCTAATCATCTCCCAAAGGCCCCACCTCCTCATACAGTCACATTGGAGGACTAGGCTTCAATATATGAATCTGGGGGAGGGGGACACAAACATTTAGCATGTAACAAATTATTAAACTATTTGGTCTTGAGTAAGTGACCAGACCTCTCTGAGCCTATTTTCTCCCCACAAATTTATGGGGAAAATAGTTTTTCAAGTACTGGCTGCATGAATTAATTTTGGCAATTTGTATGAAAGACTTGTTCAGAGAAGATGCTTCATAAATGTCTGTTTCCTCTTAGTGAATATGCTTTATTAATTTAATTATCAATATCCTGTCTATTTATTAGTGTATACACTATATTTTCATGTATATCCTCTATTAATACCAAAGTTAAACTCATTTTAAAGTTTATGTAAGGCAGTTTTCAGATGATATTTGGCAAATGTTGATTTTGACTTTCTTCATCTAAGTTCCCCAACTTAATGGTTTCATAATCTCTCATTTTATTAAAACTAATAAATATTTTTATGAATATACTACATTTTTCTTTAGCCAAGTGTTCTCTTCTTCTAAAGAACTTAATATTACTATCAGAGATGACTCATATTCTAGAAGAGTGACCTATTTAGCCTATTAATGACCAAAACCTATTTTTAAATTCCTTGCATTCCCACCCCCCTGGAAGTCAATGTGATATTTACCAAAGGAAATCTGCTCAGCTGCCTGTTTCCAAATCTCCATTAATCTTAAATTAATTTTATTTCAAAGAAAGCTTGAAGCTTTATCTTGCATGTTTTGCATGAGCCTAGAGAACAAATCTAAAAGGTTACCAAAAGCCTCGCTTCCATCAGTTTAAAAAATCTTGACAGTTTTGTTTCTATTACTCTTCAGAAATGAAGGGTTGGCTTAGTTGCAAAGGAACTCAAAATAGCTCTTTATGCTAAACCTTGTTGGACCAATACACACACCTGTGAAAGGAAAACAATTCCTTTAGCATCGCAGAAAGAAGCAAAACCTGATAAGTGTCCCTGACAATAGAAAACATATTTTAGGTTATCTTGAGTCATAGAATGTAAAAGCAAGTTAGATCTATTTAAAGTTAGACCTATATGTAGTTGCACCTGGAATGATGGACCTCTGAAGAACTTTAAGGTTATCTGGATGGAATCACTCATTTTCCAGGGAAATGAAATTCCAGAGAAATTCAATAATTTTCCAAAGTTGCATAATCAGTAATTGCCAGACTTAGAACCTAGGTACTCTGACTACTTCCAGTCTCCTCTCCTTTCCTCTCTATATTTTTCTCTCCATTTTTCCCTTAATATAATATGGTTTTCCTAAAGTCTCACATCCCTGAGTATGATGATAGAAATATTAGCCAGCCTTTTTTCACAACTTTCAGAGAAATAAATTTAATATCTCTAAGACAAAACACACCACTATTATTTATTTACTATTTTAATTGAGGCCACAATAAGTGATGGAATGGAAATGAAATACCGTGAACAATTTTAGGAGCAAATTGTAAAAGAGATTTAGCTTGAATCCCTGGTAAACTCTGGTTCTGTGAAATAAGCTGAAGTATGGACATAAAACAATAAGAATGCATTTATCCTTGTATTCTGTAAGTACTCATTGAGCACCAACCATTTAGGCTAGCAGGGGACATACACAGTAAAGGAGATAAGTAAATATAGAGAATCCTACATATTGGTAAGTGCTAAGCAGAACATATAAAGAAGGGCCGGTAATAGAAGTTTCATACATCAGTTGCAGGTGTGTGTGTTGGGTGACATTTTGAACAGGATGTCTAGGGCAGGCCTCACTGAGATGCTATTTGAAAGAAGTGAAGAAAATTAGGTTCAATTAATCTTACAAGAATTTCTCATTTGTAAGTGAAGTAAGTCTATTAGAATTCAGAAATATTACCATTAATTAGTATAAGCTTTCAAGTTCTATACTAAAAATGCCATAAAAATGAGCAGACTGGTGGATCAATAGGACTAGTAATTTACAACATTACAGTGCAACAGCCTTGGAAGAAATAAATCACCTTCTTCAACTCTCAATGTGTTTCACTATCACATGCATGAAATGAGGGTTCCCACTCACTCAAGGCTGCTGGGTTTCCTCAGAGCATGGGTGTACTTGAGGGGCTCTGGATAGCTGGAGGGGCAAGGCCTGGACTCAGATACACCTGAGAACAGCTCCACATGACCATTTCTTTAATAGCTCTGTAACCTTGAGCAGAATTCACTAATTCTCTCTACCCCAGGACCCTCATGCACAACAGGGTAGTAAGGACTAAATCAATTAATATGTTAGTAGTTACCTTTCATATAATTTTATTAAATGCCAGATATAAGGTTAAGCCTTTTATATATATTATCTAACTTAATGAAAGCAGATATTATCAGCAGCTCAGAAACATGGATGCCAAGATTAAAAGCCATTCGTTTCCTTAAAAAAAAAAAAAAACCCAAACCAAAAATTTTGAACCCAGAACCATGGATCCCAATCCCCCAAGGAGGTTCATTATTGGACTGCAACCCCTGCCCAGGAGTTTGCTCTAGGGGTGCAGGTGCTGTTAAAGGATCTGAAGCTCATAGAGTGCTTTATCAACATTAACTTTATCTTCTCTCATATCATGCACTGTGTTGTAGGATATAGCGACTTAAAGAATCTCAGACACTTTCTCAATATGATAGTACCTCCATGAGCAGACTGTAACATACCTGCTGAACTAAACCCTTCCCAAAGGGTGGAAAGCACCCACTACTAAAAATGGGAATAGCCATGCCATTAACCTGAGGTGAGCCCTCTCCATTGATGTGTATGTATAGTTTAGCCAGTAAAAGAATGCTTGGGCTTAGTGAGGTAATCAGTGCTATGTGTGTTCAATGTTTGGGACACTTCTCCTTATAATCTAGCAAAATAATGGAGATAAATACTAGCAATGTTTATAGTGACCTCCCAAAATGCCTGCCAAATCCAGAGTGAAAGGGGCTAGGAGAGTTGTAGAGTTTCCTGAAATTCAGCTAGAAGCAAGCATTCTGATGAGGGGAATATAAATGTAAGGTGTTCCCATGCAATAAGATGGAGAAAAGGTGGAAAAAGAGGAAGGGGGATGGAAAAAGGAGGAGAGAGGGGGAGAGTAAGAGTGAGGAATAAAGGGGAAAGGGCTTGGAGATTTAGCCACATAATGTACCTGTCTTTCTTTCCCCCAGTGCCTTACACTTCAGGTACAGGAGATCCACAGGAAAACCTTCAAATGGAGCCTGAAATCTTGGGCTCCTCATGTAAACTACTTTGTGTTCCCAAGAATCCAGGAGAAAGCTATCAGTAATTTTAGGCAAGGGTTCATCAACCACAGTCTATATCCCTTTTCTATACAGCCAAGATCTGGAAGCAATGTAAGTGTCCATCGATGGGCAATTAGATGAAGAAGTAGTAATATACATAATGGGATAATACTGAGTCATCAAAAATTGAAATCTTGCCATTTGTGCAACATGGTTTGACCTAGAGGATATTATGCTAACTGAAATAAATCAGATAGACAAAGACAAATACCATACAATTTCAATTACATCAGGAATCTAAAAGAGAAAATTAATGAACAAACAAAATGGAAACAAAGTTATAGATACAACAAATTATGGTTGACAGAAAGGAAGGGGCTTGGGGGAGCTGAGTGAAAAAGGTGAAGAGATTAAAGCACAAATTGCCAACTACAAAACAGCACAGCGAATATAGTCAATGATACTGTAATAATGATGTGTGGTATCAGATGGGTACTAGACTCATTGGGGTGACCACTTTATAACTTATACAAATGTCTAATCATTATGCGGTATGCCTGAAACTAATATAATATTGTATGTCAAATATAATTGGAAAATAAAAGAATTAAAAACACATACGGGCCAGCTACATATGAGGGAACAAATTAACACCTACAACTACTCTGAGTGAAGGCCCTTTTAAAAAAGGCATGTGTATGTCTCCCTAATTGGAATGAGGAGAAACTTATCTCTTTGTGTTCCAAATAAAGCCAGAGTGTTGTAATAGAATTTCTTGGGCAAAAATTGCAATTGAAGTTGGTATACACAGATCATCTTGTCCCAGGAAAAGTAGCAACAGGATTTAGAGAGCCTTGCTCCCCTGATCCAAGTGTAGCCAGCAGTCTGGTCACTCAGCAGAGAGGCAGTACCCCTGTGGTCAGTCCACCAAGGTCACACCAGCACCAGAGATTCAGGTCTCTGGTGAGCACTGCCAACAGTGCAGGTAACACCGAGGTTCCTACTGCACTGTGACTGAGTCTTTCTTCTCTATCCTGAAATTTCAGTTTCATTGTGATGAAGACATTCGATTCATCATCTGGCCAAAAGTATGTACTTTTCTTAAATTTGGGCAGATCCTGAAACCAATTTGTTTTCCCAGGGCTCCCTGGTTGCTACACTCTACCAGCCTACCAAGTCTCTGATCTTTGAAGTTTGTGGTTGACATGAAACAGCAAGGAATTGATAAGCATTCTAGGGGCCAATTCCTCATAAGAGTGCAGATTTGATCATTAAAATGATAAAATATAAATGATCACTAATGAACTATTAAATTAAGGTTATCAACTTAAACAATAAAACCTATTTAAATAATATTAATTGCTTAATATGGAGTATTTACTCATTACCAGACATTGGGCTAAATAGGTGTTTTACCTGTTTTTTCTCATTTCACATACCCACAGCTCTGAGAGGGAGAATGTGGTACTGGATTTTCTTTGGATTTGACATACCTGAGACACAGCTATTAGGTGCCTTGCAGGAGGTCACCAGATCAGGACCCTGTGCTGGTATTTAAAACAGGTCAGTCTACTCCTGCTCAGAGCTTGTGACCTGAACTATTTCACTAACCATATGCATCTGTACCACTCCAGTTGGTGCCTAGTGGTGGCAAGAAGAAGTATGGTGGCCAATGGAAGAAGCACCTCAGAGGAGAGACTGGAATTTGTGTGTAAAGAAACAAGGATGAACTCAGAAACATTTTAAAAGCCAGAGAGAGTCAAAGAAAACACCAGAATGCAAAAATCAATCATTTTTCTCTTTCTAAGCCCTGTAAATATTTTCCCTTCACTTGAAAAGAGTAGGTACTCTATCAGTCCAATTATAAAGTTTAGGAGGGAAAACCATATGTATGTGATATATATATATATATATATTACATATTATATGTATAAAATAATATTGGTTCTATAGATATTGCATAAAAATTTAAGTTTTTCCACTAGAAGAACAGATAGGGACTGCTACAGAATGTTTAATATGTCCTACAGAGGAGTGGCCAGGAGCATTTTCAAATCCTCATAAGCAGAAATTTGTTCTCCTATGATACTCTCCCCCACTTTCTCTTTTTCCTTTTCCTCCCTCTGAATTGCTCTTTACTTGCTTTCTCTTCTAATTTTCTCTTTCTTGCGGTTTAAAATGCTTACCCCTCTCTGTTTCTTTAGAAATATTTATTTTTGTTGATTAAACTATGAATATTCAATGATTAAATATACCCTTTTGATGATGTTCTTTATTTTACAACTTGTAAGTTGACAGTTTCCTCTTATTCTTAAGAAAGCCCTAGGAAGCTTAAAGTAGTAATATATAGGCTTTAATTTGCTCCCCCCCAGATCAATTTTCTACTTAGGTTGTGTAATCATCCTAACCAGTCATGGTTTATGGCACAGAACTATCTCAGAAGTGAAATGTCTGTTCTTGGTGCAGGTGACTCCAACATTCCAGTCTAAATGTCTTTGACCTTTAAGCTCAAATACCTTTAGCTTTCAAAAGGCATCTCAGACTCAGCTCATCATCTTCACCTCTAAAAACCTATTTCTCCTTTGGAATTCTTGATTCAGTGGATTAAATTATCTTTCATCTAGCTGTGCAAGGTAAAAATCTCAAATTGTCTTAAATTCTTCCCTCAACTCAACTCCAACATCCCCTCAGTCATCAACTTCTGCCAATATAATTTTCTATATATTTCTCAAATTGCCACCTGCTCTCCATCTCAACCTGCACAGCCCTGGTTTTCAGTTTTTCATACAAATTGCATGGCTTCATAATTTACCCTCAAGCAACTTAAAGCTCCAAGAAGTCTTTGCCCAATTTTGTTAAATTGGCTTTTGGGATATTTTACTGTTCCCTGTTTTGCCCAGGTCATCCTCCAACTTCCCTGACCTCCTGATTTTTTTACACTACACCTAGGCACAACCCCTTCAGGAAACCATCCCTTCTCCATCCACCTGCTCCATGAGACCAGGGCATCCTGTTCACACCGCTATCACCTTCCCTCTTTCTCTCTCTATTGTAATTACTTGACTACATGTCTCTCCCTGTAAACTTGCTAGGGACAGAGAACATACCCTTCATTCATTTCTATCTCCAGCACCTAGAATTTTACCTGGCACATAATGAAACTCATTTTTTTTTTACATCTCTGGTTCCCACAGCAGGTGACTTATCTATTACAGCCCATGTAACTCATGGCTTCACAGAGCCACTTAGTCTCTTGAGGTTAAATATCTCCAATTTGAGTAGTCTTTGCTTAGTGATTTACTTTAATGTTTAACTATAAATCTTATACTTATATAGGTGTGCATATTACTATTATTAACTAACATTGCTCTTTAAATTTAATCACTTATTCATCATGTACTAATTCCTTTCCTTGTGCTTAACACTGTAAGTGCTAATGATCCAAAACAAAACACCCAGTCTCTGCCCTCATGATGTTTTCAAGAAAGTATTTATCTATTAATTTGGTAATTTCGTAAAAATAAAAAAGTTTGGGGATATATGCTGGAAATGTGGAGTAAATGATCAGGGCAGCTAATAAATTATAGGCAGCTAATTTGAAAAATGCTACATGCATTAACGTTCATTATGTACTAGGCACTGTTGCAACTACTTTGCATATTTTCTTCTCAGTTCTTAATCTTGGCTCTTAGAAGTAAAATAACTTGCCTAGTGTCACACAGCTGATAAAATTTAAAACCAGGTCTTTCAGGTTTCAAAATGCAGCCCCTCCACGATCCAGAAATGGAAACAAAAACATATGTATGAATCAGAGTTTGTTACAAAAGCCAATGAATGCAATAGTAGAGACATGCAGGTATCTAATGGGAATGTTTCATTTATATTCAAGACAATTGTGCAGATTAAGTAAATACCCATTAGTTTCACTTGTTTGTAGCTTAACTCCTCATACTGGCTGTGGCAACATTAGTTCTTTCTCAGTATTCAGAAGTTCAACGTGGCTGTCATCTATGACACTGGCTAATAGAAAATATATAGCATTACTATGGAAATGCAGTTTGTTGGATAAAATCTTCCAGTACTGGGGGCCCATAAGGAGAAGTAGTAAGAGGAGTTCTTGGTAGTGAGAACATGTTTAACCACAAAAAAAAGGCAGTTGAAAGTTGTGGGAACCTTTGCACCTGGACTCCATTTCCCAGAGCAGGGGCCACAACCTGAGGACTGATGGGAGGGCAGGGTGCCAGGAGGTGAAGTGACTGGCTGATTTTAGGTAGTAAGTGATTCTCAGGTTCATGGAAACAAGCTTGGCACTTCCCTTCTCCAGCCCCTACTCAATGCCCTTCTAGCTCCAGGAGCAAGACTGTCTAGGAGCATTGCTGGTATTGATGCTATGTTTATCAAAGTGTAAACATTCATTTTTGTCCTTATTTTTAATTGTACTTTACAAATTATATGAGTTTCAGGTGTACAACATAGAGATTCAACACTTTTATACATTATAAAATAATCACCATTAATAGGTATTGTAACCATCGGTCACTGTGAATAATTATGGTGCTATTATTGACTATATTCCCTATCCTGTGCATTATATCCCAATGATTTATTTTATTTTTAGTGTGTTTTAATTACATTTATTGGGGTGACATTGGTTAATAAGATCAGATAGGTTTCAGGTGTACATTTCTATGACACACCACACAAAATCAAGTCATCTTTTTTATCCTTTACTACTCTCCACCCCCTTCTCTCTGGTAACCACCATAATGTTGTCTGTGTCTATGAGTTTCAGTTTCATGTACAATATATGAGTGAAATCATGGTTCTTAGCTTTTTCTAACTGACTTATTTCTCTCAGCATAATATTCTTAAGGTCCACCTATGCTGTTGCAAATTGCAGTCTTTCATCTTTTCTTATGGCTGAGTGGTATTCCATTGCATATATATATGGGGTATATATATATATATATATATATATATATATATATATCATATCTTTTTTATCCAATCCTCTATCAAAGGACACTTTGGTGTCTCCATGTCTTGGCCACTGTCAATAATGTTGCAAACAATATAGGAGTACGTATATATCTATGCAAATAAATGTTCTCAGGTTTTTTGGGTAGATACCCAGAAGAGGGATTGCTGGGTCATATGGTAAATCTGTCCTTAATTTTTTGAGGAACTACCATACTGTTTTCCATAGTGGCTGTATCAGTTTACAATTTCACCAGCACTGAATGAGGGTTCCTTTTTCTCCACAACCTCCCCAACACTTGTTATTACTTGTAGTGTTGAAAAGTAATATCCCAGTGGCTTACTTTATATTGGAAAGTTTGTATTTCTTAATCTCCTTTCTTTTTTCTGCCTGTCCTCCCACCCTGAACATTTCTTTTTATTTAAAAAAATAATTTGTTTCATAAGATTATCTGGAAAGGCACTAAAAAGAGGACATTTATAGATTTTGCCTAAAAAAAAAGAAAGGCACTTAAAGTTTGTTATTTACCCTGTACTTTTTGAACTACTGTAAACCTAATCCATGACAACTGTGTGTAATGGTGATGAGTGTGCCAATTGTAATAGGATTACATACGCTGATTATTTGGTTGAAATAAGCAGTTCCAGTGTATTTAAAATTCTTTCAGGCCCATTCTCACAGGCACTGTACAAGTGAATAACAACAGTTCATATTTTAAAAGGAAGACAAGGGCCATGATAGCAGGAAACTCATACCTCATCTCTCTCTCTCTCTCTCTCTCTTACTCTCTCTCTTTCTCTCTCTCTATTTCTATCTGGCACAGCACAGAAAGGAATAAAGAAGAAAGAACTCAATTGAAAAATTTAATTTATATAAATTTCACAACTTCAGAACAGGAGGTTCTGCATGTTGAAGAGACGAATAAGACCAAGCAGAAGTGGTAGAGGAAAGACAAGGTGTGTAAGAGAACATGGCATAACATTTGAGAGAACCTCACAAGACAAAACACTGTGTCCCAAAGACAATAACCCTCTCTCCTCCTGGCTTTGATCTTGTTCAATAAAAAGTGACTTGCTGCCTGCATTAAAGTTCATCATACATCTTTGAGATAAACCTCTTGGAACAAGATGCATTCTATGCTGTGCCTGAGAACAAATGTTATGAAACTGCACCAGCCTTTTATTTTTTATAATGGTTAGCCTGAAAAGCTTAAGGGGTTAAATATTGTTCTGTTGGTAGTTTAATTGTTGCTATGAAGTAAACTTAGTAAAAATTGAATATGAAAGTTACTGAAAATGTATGCTTCTCTACCATCTACATGATAAATGGTACAAACCCCAGGAAAATAATATGGTGGTATGTTACCACTGCTTTGTATTTGGCTTCCATAGAGGGCAGACATTTAGTGGTAATTTTACTAACAGTGAGCTGAGAAAGGAATAGAATATTTACATAGGAAGGAAAAAGCATAGAATATCAAGTAAAAATTTTAGATCACCCTAAAACTCGATTTTTTGCAAATTGTTTCTGCACACAGAACACTTTACAATGTGGTTAAAATCAGGCAGATTTATTTCACTTGTGGTTTTCCCTCTTCCCTGTGCTTTTGCATATCACAAGGTACTTGCTCTGGTCCTAGGAAACCTAGAGAACAGATTAACTTTCTCCTGGATATCTTCCTCCTGAATTTAGGGCAGACTGAAAGCCATAATCTTCAGGAATGGCCTGTGCTTATCTCACTCAGTCTCAGCTCTTTCTAATTTTGACTCCCTTTCATTCTTTACTCCATCCTCTGCCTCAGATCCTCCATCTAGACACAGAAATGAGTGAAATCCCAGCTCATTGCTCGTACTATCTCAGAGATTTTGAAAGGTGTCTCTTCCTTCCAAGAAGGCTTTCCCACACACCAGCTAATAAGTAATCAATACAACACACTTTCCGGCACAAACAATACATGTTCTTACTTACATAGGGCCCCTGAGGCAGCTCATCCTGGGAATGACCCTATTTGGTGAGGGAAAATTCTCAACACTTTATGCATAAGACTGTGGACTGACAAATCTTATGGATGTCAGATTATTATTTGCAGCAACTCCTGATTTTCCATTTGGGGCAAAGTAGGTCCCATTGCACAATCTTTCGTGCTGTGTAGCCCTTCAGCAGTTACTTAAATGTCTGCATTGTTCCAGGCTTAGGTAGTTAGGGTACAATAATAAAACGAAAATAGTCCCTGCCTTTGGGGATGCATATTTGAGATTCTTCAGTCTAGGAAAAAACCAGGAAAATCAAAGGCAAATTGTTCATACAGTTATACATCTGCATTTTTTTTGAATAGGAAATTTCAGCAGACTTCCTCAACTTGTTGTAAAAAAAATCTAGCTGAGAAAAATGTTGTGGACCAATTTGCTTTTCTTACTCTTAGTGTGCAGTTCTGCTGCTCTAAACAGCTCTCTTTTTCAGCCCACAGGACACACTGAACTCAGCTGGGGAAATGTTCTACAAATGCACACAATTTAAATCTATTGGAAGAGGAGTAAAATGTTCACAAAGTTTCATCCATATTCTAATGTAGGGCAAATATACATTTTGTACCTGGAAGGAAACTGATACTTCTACATATATACAAAACCTCTGGTACTCATGGGATTGCCACTGAGTACAATATGCTGTGAAAAAATGACTCTCACAACCAATAATGACAAACAGAACAGGATATGATATAAAACTGACCAGATATTAAAGCAAGGCAGGCTTAAGAATGAGAAAGCTAATATATTTGTTTTACAGACTGATAAACTACCTTGACATATTTTCTTACTGGTGGCTCAAACCAAACATTTGTGAAGTCCCCAAAGGAAAAAAGGAATGTTACCCTCATCACTGTATTTGAGAAAGGGCATAAAGGGCAAAAGTACTAGAACAATCACTTCATGCTCATTCTGATCCTCCTAAGTGACTGCATTAAAATCAAACAAAGAATAATGAACTTTCTTCATGCTTAAAGATTTAGAGCTTGATTTTGTGGATTTTTTTTACTAGAACTATTAATAAGAAAGAGCCACTTACTATCTCCCAAGGTGTACGGTTCTACAGAACCCCTTCTTTTCTAGCTCTATAACTAATGATTTCATTCAATGGTATTTATGTCTTAAAGAAGCTAAGAAGTTGACAGTGACAGCAAAGATAGTATTCCATATAAATATTTCAGAAGAGTCAGCTGCCACTTACATGCAATCTGAAATTCAACACCCCCTTTAGGATTCAGCAGCTGAAAGCTGTCTCTGGCTCCATTTATCTTAACCTTAAATGGATAAGTATTATTGTCAGAGGTCTGGACAACACCAGATAGTGATAAAACTGGTGGACTGGTGGGAGCAGGTAACAAAAAAGGACCATATCTATAATTAGACCCTTACTGAGAGCTCTACCTATTTCTATTCTGATAACTTTTGAAGGTATAGCTGGTTCCTTGTTGGATCCTCAGCACTGCCACAGTGTGTTCAATAAATATTGTGGAATCTGTGAATATATTGTTCTCCCAGAAATAAGGATGAATTATGATGACCACAAAAAATGGCAAAATACCAATTTGTTGCCAAAGTACATAATAACAGTTTACATTGCTTTAAGGCAAAGATCATGTATTATTTGAATTATTCAAAAAGGATAGCCTCATATGTACTGCCTTGTCTTCATTTCTATTTTAATTGAGCATTCTAAAATTGGCATTCTTTGTTGATATTAGTTATTTTTCCATTTCAAACAAGAGTATCACAAATCAGAGGATATATTAGACACAAGAAAGTGAAAATGCTGAAATTATACCCATTAAAATTGTTTTAATTTAGGAGAATCCATAGCTAGTTGGGCCAGATAGGATGTCCTGGGTGAGCTGAGACGATGACTGCAGGCTGGGTCCCTGCAACGTAAGCCTAGACACCCTCACATGACTCAGGGATCTCCTCCAGTGCTCTCAGGGAAGAGGTTCTTATAAAGCTCTAAATTAGACATTCAAAGATACAATATCATGGCACCCAGAGCCAGAATGTGAAAAAGCAAATAAAAAAGAAGAGATGAATGATCTGTTTTTGTAGACATTTCTCAGAATCTGTGCATTTCTTTAATATAAATATTTCATACTTCTTAAATATCTACAATAACTTTCTGGTCAAACCACTAAAAACCTAAGACATGTACTTGGAAAGAATTACAAAATTTTAAAATGACTTCAGAAAATGTATATTAATAAATGTCATTAAGATATTAGTGGATGAGAAAGGACTCATGCAACTTACTCATGCTATAAGAGCAAGATAATTTTCAAATACCTTCAGATAATTTTCTAGAAGGTATTTGAAAAGACTTAATAAGTAATTCCTCAGTTATTGAAGTTTTTTGTTTCCCAGTCACTTTCCTACACAGCAGGATACCTCAAATAAAATGATACTACTTATTGATGTATAATTCTATATACAAATGAAATTAGTCAATATAGATATAAAGCAAGATTTAAAAAACTAGACACATTAACTCTACAGAATACTAACCCTAAATAGGACACGTAATTTGATGTAGCTACATCACTGGCTGATTTCAAACAAGGTCTATTTCACTTTTCTGAAGGTCTTTGTGGGCATTTTTTGGTACATCTCCAACTGATGCTTAGTACAGTGGAGATTCCAGACAGTTGGAAAGAACACTATTATTGATAGAAGTCAGGAAAGCTTAAAATTCAAATGGCAATTTGAAATTGTCAACCCGTAAACCATGTGAGCAGCATTGTGCACACAGGAACGCCTCATGGGTGGACAGGGCTATGACTGAGAGCCAGAGATTCAGAGATCCAGCTGGGAGGTCACATGAAGTCAGGCCTGGCTAGCCACTTTGACCGTGTATAACCTTAGTCGACAAAGCCTGTCTATGGAGAGAACAATGCAGCCACGAACAACAATACAAGAGACACTAAAGTCCACAAGGCTCCATTCAAAAAGGCAATGTTACTTCTAATGAGTTACTCCTGAATTTCAGATCTAGTTTCTCATGAATATTGATTATATTCATATTCTGGAATTGAGTGACATAATCTTTTTATTGGCTTGAGTGGGTTTCATTTTGCTATAACTAAACAGATGCTTATGAGCATATGAACTTCATGAAAGCAAGAACAGCAAGACCATGGCCTGTTTTGATCATGACTTAAAAACCATACTCAGCAATCACCAAAGATGGCTGAATGCATTGATTAAGTAGAGAGAAATGTAATACTCCAGAGGAATCTGGGAAGTAAAGATGGTGAAGAAAAAAGGGGAGCAAGGCATTGAATACTAGATAGGACTTAAGCTAGAAGAAAAGAGGAAGAAGTTTTAGGCAGATCAGAGCACCAACAAAGTTTCATAATTGTATTTAACCAACATTTAGCTTGTCTCTATGCTCCAGGAATTGTACTAAGTGATTTCACAGATATCATTAACAAAGTAGATGATACCTAAATGCCTCCACCAGTCCTCAAAAATACAGTCACCCTCTCTTTGTGTCTCCACTGAGACATGATAGTGAAGTGGAATACGAAAAGGAGTGAGTTACAAATCAGTCTGAGACCTATTTCTCTAGACCACCTACTCTGAGACTCCAGCCTGCCTACCTTGGTGATTGTAGTGCTTTACACAAATTCAAATTGATAGGGACAGAAGACAATCTCAGAGAAGCAGAGGAAAGGGAAACAAAAAGTTTAACTTATGTGAAGGAATATTAAGTTTGAAAATATGCTGATACATGTATCTACTTGTATAAATATGTTTAAATTATTCACATGCAAGTTTCTCTATGAAACATGAGAAAAAACAATGATAAATGAGGTAGAGTTACTATATGAGTATATATAAGTACTAAGTAGAAAAGTTCTCTGTAAATGCAAGGCATATTTACATAACGTATTACAGTTATGTATTATTTTGATATACAATAAAACATTTATCACTGAATAAAGAACATGGAGGGAAAGGCTATATGTAATATGATTTGATTTTCAAACTTGGATGACACATCTGCTAATTCTGAGCTATGATGCTAGTAGAAGCAATCACATATAAGTATGAATGTAAAATAAAACAGAATTACAGAACAGAGGATAAATGCTCTTTGGGGAATAAATCAGCTATTTAGAAAGCAGATATAGCATTGTATGCCTATGAAAGGGAAGATAGAAAGTATTGAAAACTTAAAGATTAAAAACATTGGGATTTATGTGACAGATGACACACATTCTAGGAGGAGACTTTCAGGATCTCGCCACTGGAGCTTTAGTTGAGGTAAATCAGAATAAACAGAGTGACATAAGTATTCCCATTCTGGTTACTCACAGAGTAGATCAGTAGCACTGTATGATCCATAAGAGAATAAGTAAAGCACCATGCTTATAATTGTGGATGCAGGAGAAAAAAATGAGATCTTTACTTAGGAAGACAGTGCAAAGGGGATGGAAGCATAAAGGTGACAGAGGATCTCAGCACCATCTCCCCAAGTGTTTAGTAACATTTCAATGTGAAGAGAATATGGAAGTTAGAATAGGAGGACCTAGGTTTCCATTTGATGGTATTGCTTTTGGCTATATGGGCTCATAAAGCCATTTCCTTTCTCTGGTAAAATGGTGATAGTAATGATTCTTGCTCTATGCAAGAAATTGTGAAAATCAAAAGTCCTAATGTTTGTAAAACTACTTTCAAGATTGGTGTTATATAAAATCCATTTCTTTGAGGAGTCCTAGGGCAAGGTTGGGGCTAGGTAGTTTGGCAAGTAGTTGACAGAAAAGGGGTCACCTTCCCATAGAATTCTAAGACAGTGTCTACCTCATAGCTCCTTGACCTCTCCACTTTCACTGCTCAGATTTCTATGGCTTCTTTACTACTTACAGGCACGTTTTCACTTTCAGAAATTCCCTTACTAGTCATATTAACCCAATTTCTTCTCTTTGGCTTAAACATATTTGGGGAGAAGAATGAGGAGGAAGAAAAGAGAGCAATAATCGGGGTGATTTCCCACTGCTCTAGTCTCTCAAGAATGCCCCTGCCTTTCCCTCATATTCCTGGCTTGAATTTTGTGTGACTGTTCTCCAGACAAGATGTCTTCTCTTTCTCTGCAAGCCTGCACTCAGCTCACCACTAGGGATCTCCTTGTAGAAATTCAGAGCCCAGTGAATACAAAGGAATTTCAGTGATGCCCAGGGAGGAAGAGTATGGCAACTTTAGTCATTTGCATATTACAAATGAGGAAGTTTGGGAAATAAAAGGTTGAGTGATTGATTCAAAACAGCACTCTGAGTCATTGATGAAGCTGTATATAAAATCCAAATCTTCTCAATCTGGACTCAAAATTCAGTGAAGTCTTTTTTCTTGAAACCTCCCAGAATTCTCAATGCTCTCAATGGGTTTTGGAGGCATTTGCTTTATATATCTCAGATTGAGGAACAAAGGAAAAGCATTTTATATGCTCACCATTTATATGCTCACTATTAATTTTATCCTTGTTGGGTAGAAGAAACACTTTCAAGGTATTAGAATGAAGAAATCTTCTGTTCCATAAGCCATGAACCACAAAGTCCAAAGCTAATCAGTCTATTTGACTTTTCACCAGGATATTCTTTCATTTTTTTTTTCTCCAAATTATGTGTTCTGGCTGCTGACATGCTAGGAAAACTATACTCATGTTCTTTTGTGAAAAACTCTTTTCCTATTTCTCTTTCATTTCTGTGTTGCCTTAATGACCTGCCTCAGGTTGTGTCCATTGCTACTCAGGCAACAAGCAACAGGAGATTCTCATTCACACCAACCCTGCTCTGAGTCCTCATTCATTTCTTCACTGCAGCAGTATATGCTGGACACTTTTAGGTGCTACAGTACTGAGGACACCACTATGCACAAAGTAATCACAATTCCCAAATGAAAATGCAAAATATAGAAGGTATCAGAGGGGGAAAAAGGAATAAATTTTGAAATGTATGGTGTGTGTCTCTGTTTATACATATCTGTGTAAGTTCACGTGTGAACTATTTTAGGTAGGGTGGTCAGGAATGAGGAGGGTGAGCGGACACCAGAAAAACTGAAGGAGTGAGCCACATGAATAGTAGAGTGACAGTGTTTCAGGTGAGAGAGTAACAAAAGTTAGACTCCTGCATTGAAAGCATGCTGGTGCCAGTAGAGAATAGGTGGTGGACAGTGAGGCTGGGTAATTATAAGGGGATCACAGTAATGGGAATGTCTAGATATTCAACCAACTGAACCACGCAGATCAGAGCTCATATGCTTATTTGCTGTATACATTTCTTCTTTGGTGAGAGATCTGTTAAAGTCTTTGGCCCAATTTTAGTTGGGATGGTTTTTTTTTTATTTTTTACTTTTGAGTTTTCAGAGTTCTTTGTATGTTTTGAGTTCTATTTTTACACTTTTAAAAATAATCTTCATGATCCTTACTATTGGGGGTATTAATAAATGTGGTCTTTCTGGCTGACTCATGAAAAATAATTGGAATATATAGAATCTCTTTAATTCAGCCCAAAGTTGTGTGCACAGAGACCACATGCCAGACCTTGTAGAGACATGTTAGAGACATGAGCATAACCCTACCTTGAGGGTCTTATAGCTTAAAGGGGAGGCACAAACATATGCAAACTCATTGCAATGTTGTAAGTGCAATGACTGAGATGAAGCAAGATCTATTGGCTAACAGAATTAGTGTGCATAGTTATCCTAGTGGTGCCAGAAATGGGGAGAGGCCATTACATCAAGTGTGAATAGGAAGTACTTTGGGGAAACAGTTTGCAAAAGCTATTACTTTGGAGAGTTTCTTTGAAGTGCCAACTACTGTGCAATCTCTTTGAAGGAGTCCACTTTTGAAAGGTACAGGACAGAATGGGAACATGGGTAGAAGAATTGTAATAGGGATATCAGGAAAAATTATAATACGTTAGGAGGGGTCATGGCTAGATATACAAATCTGGTAATTTTCCAAATTGTTGAAGATATGGGGATGGATGGGTTTCTAAAAGAGAACACCCAGCATAAGAAGAGTTCAGGGCAGAATGTGAGACAAACTGTCCACATGTAGAGGCCAAAGTAGGAAGAAGAGAACAACAAATGTCATGGAAACATTCAGGAGTAGAGAGCACAGACTTCAACGACAGCACAGGAAGCAAAATGCACAAAAACACGCCCTGACGCTCAGGGGCTGGCAGTCGGAGTAAAGATGCTGCTTGGTTTTCAAGGAGCAAGAGGTATTTCTAAATTGCTCTGAGATGCAGGCAGTATGTCTTTTGCATATAAAAATATCACACGGTAGTGCATAGAGTTTATTGATATTGATCTGTTGCCTTCCTTTTCTATCTGAACACAATGGGAGCTATCACCCATGACTGAACAAGATACTTAGTGTATAAAATGACCTGAATTCATAGCATCTCTACCTGACATGAAGCAGAAGCTAACAGGCTTTTCAAGCTTCCATATCCTAAGAATCTATTAATATTTCAAATATCACTGTAAAAATAAATTTTATAAACGGGAGGAACAAAGAACATCAAAATGGAGCCAAAATTACATTTTTCATATGGGTTAATATAAAAATAAAACATAATATATAACCATTGAAACTGAAAGAATATGCATTCATTCAAATGCATCAGTAAATAGTAGAGTAGAAGAGAAATGTATAGTTTTGAAGTCAAACAAATTTAGGATTGAGTTAGAACTCCACCATTTACTTACTATCGATATGAACCTAGATAAATTATTCAAGTTCTTTGATCCTCATTTATTCATCCTTAAAATGGAATCAGAATAGTTTTGTTGCCAACATAATTGGACAATATTTAAGGTTTCAATCTATTTTTTCGTTTTTCTTTGTATGTGACAGGCTGCTGACTGAGCTCCAGCACTAATTCTCTTCTTCTTCTAATAATAGAAACACCTCTTCCACCAGAAATTTAGCTGAGCTCATGGCAGTGAGCTCCTGACCATGTCTTCCCTGTCTTGCATCTAGGTCTGGCCATATCGAGTTCAGGGCAAATTGAGTGAGCAGAAGTGGTGTGTGTAACTCCAGGTCATCACTTTAGCCATGCTTGCTCCAAATTCTGCTTTCTGATCCCTGCTGGCTGGAAGATGATGCAGCTGAGCCAGCGGCCTTGGAATTAGAGATGAAAGCCACATCTTGAGGATAGTACCAGTGACCTCCTGATGCACAACTGTACCTCTGGCTGGCTAGCCTACTTATTTTTAAATGTTTTATGAGAAAGAATGAGTGAGTGAGTGAGTGAGAGACAGAGAGAGTAGAGATACACTTTATTTAAGCTATTGTATTTTGTGGTTGCTTTCCTACTGGCTAATTCTCCCATACATCTTTGCTCTCCCCAAATCATGCAACTTCATTGTATCATTGCCTCAGAGGAATTGTATGATGAAAAAATTTTCCTTTGTTTTCCAAAGGCTTAATTCTTTAAACCTTGAAAAATTTTTGGAGGAAGAAAAATAACAGAANGCCTGCGAACCACACGATTGCGGTTCGATTCCCAGTCAGGGCACATGCCTAGGTTGCAGGCCAGTTCCCAGCAGGGGACTCACGAGAGGCAACCATACATTGATACTTCTCTCCTTCTCTCCTTCCCTTCCCCTCTACAGAGAAATAAATAAAATATTTAAAAAAAATTTTCCTTTGTTTTCCAAAGGCTTAATTCTTTAAACCTTGAAAAATTTTTGGAGGAAGAAAAATAACAGAAAGGAATTCTTTGGTAGAAAAAAGGTATCTTAAAAAGGCAACAAGTAAATTAGATTTTTAGTCTTTTCTCCCCACCCTCAGCCAAGACTAAAAACTATTGCTCCTGGGCTGGAAGGAAGAAAGAAGGAGAGTTCCAGCAGCCAAGTTCATGCCATTAGGGCCTGGTTTTCTTGTAGCCCTTGGGTCAGGAAATGAAATCCTATAGTAGAAATGACAGACAGAACCTATCCTGCCTAAAGAGGTTTCAATGTACAGATTGTGGCCATGAGCAGTGTAGTTTGCTGGATCTGTAAGAACATTTCAGACCATGAAAAGGGACATTTTAGCAGACTCTCATGTCAAACAATTACCCAGGGCCAGAGACCCACGTTACCCTGCTCCAGAGCTTAAGTGATACCCACCCAAGAGCTTGAACTGAACATAACCTTAGGAGTGAAAGAGGAGGGGGCACAGAGAATGACAGGTTAATTTTCCACCAGCCCAAAAGCATGAGGATGTCAGTGCTATAAATCAGGTAGATTTCTGGAAAAGAAAGTGATTCTTTCTCTTACGTTTGAGTTTTGGGGCTAAGATTTTTATATACTACATCTGTATAAAATAAATAAACAAATAAAACATGCATCCCACAGTGTTCATTCCCTTTGCTTTCACATAAATCACAGAGGCAACTCTATGCCAAATCCTCTGCTAAATTTAGCTTGAACCAAGCTAAATTGGTTGAGACACATGTTCTTGTCCTCCATTGAAAGAACTCTTGTCAGTGAAGGAGAGCAAAATGGGTACAAAGTTTCCTATAAAGTGCTGTGGACTTAGAGAAAGAAAAAAGATACCTCTGACTTGGACAGCTGAAGAAGATTTTAAATCAGAGTGATATTGACCTAGACCTTGAAGCAGACTAATGCAGCTAGAAGGGACAAAAAGAGAGAATGCATTCTCATCTTGGGTATACACTTTTCAGCCATAAGTAGATGATAGGTTGTCATGAAGATGGTTTTGAAGACTATCATCATTAAAGACGCAGTGAAAGCAAAGAAACTGAAAACAACTTCTAGAAGAAAGAGAGAAGGGTAGATAGATGCCTGCAGGGTGGATTGGTTTCCCAACAACCCTTACTCTCCTCTATGAAAACCTGGCCTTGCTTATGCTTTAAAGAAGTAAAAAATCTCCATCTAGGAAGTAGAGAAGGACAGATGTAACCAACAAGTTAGGGAAAGGGCCTGGTGTTCTGGGAATGGTGAGAAGTTGTGGAGGAGCTGGGGCCAGAGATGAGGAAGGATGGAGAGATAGGTTGAAGGCAGCTGTAATCATGGGCTCATCCAGGGTAAACTGTGGGTATTGCAGATTCTAGCCAATCCCTGCTGGTCATCCACAGCATGCGGATGCAGTTTGTGAGTCAGGGAGTTGGCATTGACAGGGAGCCCATCTACCCAAACTCAGCTCCTTGTGGCAGCCACTTGGTTACCTTTCCTCTGTAGGAGCAGACTCGGGTGATTCCCTTCCATCTGCTTCTAGACCAGTTTCCAGCTTCATCTGAATTGCACTAGAGTTGTGTTGAATAAATGATCACATGAGTTAGTATAAAGTGCTCCTTCATGTGGCCTGGGAGACACAAGGACAGAGATCACTGGAAATCCAGGCCAGGGGTGGAGTGTCTACAGTCCCATAGGGCTCTACTCCATGGACATTTCCTATGCAAAGGGAAGGAGAAGGGGAAAGGCAGCAAAGCATCAAGTTCCCACCTTCTGTTTAGCTTGTAACTACCCTCCCCCTTTCATTTCTGCCTGGGCAGATATAAACACATGTGCATGTCCTTGCACATGCCAGACTCATGGTGCCCTAGAAAGGCCACCCTAAGCTTATAGACAGGGAGCACTTTTTAAAGCGCAAACCAGTTGTGATGCCTATACTGGCTAAGCAGGCCTGGAGGGAGAGAAGCCTTGGGGTTTGAAACAGCCAGACCACAGTTTTGTGCCAGGAGACCTGAGCTGGCTCACCACAGAGCCAAACTCTATACGAGAAATCATAGCCCGCAGCTCAGTCAGAGGCAATTTAATTAAAGCGAGTTGGTTATCTAGGCTCAATTTGTAACTTGGCAACCAGCAGCAATGTGTTTTTTTGACGGATTCTTTGTCTTCTACCACCCAGGATCAGGCTGTGGATTGGTTTGGCGTTCTTTTCCCTTCCTATTGTGGTGGCAGTATTTTGTGCCAGGTTTTGCTTTCAGGTTCTTAAAAAAAACATGGACAGGACATAAGTAAAGGAGAAGGGAGGTAGGGAGATAGTTGGTGTTGTGGGGAAAGCAATGTACTTATAAATGTACCTACAAATGACCCGATGACAAATAAAAATGAACATTTAATAAGTGTGGTCTTTTTACTTATTAGTATAATTAAGAGCTAACACATATATATTCTGCTTACCACATACAAATACTGTCCTAAGCACTCTATCTCCTTTGCCCGATACATCATAACCTATTCTCAGGATCCACACTTTGCCATTGAGGCAACTATAGTGGATTAAATAGTGACCTCCCAAAATCCATGCCTACCAGAAACTTCAGAATGTAACCTTATTTGGTTATAGGGTCTTTGAAGATACAATTAAAGGATTGAGATGAGAGTATACTAGATTAGGGTGCTCCTAAATACAGTAACTGATAGCATTATAAAAAGTAGATTCAGCCCTGGCTGGCGTAGCTCAGTGGATTGAGCACGGGCCTGCGAACCAGAAGATCGCGGTTCGATTCCTCATCAGGGCACATGCCTGGGTTGCAGGCCGGTTCCCAGCAGGGGCCAGTTCCCAGCAGGGGATGCACCAAAAGCAATCATACACTGATATTTCTCTCCTTCTCTCCTTCCCTTCCCTTCTAAAGATGAATAAATAAAATTTAAAAAAGAGCCCATAAAACAACTTTTAAAAAAATAAAATAAAAGTAGATTCACAGAGATATGAAGGAGAGGCCACATGAAGACAGAGGCAGAGATTAGAGTTATGCATCTATAGGCCAAGAAGCACCAAGGATTGCCTGCTACCACCAGAAACCAGGAGAGAAGCATGAAGCGGATCTTCCTTCCCAGCCTTTTGAAGGAACCAAACCAACCTGATGATACCTTAATTTCAGACTTCTGGCTGCCTGAACAGAAAATAAAATTCTACTGTTTTAAGCCAGCCAGGTATGGCAGCCACAGGAAACTAATACAGCAACTAAACCCTTCCTTGCCCAAGGACACACAGGTGGTAAGTATAAAGCCTATGTTCCCAATTACTCTGCTGTGCTTCCCCCAGAGCCAAAGAGGTCCGTGGGTCCTGAGAGGTTTCCCAGCCACCATACCTGGCTTTCCCTGTGCCTTTAATGCACACAATTATTGCATTCTTGGTGCTAAACCATTCAATATCTTCATTTGCTACAATATTCCTGTGTTTGCTTCACTAGCTGCCACCTTACAATGCCTGTTAAAATAAATATGCTTCAATTACCTTAAAATCACTCAATATCGCCAGTGTTCCTATGGATATAAAACTACTGGAGTGATACAAATTTTAACAAGAGTTTGAATTTGGAAGTAATAAGGTTTTGTGATATGTGTAATGCAGAGTGATTTCAGTAGAAGGCATTAAAAATGTCTGATTCAGACTGAAAACATTGAAGTTTAGAAGCAGTCTTAAGACTCAGCCCACAATGATATTTAATTTGGAGAGACCTCAAAATCTGTGCTTCTTGTTTTTACCATTTTAGTTTAAAGTTTATGTTTGTTTTTAATAAAACAAATATTTAAAGGCAGTTATAAATATACTAGGATGGAAAACAATTTTTTTAAAAATCTGACTCTACACCTTTGCATTGCTTTATATGCAATAAAATAGGTTTTGGGGTGTGTGTGTGTGTGTGTGTGTGTGTGTTAGAAGAATATCCAAATCTACAGGTTGGCTACAAGTTTGACAGACTTTCAGGCCTGAGGAGCTCCAGGCTGTTAAAATTATACCAGTGTGAAACTGAAAGCTATATCTCTGTGGGTAATGAGGCTTCTCCATACCTAGCTCACGGGGATTACATTTTGTGAATATCTTTCTTGATCACCATTTCCTACATCTTGTGCAATATTAATCTGGACTTCAGGGGATCCAATGGCATAGACTGTGGTACTTATCCATCAATTCCATCTAGCTCTGACACACATTTTCTGGGTTTCCCACTTAGGATCATTTTTTTCAATTTTTTTCTTTCATCTTTAAATTTACAAATATAATAATCACAACTCTGAAATACTGTCCTCTCCTCCTGCTGTTTTCACCATTTATTCAGAGTGTTTTCAGTAGGTATACTCTTGTTGTATTTTCTAAACCCAATATTGAAGGACAGTGTGTCAGTGGGGTTAAGGAGACAAGGGGCTAAAAAGCAAATGTGGAAAAAGCTCAGCTTCACAATTTTTCAGCTTTTTCTTAAAGTCATAGTTCAGGCATTTGCACACTTTGGGGACATTATCCAGCACAAATAAGCTCTATGACTGGGAAATGAAGTCTACTTTGCTGTGGCAGTTGTCATGGCTCTTGGCCATGTAATTAGATGTGCTCTGCAGGTGTGGCATGTCCACACCTCAAAGAACCCACTTTCTTCCAGAGCCTGTGGAGGCAGTATAGGCATGAGGTCATGCTTACTGAGCCATCTGAAAGTGTGCAGTCCTGCCTGGCTACTAACTCTGGATTATGGACAAGGCTGAGCTGGATCAGATTCTCCCTTGGGAAACTGGCAATGGGATAAGAGATTAAGTTAGTTGCAGGACAGAAACCAGCAGACAAAAAGGAATATAGAAGAACTTCATTCATGGTAGAACACTGGAGTAAAGTTCCATGAACTGAGATCAATGAACATGCTCTACTTCCTGCCCATTTGGAGGCCAAGTCTGTGAGACATCTCTGCCTCCTTAAAATAAATTTTCCTTTCTAACTGAGTGACTTTAATTAATTCCACTCAGCTGCCTAGATTAAAACAGAGAGTGAAAAGTGACCAACAGACAGAGCTTTTCCCACACCAGCTGGCTCAGTCCTCCATGTACCTACTTCTACTCCCACAGAGGCACTGTTCCTCCTTCCTGTCCTTGCCCATCCCAGAGTTGGCAGAGGAGACAGAGGTGGACATAACCTGAAAAGGATGCAGGCATCAAAAGGGCTGTGAGGAACAAAAAACACACAGAACCAGAATACAAAGAACAGGGGAGATCAAGATACACAAAGGAGAGAGAAGCCCATGAAGGTGCACCTGCTGTGGAAGGCTTATTAGTGCACACTGGTTGACTCCTGTGATGGCTCGTTTTATGTGTCACCTTGCGTGTGCCAACAGGTGTCCAGATTAAACCTGATTTCTCAGTGTCTGTGAGGGTGTTTTGGATGAGATTAGCATTTGAGTCAGTAGACTCAGAGAAAAGGTTTTCTCTCCCTAGTGTGTGTGGGAATCATCCGACCTATTTAGAGCTTGAATAGAACAAACGGGCAAAGAAAGTGGGAAGTTGCTGCTTTTTGCTTACATCCTTGAACTGGTCATTGGTATTCACCTTCTCCTGGCCTGAGATTTATACCATTGGTTATGCTAGACTCAGGGGAAGTCTTTAGATAGGGACTGGAACTTAACACCACCAGCATTCTGGGGGCTCCAGCTTGCAGATGGCAGATCATGGGGCTTGTCAAATTCCATGATTACATGAGCCAGTTTGTCCTAATAAATCTCTCACCATATATATCCTACTAGTTCTATTTCTCTGAAGAACCCTAACTAATACAATCCCTTATCTTCTCATTGGAAACGCCCACAAATGAGATGGGAGACATACAAGATGAAACAATGCTCCATCCTGAAATTTTGATACAACATTATTATAGTTTTTAATTAGTAATGAGTAATTTTTCATGAGTAATTTTTAAATATGGATTTAACAAAATCCTATGGTGAGAAAATTCAGGGCTTCTACAAGATTCTCTGTATGTTCATAAAAATTAAAAACTTGCTCATTCATCTGATATTTCCATACAAGCCCCATGAACACCAAACCTATAAGGCACTGACCACAGTTTTCATTTTTCTTCTTTTTGATATCTAGGGGCAAAGTAATAAAGTGCTTGTGACATATGATTCATCTTTACATGCTTTGCAGACCATTGGCAGGATACTGGGAGAAGCATAATTTCAAGGCAGTGACCATACAGCACGCTTCACATTCCAAACCATGGCTGGCAGCTGGGTGCTAATGGGCTCTTCCCAGTGGTGCACCCAGCTAATGGCCTCTGCTTGGCACTCAGTCAAGCATCACTGACAACCAGCAAGTGGCCTGCCCCCACCAGAACTGAGAATTCCACTTTTATATTTGAATAGAGCTAACCAGGGGTCCCTCCATTTGGCCACAAGAGGCAGACGACTTGGATGTACGACATAATGAGCAATGAGTTTTGAGAGGCAGAATGTGTGGTGAGGAATAACAAGATGAGAAGGGATTCGATCTCAAACACACAGTGCCTTGTCAGGAAGACATAAAACTGGAAAGGACAGAATATCTTTGTTTTATGAGCCCATCCATCAGTCTGATACTGATGTCAATATCAAAGAAGCATTTATGAAACCTCCAGTTAGACTAAATGGATGTGAGATGATAATTGGGCCCAGGGCTGGAAATCTATGTATGAATATATCAAAGTTAAGTATATCTAGCTTTTTCAGCTCCCTGTTCCTCACTACACTGACTGGTGGGGAATCCTTCAAGTTCCTTCAGTCAGGGTAGAATGCATAGGGTTGGTAAGCACTTGGCTCTGCAGGTGGAGTTCCCACTCTATGCCCTGTTACGTCCTTCTGTATTCTTTTCACTTGGTTCTTCCTGGATAGCACCAGGAATCTACAAAACAGGGTCATGAGATCACACCCATCTGTCAAGGTTAGGGATCACAAGCTTCACAATTCCTTTGCCAAAAAGTACAAATTGCTATGATTGATTAATCACCCTCAGTGTGGGCTCTGCAGTGGTCAGAAAGGGAAGGGTGGAGGTGAGGGGTAGAGGTAAACAAAGCAAAATCAAAGTGACTAGAAACAACAGTGTGAGAGTTAAATCAGGGTTTCCTTCAAAGCTCAATGAAAGTGGAGGGAAGATAGTCTCTTATGATAATCAGGGATGGTTTTTTGCCCATCACACTGAAACAGTTTGTATGAAACGAGCATTTTCATCATCATGTTCCACTTCACTCATGGTGTTCTTCACTTTCCCAATTTACACATAAGTGGTTAACCAGGTGTGAATAAAGAATGGTTTCAATTTAATAGTCTGATTTTTCCTCATCCTGTGATGTGAAAGTTCTTGCTTGCAACCCTCAATATTTTAATTTGAGTTTATATACCAGAAAACTAGATTTCAGTGCTATAATTATCATCTTCAATTAGGTAAACCAATCAACCAACAATATAATCTTTAGAACTGGAAGAAACCTCATCATCACCAATTTCAAAGTCTTTATTTTATTTTATTTCATTTTTTATTTATTAATTTTAGAGAGAAAGAGGAAGAGATAGAGAGAGTTAAAGAGAGAGAGAGATGGATTGATTTGTTGGTGTACCTGTTTATGCATTCTTTTGGTTGATTCTTCTTTGTGTCCTGATGAGGGATCGAACTCACAACCTTGGCTATCTGGACAATGCTTTATCTAAGTGAGCTGCCCCACCAAAACTCAAAGTCTTCATTTTAAGGAGGAGGAAACTGAGGCCTGAAGAGGTCAGGCAACATGTCATTTGACTATTTTTTAACTTTAAAAATTTTTATTAAATTTATTGGGGTGACATTGGTTTTGTCACCCCAAATCATATAGGTTTCAGGTGTACAAGTCTACAATACATCATCTGTATATTGTATTGTGTGTTTGCCACCCCAAGTCAAATTTCCTTCCATCCCCATCCAACCATCAGCCTGTTAAGTAAAATCACTGGTGTCAGACATGATCGGACGGGGCTGTGTCAGGAGGAGAGACTAAGAAGGGACTGAAGGCACTTCCTGGGGCTCCACAGGACTAGACAGTATGTGCTGTAGCAGGGACATCATTGCCAGTCCAAGGAACAAGGACATAAAGGTGACCAACAGTTTGAGCTTTTCATAAAAGCACTGTTTCCTATTAAAAGGTTGTCTTCTGTTCTGAGTTTGTCATTGCTGCTCTTTAGATTAAAATGTCTTTCCCCAAACAGAATAATGGCTACCATAGTTGGCAGTTTAAAAAATGCCTTTCTAGGAGAAATAAAATAAGTGATTTCCCTCCCTAATTTTTTTCTAGTTTTGATTTTTGCTAATTGCTCTATTTATCGCTCTATCATATCTAAAATTCTGTGAAACCACTGCCGTAAACCATAGCGACTTGCTGGAAATTTCTGAATCAGAGAGTAACACGAACAGAGAAGTAATTTGGGAAAATTAATTGTTCTTCAGTGGATAGTACCAACTTTAGTGAGAAAGAAAATGGAGTTAGGAAGCCTGCCTAGAAAACAATTGCATCACATTCAGCTTAGAGTAAGAGGAATGAGCTAGCAGGAAGTGCTGGAGGGTGGTGGGGAGGGCAGCCAAGGCTGAAACAATGAGAACAAGAAAGCAGAAGCAGACAATAAGATTTTTAGGAGATTTCAAGCTCAGGTACTCAAAGGGAAATAATTTACAGAGGGACCAGAAAAACCTGGAGAAGTTAGAGGGAAAAAAAACTCATTAATTTGGCAATAGCTATATTTGATTTGAGAGTATTGTAGATGTATAACAGAAAAGCAGGACTAAGATTCTGTAGGAAAGCCAAGGGAATCAAATGGAAAACCCACACAAATGTAGTAGTCACAAGAATGGAGAGAACAGATACACACACACAGGACTAAGGGCTGGAGAGGGTAATTCCTGCTTTATATAGAAGCATCAGCAGACAGTGATTGGGACAGAAGATGAGCCCAACAAAAAGGAAACCCAGGAGGAAAGAAGAGTTTTAATAGGAAAGGAAGAGTTTCCTTTAAAGAGTTTTAAAGGAAAGAGTATTCAATTCCTTTATTCCTTGCTTTTTCCCTCTACCCTCCCTTTTCCCCTCTCTCTTTCCATCCTTTTCTTCTTCTATCAGTTCCTTTATCCATCTAACTATTGAGCATTTGCTACAGTCCAGACTGGGAATTGGCAGTGTGGCCTTGGCAGAGGGCAGAGTGATCTGGTTCATACAGAGACCTGGGTCCTAAGATTTTGGCTATTTCTACTCTTGCCAACTCTGGTCACTAAATGACCCCCTTACTACTTCATCTTATACCAAAAAAAAAAAAAAAAAAAAAAAAAAAAACCCGCCTGACTTTAAAAAAGCATGTAAACTAAAACCTTTGAGACATTATAACAATACATTTGACATTGAGTATCTAGCTTTACTTTATGGATGGTGCCCGTTTCTTAGAGTCTCTAGAAAACAATGTCAATTGTCAGCAAGCATACAGTGCAATGTTGTTTACTCAAAATGACTAGGCACTGGCTGGCATGACTTTGATGTACATATGTTGATGTGGGAATTTGCTAAGAATGTGATGATTTTATGCCCAAATCAGCCTTTGGCCCTGGAGTCTAGCAGCTAGCATTGTGGGTCACTGCTAAACCTATCATCTGTCTCCATAAAAAGGGAATTGTCCCCTATACCTTTTCAGGAGCAGAATATCATTAGTGGAACCATGTGTCACAGCATGATGATGGGGTCAACGATAACAATGATCCTATTACACAGTGCAGTTAGGCCATAGGAAAAGCAAAAGGGCTAGCAGGCAAAGAACACCAAATAGTTCATTTTATAACCTCTGCCACCTAAAGTACATTTAATAAATATTAGAATTGTGATATACAATGTATGTGCTTATATGTTAATAATTATGTAACTTGTTGAGATAGTGACTATTTTTAAAATAAAATGTAAATTATGAATTAAAACATTATACCTTACCAAAAATTAAAACAAAACAAAACAAAACAAAAAAACAGCCAAATGAGAAAGTGAGTCATTCAAGCTGGCGAAGTCTGGAGTATGCCCAGTCATGCAGCATGACTTAATGTTGCATCAATACTAAATGAGACAGATGCACTCACTTGAGTAGACTAAAAGAAGCACAGGGTAAGATCAACCATGGTGAAGGGTATGGTAAGTTTATATCACGTTTTATTATAAATATTTTTAATGTACTAAGTTTCAAAAAATATTTTTAATTTATTGATGAGAGAGAGGAAGAGAGTGAGAGAGATTTGTTGTGCCACTTATTTATTTATTCATGGGTTGCTTCTTTTATGTGCCCTGATCAGGGATCAAACCCCACAACCTTGGCATATCAGGATGATGCTCTAACCAACTGAGCTAGCTGGCCAGGGCTATCATGTACTGAGTTTTAAAATTATTTAATTCACTAGCATGATGATATCTTATACTGAAGTCACGGTACATATTAATCTTTATACCATATATAATATCTCATCATAATCAGAAAATGCCAATTTCCTTTTTAAAAAAAAAAGTGAATTTACAGCCTCTCGGTTTTTCTGAAATTATATCAGTAAATGCTGTTGTTTGAAACCAATGTTTCTGCAGAATGAGAGATTCCACAAAGCAATATTTAGATAATCTAATCTAGCATTTTCCAAAATGTTTACCAGAACATAATAAATCTCTATGATTCTCTGTAAGAAAAATAGTGTGTGGCTAAGTACGTATATGTGTACTTCCACGTTTAGGAAGTGCACATATAATAATATATCCTATCTCAGTGACTCTCAACTTTGCCCCCAATACTGAACATTAAATTTTCATGAAACTAGAGTTCCTTATAGCACACATTGGGAAGTGTTATTTTAAAATAACTTAATAACCCAAATTGTGGAGAGTCAAGAATAATCAAATGACACAACTGAGAGTGAACACAGTCAGTCATATGACATAATCATCGAGTCTGTCCTGCACACTCACAAGAGCCAAGTATCTTGTTTTTTAGTGTTCTATGCCAGTATATTAGTTTGAAAATTCTAGAACTGGCACTATGAAAATTTTATATATTTTCTTATAGAAATATAAAGTTACTTTCAAGACACACATAAGATTATCCATATTCTTTTTTTTGAAAGTAAGTTTTTTAAAAAGATTTTATTTATTTATCTTTAGAGGGGAAGGGAAGGAGAAAAGGAGAGAAGTATCAATGTATGGTTGCCACTCATGGGTCCCTCGCTGGGAACTGGCCCACAACCCAGGCATGTGCCCTGACTGGGAATCGAACTGCGATCTTTTGGTTCGCAGGCCCACACTCAATCCACTGAGCTACACCAGCCAGGACTATCCATATTCTTTTTTGAACATTAATCTACATTCTTTAAGATTTGCTTAATTGGACTCAGTTAGTGGGAACTAGTTTTAGAAGATAAGAAATTTAGTATTGCTGGGCACATGATGTTTGAATGAAAATGAAAAGAAATAGTATACTTAGTACTTGAGGAAAAAAACAGAATAAAATTCTTAGAGCAAGAAGGTAACAGTGAAGAGGGAAGAGAGAGGAGGAAAAAGTTATGAGTATGAAGCAGATAAATAAATTTATATAAATTCAGTGAAGCAATGTTCTTTCTATTTTACTAAATATAATGTAAGTAAGTTTAAATAATTCTTACTTGCAAGCATAGTCATTTTATTAGAATTGTCTCTCTCCATTGATTTCTTTTCTGCTGGCAGACATGTGTATCTTGCACAGAGGTAAAAAGAAATTTGGTGGAAGAATAAGTAGCTTAACCTTACCATGTTGTATACCAAAACTATGTCCTCAGACTGCCAACTCTGTTACCCTCCAAAGACAGGGAATAATATATGTCCAAGTGCCCACTGCAGAAATCTAGCCTTCATGATGAATGTCTTTCTCTCTGTTACCCCTGCATAAATAAACTAACAGTTCAAGCAACTGTTTAAAGAGGTTTGGACTGAAGGTGAATAGCTATGTTTTTCATTCTATTTACTCCAAAGAATTTAGAAGAATTTCAGCCTTTGAATTCTCTAGAAATGCATTGAAGTAATTTTATCTACTTTCTAGAAATGCAGAATAAAAGAAATGCCATAATTTATAAATTTTGAAATATTCCTATATTATATCATTTTCTTAATGTGTGAAATACCTTGACTGCCATTTGGACTATAAACTGCAGGAAGGGAATACTATGCCTCCATCTTCTCAATTTTCACCATATCTCATTTATTACTGGACACAAAATGACATTTAAATATTTTTTGGACAAATAGATGAGTAATAACACTAATACAAAATCAGAGTACAATGAAGTCCTCCATGGGAGCAAATATTGCACCCTGGCTGTCATTGTTAATCCTTCCAACAATGGTAGTCATGAACATGTATGTTTAGCAGACATGCCTTGGCCTTGTTTGCTCAGTCTTATTTGTGGTTATGACATCACAGTTTTTGAGTAACTAAGCATGCCTCCCATTGTATGCAGTCTTGCTCTCAGTAAGGTGTGCTGTCCTCTTGTCAAGAGTGGGACGCGAGACATGAGTTTAGCCAATCAGATGCTCTTTGCTAGTAATTTTTAAAAATTTAATCTTTATTGTGTTTTCTTTTCCTATTACCATTTGATCCCCTTATACCTTCCCTCTCCCCAGCAATCACCACACTGTTGTTCATGTCTATAAGTTCTTCTTCCTTTTTGCTCAACCTTTCCACTGCTTAACCTCCCCCACCCCAGTCGCTGTCATCTGCTCTCCATCTATGAGAATGTCTCTGTTTTGCTCGTTAGTTCAGTATTTGAACTGTGTGGTGATGATTTAACCTCATAATGTTGCCCTAAAGGGGTAGTCCTCTATACCCACTACTTTGATCCCCGAATCTGCCTGGCTCCTGCCCTTTCTATGGCACAAATGACCTTATATTTCTCATAAAAAGAAAAAGTCCCCTTTCTTAATAGAAAATCCTCCAGAATCAGGTATATGAAATCGACAGAGAAGTATAATACACTCTTGAATCAGACTTCTTTATATATACATATGTAGTAAAGCTTTCAGTCATTAAATCAATAATGCAACAAAGATGCACCAGGGACTTTGTGCTGGGAATAGAATGGTTACAAGACAAAGTTGAGCCTTTGTGGAGTTTTCACTAAAGAAGACAGAAATAAGTATGTAAACAAGTGAATAAAATACATACAGATTGCTATTATTGTTGTGAAGGGAATTAACAACATTCCACGACAAATAATACTAATGATCTACTTTAGATTGAGTTATCAGAGAAGGTTCTCTAAGGTGAACAAAGGTGTCCCTCACTAGAACTAGTATAGAGTGTACTATATGTAAGTCACTGTATTAAGTACTTTACATTTAAGTTTCATAACAGTCCTATAAGTTAATCTTTTTATTTTAACTATTATGATTAAAGAATAAAATTGAGATTCAGTAACTAATACAAGATCAAGTAGTTAGTAAGCAGTATAGTTGAAACAAGATGTTGGAGCAGAGGATAGGGGTCTTAGTCCTTGGGGAAAAAGAATGGCAAGACCTATGGGGGAGAGAGCTCAAATCAAACTGATTGGTTTAGGAGCAAAAACTGTGGAGTTTGGTGGAAGACTCTGGTGTAGTGGGGCATGGGGGTTCATGGAGATTTGCCTGGTCACATTGTAACCTTCCCTATGCCCCCCAAGAACTGAGATTGACGTGTATTAGCTCAGGAATTGCAGGTTTCAGTACATAAAGCTATCTGGTGCTGCAGCCACAGACACTGCTATATATTTTTAAAAGTTTGGTTTTTTATCCCAAGAAAATTAAATATTTATAATCACCTTTGTTGGGAACCACCCTGCCTGTTTCAGGGGCTGTAATTCCTTATGGCTAAGGCTGAGTGAGAGACCTTGGGACCCTAAGCCACTAAGGAGACAAAGCATATCCTTCTGGCAGGGGCACTTCCTCCGCCGATGTCATCCTGCCTGGTCCCCAGTGCATGACTCTTTAGCCAACGGCAGGTAAGATTCCTCAAGGGAGGGATGACCTAAGACATGCATGGTCACTAGGGGGGGCTCAGGGAAGGACTTGGGGAGCTATGTAAAAAGGGAATGATGGATCCTTGCCTCTCGGCTTTGACATAGCCTGAGTCCTCATTCTGTCTGCAAGAAGTCTCTGAATCTTTTGGCTGCCTTACTTCTCCTGCTCAACCTAGACCTGAAACAATGCTGGAGGTGGGTGCAGCCCTGTGCTGGAAAGGGCGGGTTCCCCAGGGTGATGAGGCCTAAGAAAGAATGCATAGAATTCTGTGAAACCTGCTTTTCAAATACCCTCAATTTAAATGATAAGGGTCCAAGCAGGAAATTAGTTTGTTTCCCCAAAGTTTTATGGCCCTTTAGCAATCTGACTCTGACTCAAAATTGGCCCTCAGAGTTCTTTGAATGTTATCTATTTGGTCATTACTGCTTGACAATGGTTGATGAGCTTTCCCTATATGCCTTGTATTCCTTTGAAAATTAAAGCCAATAAAAGCTTGTCAAGGCAAGGGTCTGAGGTGCTCTCCCCTTGAGAGAGTGGCCTTGCAATCTCTTTTACTCCACAGGACTCAGTAGTCCATGTGAATTTGTCTCATCTCAGCCGTGATGCCGCAGACACTCTGGACCAGAGTCCGAGTCACATCACATCTTCATTGGCGTTGCAGTACTTGTATAAGATATTTAATGTATAATAAGGCTCACATGTTTCCTTTCCCTTTGGTATTTAACTGAGTATTTTGAGAGTATTGCTTTTTCTACACTTAATGACTTGTTTCTTCTATTCATTTGATTATACTGCTCTGGGCACATACTCCAGTATTTTATGGGAATTCATGCACCAGCCTACTTTTTGAAAATTCTTAATTTCAGCAATACATATTCCTTGCATGTTAACTTTAAGATTCTAGTTTCTATAATTATTAAGAGCCTTACAAGGACCTAGTTTAAAGTGTTTCTATATAAGGCTTCAAGGAGTTAATACATCAGTTCACTTACTTTTTACCTCATAACACATGTACCAAGTGCCAATCATGTGGTAGCCATGGGCAATGTGGGGAGAATATTAAGAAGAAAATAGGGTCTAGGCCTTTGAGAGCACATGGTCTAAGGTAGACATATGTAAAAAATGCATAGGAGAAACAAAAAAAAGAAACTTCCAATTCTCTTTCCTTAAAGCTCCCTACACACACACACACACACACACACACACACACTTTGTCTCTATTTCTGTACCTTTGTTATCAAAGCAGAGAAATAATGAAGATCATAAGAAAGCAACCTTTATGGAATAACTTATGTACTTATAAGTCTCAGGTTAGGCTTCTTTTTAAAAATTCTTAATATTTAAAAATGTTTTTGACTTTAGAGAGAGAAAAAGGGTATGAGGGAGAAAGAAACATTGACATGAGAGAGAAACATCGATTTAGTGCCTCCCATATGTGTCCTGGATGAGGATCAAACCTAAAAAATAGGTATGTGTCTTGACCTGGAATCAAACCCCCAAAATTTGCTGTAAAGAACAATGCTCTAACCAACTGAGCCACACCAGCTAGGGCCATGTTTGGCTTCTTTAAAAAATATTTATTCCAGTGGAAGTGAATACATGGTTAGTTTTGAGAACGGGCGAAGAGATTGTTGGTTTTCAAGGACTGGGGTCTGCGTATCTTTCTGATTTATCAGAAACTGACTGAGGAGAGAGCATATTTCATTATGCAGAGACATGCACAAATCCTTTTCTTTGTTTTTTAAATATATTTTATTGATTATGACATTACAGTTGTCCTATTGCCCCCCCTTCATTCCCTCCTCCCTGCACAGCCCCTCCCCCCACATTCCTCCCCCTTTAGTTCATATCCATATATAATAAGTTCTTTAGCTTCTACATTTCCAATACTACTCTTGCCCTCCCACTATTTTCTCCCCACCATCTATACTACTTATTCTTTGTACCTTCTCC
This sequence comes from Sturnira hondurensis, assembly GCF_014824575.4. Classification (NCBI taxonomy): domain Eukaryota; kingdom Metazoa; phylum Chordata; class Mammalia; order Chiroptera; family Phyllostomidae; genus Sturnira; species Sturnira hondurensis. The sequence continues at coordinate 230,744 of NW_028092711.1, read as the reverse complement.
CTGCCTCTCCTCCTCCCACTTCCCTGTTGCTAACCTTCCATGTGATCTCCATTTCTATGGCTCTGCTCCTGTTTTAAGTGTCTGCTTAGTTTGCTTTTGTTTTAGGTGTGATTGTTAATAACTATGAGTTTGATGTCTTTCCACTGTTCATATTTTTATCTCCTTTTTCTTAGATAAGTTCCTTTAACATTTCATATAGTAAGGGCTTGGTGATGATGAACTCCTTGAACTTAACCTTATCTGAGAAGCACTTTATCTGCCTTCCATTCTAAATGAAAGCTTTGCTGGATAAAGCAATCTTGGCTGTAGGCGTTTGGATTTCATGACTTGGAATACTTCTTGCCAGCCCCTTCTTGCCTGTAAGTTCTCTTTTGAGAAATCCACTGACAGTCTGATGGGAACTCCTTTGTAGGTGACTGTCTCCTTATCTCTTGCTGCTTCTAGAATTCTCTCCTTCATTTTAATCTTGGCTAATGTAATTATGATGTGCCTTGGTGTTTTCCTTCTTGGGTGCAACTTCTTTGGCACTCTCTGAGCTTCCTGGATTTCCTGGAAGTCTATTTCCTTTGCCAGACTGGGGAAGTTCTCCTTTATTATTTGTTCAATTAAGTGTTCCCCTTGTTGCTCTTCCTCTTCCCTTTCTGGTACCCCTATAATTCGTATGTTGGAATGTTTAAAGATGTCCTGGAGGTTCCTAAGCCTCTCCTCATTTTTTTGAATTCTTGTTTCGTCCTTCTTTTCTGTTTGGTCATTTTTTTCTTCCTTCTGGTCCACTCCATTGATTTTAGTCCCAGATCTGTTTCCATCACTGTTGGTTCCCTGTGCATTTTTCTTCATTTCACTTAGCGTAGCCTTCATTTTTGCACCTAATTTGCAACCAAAATCAACCAGTTCTGTGAGCATCCTGATCACCAGTATTTTGAACTGTGCATCTGATAGGTTGGCTATCTCTTAGTCACTTAAAAGTACTGGCTCTGGAGCTTTAATTTGTTCTTCTGATTGAGCCATTTTTTATCAGGTTGGGTCTGTTATGTATGAGTGGCACAGCTTTAGGTGTTCACCAGGGTGGGGCAACCCAGTTGCTGGGTTGTGAAGCTGTATGTGGGGGCGGGGTCAGAGAGGAAACAATGGCACTTGTTCCATGCTCTCTGGGATTTTGGTCCCCTCTGTCACTTCTCACAAGCAAATTGGGCCCTTCTGGTGCTGGTTCCCATGTGTGTGGGCTTGTGTACATTCTTGGACCCTGTGGGTCTCTCCAACAAATTTCTCTGTGAGGCTGGGAGCCTCTCCAGGCACTTCAACCCCCAGAACTGTTTTCAATCGGTGCTTTTGGCTTTATTTCCCATCGCTGGGGCCCTGGGTTGTGCAGTCTGTCTCACTGCCCATTTTTTGTCTGGTTTATCAGTGCACGGATGTGCGTCCACAGTCAGCCACCTGCCTTGCATGTCTCACTGGTTTTTTTTTTATTTCTCCCCACACCCAGTTTTGCTAACCACGGCCTCTTCCTGCCAGGACCCCTCTCCACTGGCTGCCGACTCCACCCTTCCTACCTATCTGGATGGATGGTTCGTTGTTGTCAGACTTCGGTACAGTTCAATTTTCTGTCTGTTCTGGTTGTGTTTTTGCTTCTAAATCTTTGTTGTCCTTAAATTTGGTTGTGCGAGGAGGCAGTGTCTCTACCTATGCCTCCATCTGGGCTGGAAGTCCACAAATCCTTTTCAGAATCACCAAAACAACTGCCATATTTTAGTTTTTGGAGCCTCTTGGTAGGCAGATTCATTTTGAGAAAGCTTGAAAAGACTAAAACCACTAAGGGCCACTTTCTCCACTCCATGTTTGCTGCAGAGCAGAGCAGTTACACTGGAACTGTGTGATCCGGAGGCATTGTGAGCCCTTGCCAGGAAAGAATTGCTACTCTCAGCAGGAGCTATAAACATCCAGAGTACAGAGGGAAGAGCTATTCTGAATGAGAAAAGAACAAAGATCCATGGTAGAACCATGAATGAATCAGCTATCATTTACTGTTCAAGGGCCTGGCAAACAACAATGCTTTTGACAGGTACGTTAAGCACTACTGCCATTTCCTGTAATTACTTAGAGATGAAGGGAACTAAGCAACTGATTGTCTGGGGAACCACTTACAGATGTCCAAACTTGGCGAGAGGCACAGGACTTCCCTCTTTGCAGGATTCATGTGAGAATAAAGGTCTTTGTTGAAAGAAAAAAAAAAGACTGCTTCTAGGATGTGATGAGAGGTGGATCTTACTGAACTTAGAGGTGTTTGGGGTGCCTGATTTCGTGTGTGTCTCACATGTGAGAACAATTCCTTCAGAATGCTAATGTCTCCTCAATAAACCAAGTAGTAATGCTGAGTAGGAAGAGGAATGCTCCTTTTTGCAGAAATATAACAACATCTTGAAAATTGTGAAATAATTATCTTTGCTTGTTCAAATTTTTGGCTGCTTCAAAGAATATAATAACTTGCTTAAAGGTCCCTTGTGACTAAAAACTGAAATGTTCTGTGTGAAGGTTTATATCATGAAGGCAAACAAATATTGGAACTATTTTAAAATCAGAGATGTAAAGTCTTTCTATTCTTATAACTTAAAAGGGATTGGTTGCAATAAATTTGATACCTGTTTTTACTGCTTAAATTTGACTCCACTGGTGATTTTTGTTTATTTTTATCACTTAAAATCCTTGCAGAACGAATACATATGAACTGGTTCTCAGGCTCTTTTGATGTGTGGATAACTTCCACTTAAATTTTAGGTTATCTTACCTCATACTATGTTTCATAAGGAGTTCACTTTCTTGACAAAAGCAAACTGAAAGTCCTCTTATGATGGAAAATTCCCTTTGATTTTAAAGAATAATAACTACATATCACATGACATAATTCAGTAACATAAAAATCAGCTTTCACAACCCAAACACAAATTCAAATCTTAGCTCTACCATTTTAGAACTACATGACATTGTGTGGATAATTATATTCTTGGCTTTAGATTTTTTATTTCTAAAGTAAGAAACATAATACGTAGCTTATTGGTCCTTATGAGGTGTGCATGAGAATGTTTGTTGATTGCTGACCCATAGTTCCCATTCTCCATCTCCTATTACCTTGTGAGAGAGAAAAACTTAGAAACATCTATTAAAAAATAAAGACAGGGAAGCATGGAAAAAGTTAAAAAAGATCATCTGTTATCATTTTCATTTTGTTTTTAATCATTTAAGTACTGAATAGAACAGAGTTTTCTTTTATGATTAACTCTGCTCCCATAACTTTCCCCCTCATCGAATGTAATTACTATCCTCATATTTGTGTATATGATTTCATTGTCTTTGCAAAAAGTCTTCTTGACTCTTTTACCTATATTAGATTTATCTCTCTCTCTCTCTCTCTATCTATCTATCCATCCACCTGGCTTAGCCTTGTGTACTTTCAATCTCTATTAAAAAAGTGTTGCTCCCGTATAGCTCATATCTAGAATGCATTTATTTATAGCTGTACATGATTTGTTTTTATTTCTGAGGAATACTCAGTCATTTGAATATACCACAAAAGGACAAGAGTGTTTCTAGATTATAAACTTAGGGAAGAAATGGTTTGATTAGAAAGCATTCACATGTAAAGTCTTACAACAAATTATTTTCTCATATGGTAATACCAATTTTTACTTCCACTGGCAGTATGCAGCAGATCTTATGGATTCAATTGTCTCCAGTGCTTGGTATTGCCAAATATTTTTCAATCTAGAGGATACACAATTGTGTCAATTGGTAGTTTTCACTTGGAAATGTAATTTAGCATATTTTCATGTGGTTATTAACTATTCATTTACCTAGTCTGTCCAAGGACTGTGGTAGTTTTCACTTGGAAATGTAATTTAGCATATTTTCATGTGGTTATTAACTATTCATTTACCTAGTCTGTCCAAGGACTGTCCATGTCTTTTGTGAATAGTTTTTTTTTTTTAAGATTTTATTTATTTATTTATCTTTAGAGGGTAAGGAGAGAGGGAGAGAAACATCAATGTATGGTTGCCTTTCATGTGTCCCCTGCTGGAGGCTCGCCTGCAGGGAACCAGCCTGCAACCCAGGCATGTGCCCTGACTGGGAATCGAACCGTGATCCTCAGGCTCACAGGCCTGTGCTCAATCCACTGAGCTACACCATCCAAGGCTTTTGTGAATAGTTTTTTAAACTTTTTTTGCCAAAGATATTTATTTATTTGCAGATCTAATGCTTTCTTATTTGTATGTATGGGACATATTTCACATTGAGGCTTATTCTTCCCTTATCATTGAATTTTTATTAAGAGACATTTTTAATTTCAATGTTGTTGAACTCAACAGCCTTTTATGGCTAACATTTTTTATGCCTTGTTTAAAACTCATCAACTTTTTTTTATTGTCTTGTTTAAAAATATCTTTCCCTACCCTGAGTTTATAACAATATTCTACAACATAGATATCTAAAAGTACTGCTTTTAATATTTAAGTCTTTAATCCATGTGGAATTTATTTTTTTTAATTGTGTGAAGTAAGATCCCACTTCAAACAACTGACTCAGCACCAGTTGTTGAATAATTAGCTCTCTTGTTATTCCACAGGCCAGAATCTATAGGTCTGGACCCACAAATATATAGGTCTGGATCTGCACTCTCAACTCTGTTTCATAGTCTACAACAAAATATACTACACTTCCCTGTTTACTATGCTTTTATATTACACTTCCTTGATTATTATAGCTTCACTATAAATCTTGATATCAGGTAGAGAATGTGCCACCTTAATTACTTTTTCAGGAGAGTTTTGGTTATATTTGCCCCTCTGTCCTTCTATATATGTTTTAGAGTACCTTTCAATTCCCTGTGAAAGTACTTTATAGATTGTGATTTGATTTTCCTTGATAAATCTGTGATTAACTGATAATACATGGCATTTATTCTTTCTCCTTATGAAAACAGTATGTATCTCCACTAGATTAGTTGCCCCTTAAAATCTTTTTAAAAATCTATCAAAATTTTCCACTCAAGTCTTGCTTATTTTTTGTTATGTGTATTTTTTTAGTAGGTTATGTGTTTAGATTCCACTGTAAATGGTATTTCTGGAGGGTAGAAATGAGGATAGTTTCCAATGTAGACAATCAAGCCATTTATAAAAAAAATACAAAACAAAACAACTTAGTTTCTCCTCGTTCATCATCATAATTATTTTTCTTATTTTGTTACTCTAGACATTACTTCAAAAACAATCTTGAACAAATAAAGCACTAGTGAGCATTTTTATCTAGCTCTTGATTTTTAAAGGAACTACTCCTGAGGACTGCCATTCAAGATGGCAGTATAAGTAATAATAACTTGCCTCCTCACAAAATGACATCAAGATTAAAATTAAACTACAGAACAACCATTATTCAGAACTACCAGAAATTGAGCTAAATAAAAGTCCTACACTATGTAATTAAAGAAGAAACCACATCTAGACAGGTACGAGGGCAAAAATGCAAAAGGGGCTGGTCCCACATCCACATGTGGCAGATAAAAATCAAGAGGGATATCTCAGGAGTGAGGGGTGCCAGCCCCACACAAGGCCCCCCAGCCCAGGGTTCCAGTGCCAGGAAGAAAAGTTCCTGAAACTTCTGGCTAATAAACCCAGTGTGGATTGAGACTGTGGAAGACAAACTGCTAGAGTCGTGGGCATTTCCTCTTAAAGGGCCCACACACAGATTTATTTAGACTCATTCTTTCTGAGCTTCAGTGCTGGGGCAGCAGCTTGAAAGGTACCAGAGGTATACAGGGAGAAACTGAAGTGTCTGGCATCAGGGTGAGAGCTACAGAGCATCTTTCTCCCAGACAGAAGCCATTGTTCCTTTTCTGAGCCCTCCCGCCACAGACTGGGAAAGCAGGCACCATGTATGAGATGCCATCAACCTGGCGCACATAGCTTTCCCTCCCTTGGTAATGCCCTAAGGTTTTGCCTAACCCAACTGTCTGGTCCAACCAAGCTATTTCCAGTTACTTTCCCATACAAATGGCTTGTCTTGTCTCATGCTTCAGGTTTCCCTAAATTCTCCCAAACAAACAGCATCTGGCCTCAGCAAGACTGTACCTCTCATTAAGTGACACTAGAAGTGACACTGACACTAGAAGCAGCTGGCCTGCTTCACAGCTTGGATTCACTTGGACACCTTCAAACGCCAGGATGCCATGAGGAAAACACAGGTGGTGGCTGACCTTGGTCTGCACCTTCTGTGAGGCCCCAATGCATGCACACCCAGTGGGAAACTGTAAATCACATCAGAACACCACTACCCCGCCACCTCCACAAGTGAGACACTCAAAGGGAAGACTCAGAAAACATCAGAGCCCTGCTTAAAAGATTCCTGTTCTGTAGAGTGGGTCCCTGCACAGCTAATCCTCCATGGTGGTCAGAAGTTGGTGGTCAGTGGTCACAGCCAGTCCTTCCAGCTGATTGGTCTGGGTAAATCCCTTCCCTTGATCTTCCAACAGAAATCAAAGTTCAACTACAGAGTAGGGTGTTTATAGCCCACATGGTAGGCACACTGCAAGTACCCAGCTTGCATGATAGGGAAGGCTGTGCCACTAGACCCTATAGGACACTTACTACATTAGTCCACTTTTCCAAGTCAGGGAGTCATAGAAACTCTACTTAATCCATGGAAACAAACACAGTGGGGCTGCCAAAATTAGGAGAAAAAGAAATATGGCCCAAATGAAAGAACATAACAGAACTCCAGAAAATTACTAAACAAAATGGAGACAAGCAAACTATTGCACTAGATTCAGAATTCAAAACACTGGTTACAAGGACACTTAGTGAATTTAGGGAAGAGTAGATGACTCAAAGAGAACTTCAACAGCATAAAAAAGGTCATGGAAACCATGCAAAAGAACCAGTCATAGATGAAAGTCACTAATGAAGAACAATTTACAGGGAATCAACAGTAGAGTGGGTGAAGCCAAGAATCAAATCAACAATTCAGAATATAAAGAAAGCAAAAAACACCATATCAGAATATGAAGAAAAAAGAATCCATAAAAAGCAAGGATAGTGTAAAAAACCTTTGGGACAACTTCAAGCATACCAACGTTCACTTTATGGGGCTGATGGAAGGAGAAGAGAGCAAGCAAGAAAGTGAAAATCTATTTGGGAAAGATAATGACAGAAAAATTCCCTGACTGGGTGAAGGAAATAGCCATATAGGTCCAGGCAGTGCAGAATCACCCAAACAATATGAACCCAAGGGGGTCCACAGAAGGCACATTATAATTAAAATGCCAAAGGTCAAAAACAAAGAGAGAATCTTAAAAACATCAAGAGAAAAGCAGGTAGTTACCTATAAGAGACCTCCCATAAGATTGTCAGCTGATTTCTCAAAAAGAAACTTTTCAGGCTAGAGGGATTGGCAGGAAATATTCAAAGTGATGAAAAGCAAGGACCTGCAACCAAGGTTACTCTACACAGCAAACCTATCACTCAGAATCAAAGAACAGATAAAGAGCTTCTCAGACAGGAAAAAGCTAAAGGAGTTCATCATCACCAAACCAGTATTACATGAAATGTTAAAGGGTATTCTTTAAGAAGATCAAAATTAATAAACAATAAAATGGCCATCTTAAGAAAATTAATATATATTGATATATATGGCCATTTTATTGTTTATTAATTTTGATCTTAATATGATGTGTATATATATATATATATATATACATCAATATATATATTTCAGTAATTGAATCTGAAAAACCAAAATAAATGAACAAGCAGAACAGAAACGCAATCATAGATATAAATGTTTTGTTGGTTTCCAGATGGGAGGGGGTTGGAGGAATGGGTGAAAAAGGTGAAGAGATTAAGAAGTACAAATTGGTTGTTACAGAATAGTCCTGGGGAAATGAAGTACAACATAGGGAATTCAGCATTGTCCATGGGTCAATGGTGTGGGGATTGCCTAATTGAGTGGGGGGGGGGTCTGGGTGAAGGAGACAAAGGGGGAAAATTGGGACAACTATAATAGAATAAACAATAACATGTAATTTAATTTAAAAAGAAAATACTTTTAATGTCTCACTGCAAGAACATTTGCTACAAGTTTTTTGGTTGATAACCATTACCAGTTAAAGGAGGAATGTCATTGTCCTAGTTTTCAGGAGTTTATATTTTTAAATTGTGATTATGTGTTGAATTTTATTAATTTTCTGTATCTAATAAGATGATTATGTAGTTTTTAGCCTTTTTTGTTATTTTGGTGAATTACATTTGTAGATTTTCTAATGATAAACTAGTCTTGCATTCTTAAGATGAATCCAGTTTGACCATGTTTGAATTAAGTTTTCTTGTATTTTGTATAGTAATTTTACATTAGTATCCATAAATGAGATTGGTCAATAATTATTTTTCACACTGATCTTGTCCAGTTGAATTATCCTATAGTGAATTAGAGAGTGTTCCCTATTGCTATCTTTGGGAAAAATTTATAATTGAAATAATTCTGACTTGTTGAATCTAGAAGAAGCTTTACTGTGTTTTATGTACCTGAGGAACTTCATTGGACTAGATCAAATTACATAGTATATAATTGTTTGGGCAAGTTATAACCTCAAGAGCAAGCACTAAGCGGTTCCCTTTCATGTGTTAAGACATAAGTGAGAACTTTTGATCAATCTCATGTTGATAGGCTATTCTTCTCTTGTTGAATGAAGAGTAGAAGAAAAATAAATAATTTTGACCTAGGTTTTAAGAATTGTTTTTATAGCATACTCTAATTCTGAGTTAGTTTAAGAGGCTAATGATGTTAGTTAAAGATGTTAGAATTCACAATTTAGGAAATATTAACTGGCAGTATAATCACATTTTACTATCCTATGTTGCTAAATAATCATAGCCTAAAGAAATAATTTCTGGTATATTTTCTTCTTTTCTATACAATTCTAAAACAGATACATTTTGTAAATCAAAATTCTCTCTGACATCACAATAGATAATATTCAATAAGTGATTTTTTGCCACTAGTGACAGATATAAGCTTAAACTTTTTTTACAAATTGATATGAAAAGATAGTTTCTGTTCTCCTTAATTCTACCCAAGATTACCTGCAGAGAAGTAGGGAACATCAGGGTAAGTGCAACCCTGCCCACTCTCTCCCCCAGATTTGGGAATTACACTGCAGATTACTATGGTCATTACAGGGATGCAAACCCCCAAGTTCAATAAAATTGAGGGAATTGCCTAGGTGATATGATGATTGTTTTAAAATAGAAAACCACTACACCACAGTTTATTTTGATGATGTCTATGTGCTTGTGTGAATATGATGGATGGTAGCTGAGGATTCTGGACAAATTTTATTTATTTATTCATTACCAACATATATCAAATACTTACTATAGTCAAGGCATTGCACTAAGTATTATGTAGGAAACATTAATAAAATATCACATTAAGTAAGCATTTATTAAGTACACTAAGTATGAGGCACTACATTAAAATTGTGAAAATTATGAAGATAGTATCATTGCCTTAGAAAACCTTAAAAACAATATTACTCTCAACAAGTTCACAATTTGGAATTTTTATTCACAATATGCACACCAGAATTTGTTAAAAATTGCTATATTATATTTTAGTTACTTAATTTTCTGTTTTACTTTGAGCTAATGCTGTATTAATAAGCTTTTATTGACTCCACTCTGTTTACTCACTCAGCCAATGAATATGTAATGGTAGCCTGCATGAAAAAGATCCTGTAGCCAGGGAAAATGTTTGACACTCTTACATGGAAAGTCTTCTTGTGGCCTGATTTCACCATTGAATTAAAGGAAGGAGTTGGAGAGATGAATAAACTTCAATTAATATGACCTCTATTGGAAAGTGACTCCATCAAAATGTGTTTAAAATAGCCCTCCTTGCCACATCATGCAGAATATACAATGTTAGAAAAAATGGTTTAAATCAAAGGATACAGAAGACTGACAGCCACTTAAAGTAGACTTGAGTTAGTGAGAACTGCAAAACCCGGCAAATAGCAGGTGTTCCAAAGTGACAATGCAGGGCAGGAAGCCAGCAGAATGCAGGATAACATGAGAAAAGCAAATCCCAGGAGGAATCAATTGTCAATGACTTCCTAAAGATGCAAAGATAAAGAACTATTTCTTCATAGTAACAAAGATTTTGGTATAAGAAAATGATATCTTTCAACTCCAACTTTGGAATCAAGAATTGGGTAAGACACACAAAAAAATCAATGAAACTTGAAAATAGTTTTCATCAGTTTCTATTCAGAAAGAACTAGAAATTTTCTACCCAAAGTTTACTGTATATTCCTTATTGTTCTGTTTGTATTTTTATATTTACTTAATATATAATAAATGATTCTTATTGTACAATGTACAGTCATTGTACAGGAAGAATTGCACAATTATGCAGAAAAATATTCTATATTTATTTAATAGACATGCATAATAAATTATTCTTATTGTACAATGTACAATCAATATTACAAAGTATATTATAATGTGTCAATATTCTTTGATGAATGGCTTTAACTATCTATAAGTTGATATAAGAAATGATCAATTTGATCAATAGACTTGCACAGAATGGAGAAAAACTAGGAGCATAGTATCCCTTACAGAATGTGCTTCCATAAGATTTACTACTGTTTGAATTTCATAAAGAACCTCTAGATTAGCCTCTGAATTTTTAAAGTCAAAACAACATGGCAATGAGGAATACTTGTGGAAGAACTATCTTTCCTAGTACACAACTGAAACCTGTAGGTTAATATTTGAGCTAGGCTCAACTATGAATGGTGTTACTTGATGTCAGTGAAAGAGGAAGCATATTTTTCCAGCTTTACTGAGATAAAATTGATATATTACCACAAACTTTATTAAAGATAGAAAACTGATATCCAAATTTTTTCATGTGGAAGTATCCAATAAAACCATTCTAGTGGTTCCCTGGCTGGTGTGGTTCAGTGGATTGAATGCTGGCCTGCAAACCAAAAGGTCACTGGTTCGATTCTCAGTCAGGGCACATGCCTGGGTTGCAAGCTAGGTCTCCAGTTGGGAGTGTACTAGAGGTAACCATACATTGATGTTTTTCTCCCCCTCTTTCTCCCTCCCTTGCTCCAAAAACAAATAAATAAAATCTAAAAAAAAAAAAACTGTTCTAGTGGTAATTATTAAAATAGAGAGACAGTTATTTTAAAAATTGAAAATATGTAGTAACATATTGTGATAAAGAACCAACTTGAGCTGAAAATATTAATACTCTCTTCCTACTCTGCGGCATTCCTGGTAGACCTCTGTCAAAGAAGTTGTATTACAAACCTTGACCTATACGATACGGTCTGGACCTGTGCAATGTTCATTTTGACAAAGCACTTGGCTTAATAAACCTAATTAACTAATTTTTAATTATAAATCAAATATGGAGGGACAGTGAAATACTTCCCTTCTTTGAAATATATATGTAATGAAATGGTGGTACTTAAAACTTCAGAATAAATATAGACATACTGAAATGATATTTAGATATTTTAGGACCTTCTAATGAAGATGTCTCTCTCAACAACTAATAAGGTAGGAAACCAATTTTAATCATTCAAGAATTTCTAGTTTTTCTTCTTTGTAAAATTATAAATCTGCTACTTCATTTGTGAAAGAATTAAAATATATAAAGGCTCTAATGAGTACTGTAGAAAATAATTTAATTTCACCACATTAGTTAATTTGATCATATCAGTGGCTGCCAGACTTGTCAAAGAAATATCAACTATAAGAGCAGAACAAAAGAACTGAGGAGGTGAAGCCACAAGAATCTAGAAGAGATGATACCTCTTTTTCTTGACCTGGTCCCTAGTATGAGTTTATTGTTCAACCTCTTTGCAAATCACTGGATCTTTCTATAACTGTGCCTGTAAGAAATAATTGCTACCAAAGAGTCTGTACTTTTGGATCTAAAATTCTTGGACTCATGTGTAAGGGAAAAATGCACACTTAAAGTCAGAAAAAGGCATGGGCTTTGGCACTGGATTTCCCTTTAAATCTTAGTTGGCAGGTCTACCAGGAACCAAAGTCACACACAGACTTCTATGGAAAGAGTCTGCGGAGGTTAATGGGTGCCCTTGGGAGGGCTGTGTGTTGTGAGGTGAAGACAGGAGGAGAGGCTCCTGACCTGGGGAGCATAAGTAGCAGCTGTGTGCAGCAAGACACACCCTCAAAGCCAGATGACCCTCAAAGCCATATGCAGGACTCTGGGCCATACTGGATCTTGAGATGAACTTGGTTTCTCCATTGACATATCTGCTGAGTACACCATACCAGGTACATGAAAGAATTTTGTAAAACTTTACAGGTAGGATTGCTGTTCCTCACCACAGATGCCCACTCCTGCAAATCTGCTTTTAAAAGATGTTTTAAGAGGATTGGATAGAGGCTGCATAGAGTAGCTTTTAATTTTAAAAAAATTTTCAATGATAGTTCACACTCAATGCCATTCTGTACCAATTTCAGATGCACAGCCCAGTTGTCAGACAACCATACACTCCACAGAGTACACCTACCTGGCTCCACACACAGTCATCATGACACTGTTGACCGCATTACAGAATAGTCATGGAGGCTTGGATTGCAGCATGGGGAATGTGGTGAATAGTACACAGGGGAATTGTTAAGAGCACAGGGGCTGGAACCCAAGTACAGGTTCAAATTTTACATCTGCCACTATCTAGCATGAGACCCTAAATAGCTACCAGCAGATGAACTAACTTCTCTGGGTTCAGTCTGCTCATCTGTTAAATGGGAATTGAGGGAAATGCCTAGAATGGTTTTGTGAACACATGTAAAGTCCTGAGCACAGTGGTCTGCACGTAGGAAGCACTAGGTGAAGGGGTGAAAATAAAAAATAAAAAAAACACATTCATGGGCACTGCTCTTTTTTTCCTGCCATTTTTCTCTCTCCTTGGTGTGTTCAGAGAACCTCCTTCCCCCAATTAAAAATATCTAAGTTGAAAAAGAATTTAGCTGATAATTGCTATCTATAATCAGAGCCATAGCCCCACAGCACCTGACCAGGCACATTCACTTTAGAGAACTGGGTAACATTAGATCTGGAATTTACTGGAGTGGATCGACTTTTCAGAATTCAGCCACTGGTTACTGCAGGACCTTGATTAGAAACCTGGCTGTCTGTGAGCAAAGAGTAGATCTTTTTGGAAGATATTAATTTACAACAAGATGTAAAAGAAAAACATAGGAAAACACAAGAAAACTAATGGCAGTGCCCATAGGCTATGAATAAGGCAGAACTCTTTACTTCATCTTCTCCGTCGAATCTGTAATGCGCATCTGTCCACCAGAAGGATCATGTATTTAGTAGACAGGAACTGACAAAAGAACAGCATGTCTATTCATATGTATCAGGACAGACCAAGCTTGTGTGTGTTGAGGGGATAATGAGGTGTCCTCGTGTCATAAGATTCCTTTCACTAATCAAAATAAACCATAGCAATGAGCAACTTTGCTCCTTGTAACCTAACATAACATAATTAGAATGTTCTCCTTTAAGGTATTTTCTTGAGTGTAATGGGAGGTGTAATGGGAAAATTTTTTATTATATCTCTGCAACTATGTACTATGTACTATGTTACAGTACATGCTGAGCTAGTTTCATGAATTTTAGTTTCTTCAACTAAAAGCAGCAGTTGGACTACAGGAACTCCATAGACTACAGGCTTCTATCATTCTGCTAAAGAGAAGATGGCAGGAAGAGTGTGGGTCATTACAGTTATCAGTACATTTATGGACTCTTTTCCCAAAGCAGTTTTGATCAGCAGAGTTGAGGAAGAAGAGGCAGGGGCAGAGGAACTTGGGGCCTGAGCAGGATGGGGGTGCAGGTGAGATCTAGACATCAGGATTGACCTCACTGGTTTGCTTTGAGCTAATCACATCACTGATGTGAAATTGGTTTGTTCTTTCCTTCCTTTTCTTCTTCCTTTACTTAGCTTTCTTTCCTTGTGTGGCCTGACCCACTTTATGGGATAAACAGAGATCAAGTTCCCATATACTGAGCATTCCACAGTGGTAAGAGACTCTGTGTGTGCGTGCGTGTGCATGTGTATGTGTGTGTGTTGGGTGAGAGAAAATTTGTGTTTGCAGGAGAATGAAGGAGGCAATAGAGGAAGGAGCAGGGATGAGGCTAATGATGACAAGATAATAATAATGATAGCTGCTATGGCGAACTCAAAGTATAGTGGAGGTGAAAAATGTCACACATCAAAGAATCCCTCATACGTGAATCTAATTCCATCCAGGGGAAGAGAGTTAGTTAATTAGGGCCAAGGAGACTATTGAGAAAAAGTATGGAGACAGAAAATGCAAGATTTATGCAGCCTTCCAAAGAAGACGAGGCTTGTTCAGGAAGGGGAGGGCTGGGCCATTCCCACTTGTGCTCCCCTGGGTCAGTGCACAACTGGCCCACCAGTGGGAGCAGCCGGGGTGTCGGGCAGCTACCTGCCAGCTGAGGTCAAGCCCACAGCCTGTGCTTGCCCTGTCCCAGGATCCCTGCATGCTAGATGTGAAGTTATATCTAACAAACTCAAATTATAATGGCAAAAAAAAAAACCCAAAACAAACGCTGTCCTTACTACTGAGGAAGGGATAGTTGAGAATGTGACCTGGCAAAGTACCAAGTTGTAAACAGTTTTGCCTCTTCTCCCCTGCTTGGGTGACTTCAGAAAAAATGGCAAGCTTTAACATGATTTTGGAATTTAGGGAGTGTGAAATTTTTCTTTCAATTTTTCCATTTCTAGTTGAAATGCCACGAAGTTCACAGGACTCAGACATCTGCATTTTCCTGATTAAGCAGACTATTCTTGTGGGGCTGGATGGCATTCTAATACATGCTAGTTATTTTGTTGAAAAGACAGAATCCCATTTCCTTCTTGCGGAAATGGTCTGTAATGCTAAGTCTTGGTTTCTTAGTATAATTTACCTTATTTCTTTCTGTGATAATTATATGGAATTTCCTTCCCCACTTCCAAGCTAAATCTTTACTCCTGATCGTGAAAAAAAAAAGCAGTCTCCAAAACTGTATTTTCCATCAGAAATTGACCTTTTTCCAGAAATCATAAATATGTCAAAAACAAAATATGCACCAAGTGAATGGTGCAGCTTTTTCGCAACCATACTGGTACTGGTTTATCTGGTACTTTCTCAAAGGCTGAAATTTTCTTTATCACTGTTGTAGGCTTGTCCTACTCTCATCTCTGCCTCATAGCAGACACACAGTGAAATGCATATGAATAAAACACCCTGCATCATTATTGTATGTTGTGGATCAGGTAAATCCAGAGACTTCATCTACTATTTTTTTAAAAAATATTTTATTTATTTATCTTTAGAGGGGATGGGAAGGAGAGAGGGAGAGAAACATCAATGTATGGTTGCCTCTGGTGCGTCCCCTGCCAGGAACTGGCCTGCAACCCAGGCATGTGCCCTGACTGGGAAACGGACTGCGATTGTGTGGTTCACAAGCCCATGCTCTATCCACTGAGCTACACCAGCCAGGGCTCATCTACTATTTTTATGGCCATAAGAAGACGTGCCACATAAAGTTCTCATCATGAGGTGCTCCACGGACAAATCATTTACTACTTGAACATTTGCCTCTGGTGTTTTAGCAAGCATATAAGTTTTATTGTGGGTTTACAACTTTCTTAAGTTGTTTTTTAAAAAACAAAAGAATAGAAATTAAACAGGGTCAAGTTCTCTTCGTCAAGTTTTCACTAATAATTAACTTTTCTAAAGAAGTTAGACACATCCTTTGCCCAAGGAGATAATTCTGGGCTTCTTTTTCTGAATTTCTTATTTCCAGTTTGCTGACATGAAGTACATTTGTTTATTTATTCTAGAAGTCTTTATTGGGCCTTTCAGCATGAAACTAGAATTGAGGAAACATTTCCTACTTCTGAATTTGAATCTAATTACTATATTTTTTGGACTGTAAGACACCCTGGACCATAAGACACACCTAGGTTTTACAGGAAAAAAATAGGGAAAAATTTTGAATGTGGTAAAATACTTAATGTAACATAGGCTGCCACCCACCCCCACAGTGAGCCAGGTAAGCTATATTCCAACTATGAGATGCACCTCCCTTTTCTTCAAATTTGGGGGAGGAAGTGTGTCTTATAGTCCAAAGAATATGGTATATAACAACAAGTGTGTGCCATGCAATCTAAGTACAAAACAAAATGAAGTGTCTGAAAATGCAATGTATATGTTGTATGATATGAAAATTTTAAAACAGAATCAACTAGGCAGGAAAGTGTTTTTGATCCTTGAAAAGATAAAATAACAAAAAAGGCTGGGCTAATAATCTTTTTTATTCCAAGTTTAAAAAAAAAACTTTTTGCTGTTTATGTTTTAGTAAATACAAAAAAGCATAGAATCAAATGGGTGTCCTCCACGTTGCCAGCTATGCTAGCATTAATCAGAACACTCTGGAAAGCCTTCCAGAGAATGTCTTCACAGATAGTAGGGCAGCAATTAGGGAAGTGAGTTACACATCCCACACGTGATCCCAGTGATGTCTAACTAGGCCCCCAGCATCCACCCAACCAGCCTTTCAGCCTGTCTCCAATGGAGCCCTGGCGGGAAGTATCTCAGAAACTTTTAATTTACCTTTGAAAACACTGATAGTCTTGCACATTCTCATTGACTACCATTTTGTCATCTCTGAGACTATTAGAAACTAAGTATGGGAAATACACTTATACATTTTTATCGAGTATTCCCAGTAGTGAGAAGGCATGAAAGTCCAGCTTGAAACATACTTTCCAGGAGCCACCCCACTTTACACTCTGATCTCTCTCCACAACCTGTGCCCTCAGAGACTGATATTGTTTCAAATACCGCTTCATGTTATGATTTGTTGTTCAAAAACTGTGAATTTATTTTGTGTGCTTAGCTCTTTCAGTGAAGCAAAGGCTCCAGAGAGGCAGGGAACTTTCTGTCACTTAAAATAAGGCCACACCTTTTCATAGTGCCTAAGGAAGTATTCTGTACCCAAATGTCAAATGAGTGATCATTAAGACAGATTTTTGGAGCAGTAAGGGAAGAACCCTTTCACAAATCATTACCTCCAGCTCAGTGGATCTCAGTTTGGGCTACATGTTCAAGTTAACTAGGGAACTTAAAAACTACAGATGCCTGGGTCCCTTCACCAAAGGTTGTGAATTAACTAGTCTGGGTATGACCTGCACAGCGGGATTTTCTTTTCCCCATGTGGTCTGTCTCTGGCCAAGGCTGAGATTCAGGGCTTTAGCTGGGCCCTTCCTCAAACTTCCCTGTGATGAATAATCTGGAAGCATACTAACTGCACAGATTACCAAACCTATCCCATTGACTTCATTCAGTGGGTCTGAGGTAGAGTCAACCATACGTAATCTAAAATACTCCTTGCAGTAATTTTTATCATCAGGATATTTGGAGAGAAAATTTGAAAATGGCTAATGGTTCTCCTGAAAGTAATGGAGAGCACTACTGCCAACTAACATTCACTAGCACCACAGTATTATCATCTCACTTCCAAGCCCCTTTCTCCCAGTGAATGCAGACATGAGGTGTGCTAAGATACAATTTGTGCAGCAGGGGAGGCAGGAAAAAGAGGAGGACAGCATGGCATAATAGTTCAAGGCCAAGTTTAAGCTTCTCGAAGCAGGGGCAAGACTTTGCAGGCAATCATGCCTGCTTATTATTACAGACAATGAACCACAGCTGGTGCCAACTGTGACATGCACACTACATTTTTTTTATCAAAAGTGCTGGTAGCTAGTCTCTGCCAAGCTCCTTGCCCCACACTTTGCTAAACCTGAAATTGTAACAAGCACTCAAAGAAGTGTTCCGATTAGTCATTTCAAGTGCCTGCAACTACAGGATGGCCCTCCAGCTGTGGCTGGATTTAAGGCCCTCCCTAAAGGTCTGGGAAGGTGAGTGGCTGAGCTGCTTTGCAAACTTTGGAAATCACCATCTCTCTAATGGCTGCTTGTCAGACCTTGTGAAAAATAGTGTTTGTGTCCTGACTGGGTGGCTCAGTTGCTTGGAGTGTTGTTCCATCCCGTACAACTAAAAGGTTGCAGGTTCCATTTGTGGTCAGGGCACTTATCTAGGTTTCATGTTCCGTCTCTGGTTGGGGCACCGGAGGAGGAGGCAACTGACTGGTGTTTCTGTCTCACATCGATGTCTCTCTCTCTCTCCCTCTCTCCCCAACCCCTTCCTCTCTTTAGAACCAGTAAACATATCCTCAGGTGAGGATTAAAAAATCAGTGTTTTCATCTGACTTTTGAAACAATCTCACATTTTTCTTCAAGTCTTCACCAGTGATGATACATTTTACTTTTCCTGTCCTTTGCTTGTAAGTAAAATTAAATCTTACCTAACAGAAGGCACTCTTATACCTCAAAAGGGTTGCTGGCTGGTGTACAGAGATCCCCAGGCAAGGCCTTAGAGTAGCAGGGGTCCCCAGACCAGTGGCCTTCAAGCATAAATGCTGATCTTTTCTAGGTGAGCAGTGATGACAAACTTGGGAAGCACTGTCTACATAGCCTTACTGGTAAGTAAAATGCTGGGAAGGAAACATAATATGCATGAGGAACATAAATATTATACCTTTGGTAAATCTTTATATGTTAATTGTTGATCTAGAATTGTTCTGAAGGCATGGAAGATGTATTCAAAATAGTGAAGGGTCCCCTTGAAGAGAGCATTCTTTCAGGGTATCACTCTAGTCTAGAAAGCACATTGTTTAGTCCTTTCCTATAAATGTTCTCGGGCAACTACCAATGTCCCTTGGTTACCATCCCACACTGGGTCTATAAATCATTTCACTGCTCGTAAGGCCTCGAGCCAGTTGGCTGTAATGACATATCGAACTTCTGGTCCCTCATGCCCCTGGCTGATTATATATTCACTAGCTTTTAAAAGGCAAGTCCAAGCTATTGAGTATTCTTCAAATTTGGAACCAATTCCCTGGTTAGGATTTTGTCCTTATTAGAATCTGAATAGTTGTTGGCACCAGTTCCTTTCTCTTCACACTATTTGCCTAAGTGAGAAAATGTTTTAAGCAGTGACTGTTCTTCAGTGCAGAAAACACTGAGCAACACTAATATCGAAGCATCCATTTTGTACATAAGAAATTGTCTCATATTAGCAAGCAGAGAATAATGCTTCTTTTTAAGATTAAGAGTACAACTGATTTAATAACACCTTTTCTAAACAACATAAATAGAGACTTTATTTGGACAACAGGATAGTGATTGGAAGCTATCTCTTCCTATAAATGGTCGTCTATGTACAACAAGATGTCGTACAAACTTAACAGGAATTCATGGACAATTTCAGTAACTCACTAGAGCCATCAGAATTAGCATTCATTTTTGCCATGCAGCCATCTCTTATTTCACAAGCCACTGGAAAATTCCAGAAACAGATCTAAAGTTTGATCCTTATACTTTGCAATTATGAAGCTCTCTCTCTTGCAAGTATTACAGCAGGTTAAGAGGTGAAGATGGATGGAGGAGGAGGCTGCCCACTGTACAGCAGCTGTGTAATCCTGGCGAATTAAAAAGATTCTCTAGGTCTCAACTTTTCCATAAATGCTACAAGAAAATTGACATATTTTAAATTACTCTGGAGTCTAGAGAAGACAGGAATATGTAAATACAACAGTGTTCTCATTATTAGGCAAACTAAGTTTGTATCGTACTAGCATAGGCTCAGTCACCACACAAATCATTGATATAGGAATGCCCCAATGATGTAACAATTTTTCAGATGCATTGTTTTCTCAACTGAACTGCAGCCACAAATATCTTTGAATGTCTTTTATTTGCCTGTACTATCCTAGGCTCTGTAGATACACATTGACAAAACAGAAAAAGTAGTGATTGATCTTCATTTTTTTTCAAGACTTTCAACTAGGAGATATAAAGTCAGCTTTATCCACTTGGTTTATTTTTAGATTCACATTTGTTTCATTATCTGGGCTGGAGCAAATAGTTATCTTAAAAAAAAAAACAAGCGAACAGTAGCAGAAACAACAAAACCCCTGAAGAGATTCATGTGATGTTCTGCTCAAAAGAAATGCTACTCAAAAAAACAGCACCTCATTCTTAGCTAATACAAAGTATAAGGGTATTTTAGTGAGATTCAGCTGGTCTGCACCATTAACCAGGATTCAATATTGGTACAGCTAAAAGCAACTGTTATAGACATTTAATTTGTCTTGTTTTGTTACCTTATCCTTAACCTGCTCAGCAGTTGTTAAAACATGGAAAACATTATTGTTTCTGCTGCCCCAGAAGCCAAGGAAGGGGAGACTTGGTGTAGAGTCAATCGGGCTACAAATGTGTCTCTCCCTTATAACTTTTGTAAACAAGGTTTTCTTTTTTTTAATAGTAAAAACCATGCTAAATCATACTGCTGTGTCAACATATTGCCAATCTAAATCAGAGAATGACTTCATTTATTGAATAAATATAACAATTTTTAACTTCTAAAATCCTCAGAGAAGGTTTGATCACTTCTATTTCCAACAATATTTTACTGATATCATTTTTACAGTTAGTGTTCTTGTTAAATAGATGAAACAAAAACTTTTGGATTGCCTAAGATCTACCAAAAGTTCTGAATACTTCACAATAATTATGATAATTCTTCTGGCTACTTTTGTCCTCACTATCTCTTATAGGAACTAGCCACATGGTACTATCTAACTGTTGTGAACTGATGCAGTGAAGCAGTTTCGAGGTGAGGGTTCTGGGCCATCAGTACATTTGAAAGGTTCACCAACTTGCCAGCTATGTGACCTCAGAAAAGTAACCTAAAGTTTTTTTTTGATCCTCATCTGAGTTATATTTATTGATTTTAGAGAGGGAGGAAGGGATAGAGACAAAAAGAGGTAAAGAGGGATGGAGGGAGGGAGGGGGGGAGGAGAATCATTGGGAGAGAGAAACATCAGCTGCAACCTAGGTGTGTGCTCTGACCTGGGATTGAACCTGCAATCTTTTGGTGAATGGGACAATGCTCCAACCAACTGAGTCACCCAGTTAGAGTAGGAAAGTAACTTAACTTTTTTAAGCCTGAGCTTCTTCATCTAACAATGGAGATGATAGCACCTATCTCAGAAAGATATTGAGAGGATTAGAGGGCAATGCAGGTACAGTGCTTGGTATAATACTTGTCACATAGCAAGCTTTGGGAAAACACTAGTGGTTAATACTGTGCATCTCTTTTACATATAATCGAACAGTAAACCAGCCATTGATCTAATTAGAGGAACTTCTGTTTATCTATTTTCTCCCATGTTAGTGGTACACAGCCATGATCAGGAGAGCTGGTGTACTTGGGAAGGCCATCCAATTAAGTGTCCGAAGACTTTGTGCCCTCATCCTTAACTGATTAACTGAAACTATAGGGGTTGGCAAAAGTAGATTTTCACAGTTGTGAGTACATGAAAAACAGTTTATTCTCATATTATTATTTATTGATTGATTATTCTATTATTTATTATTACTAACCTACTTTTACCCACCCCTCTATATGCAGGCCACTAATGTCCCTGACCTTTTGTGCCCTTATCTTTACAATGGGAACAATACCAATAGGGGTTTGGTGATAAAGATGAAATGAAATAACTGTATGTAAAAGTATTTTTAATTGTACAGCACTTATAAGATCTAAGTTATTATTGATGGGTGTGTTGAACAAATGGAAATAATGATGAATTGATCATGATAACTGCTAATTATTTAGTGTTTAACATGAGGCAGACGCAGTTAAGCACTTTAGCCACATCATCTGTCCCTAGGTGATTCTCTGAGATCTTATGAAGGGAATTTTGCCGTTTGGCAACCCAGGAATAGCAGGATTGTTCATTTTAACTTCTCTTCCTTTACTTTACTATTATTTTTTAAATTCTGACCCAGTCCATTGTGCTTTTGGGAAATGCCTTTGACCTTCTGTCAGTGTGCTATTATTACCTCTAACTTTGTAATAAACCATTTTATAATGCTACATTAACATGTAAGAAGTAGAACTACAAACACATTTATTGCCTTACTCTTGATATCTACATTAAGATAAGTTTTCAATGGCTTCTTTATATATGAGATGAATACTTTCTTCACTTTTACAATTGCTTTATATAACCTTTCCAACTGCAGGAAGCTCAGGTGTTTATAACTGGTTTAAAACCTAGACTACCGATTTGTTAAATTTAAAGTCAAATTACATTTTCTATAGATATCAGAATATGTACTCTTTACTACAAAACAGAGAGGTCAAGATACCTTTGTTATATTTGTCCTGATGTTATATAAAAGAACTCTTGGTCACCACCTAGTTTTATGAGGTTGCATATTATTTAACTATAGAGGTGCCATTCACATAGTAATAGTTATTTATTATGACAAATTTCTGACAGAAGTATATTTTTTTTCTAAAATTTTCTAAGATATGAGTACAATTTTTCTAACAAAATTATTATTTTATAAAAATTTCCCAACTCATGACAGGTGTATATTCAAAAGTTGAATCCACTGCTCAATTTAAATATTTAAAGGTATCCATATGGGTTTTGTCTATATAAATATGTATATTTGTATAACATATACAATACAACTGTTTATATATTTATAACTTTGGTGACTTAGGCCCTAAATAATTTAACCCTCATTATCACATTTAAGTTGTTCTTTATCATTATTATTTTTAGAGGTGGTATCATTATTTTTATTGTTGCCATTATTACAGATGTCCCCCATTTTCCTCCCCTTTGCCCACCTCCAGCCAGCCCCAGTCCCACTTCTGCTGCCCTCGCCATGTTATTGTCTATGATTTTTGATCATCTATACAATATTCTGTAAAAAGGTTGTTGATGGTCAGGAAGCTATGTTTTAGATTTCATGTCAAACTACAAGTTATCAATGTAGCATAGGTGAGAGTTAACCTTACGAGCAGTCATTACTTTGATAAAATCCCTGTCAGGATAGCAGAGATAGCTACACCAATGGTGACCCAACCGAGATGACATGTATGGGCAGAAAATTTCTACTCTTTATACTTTGGCTGCTATATTAAAATCAATGGCAGCCATGTTAGAGATATTCCAATACTTCCTGAAAAGCAGAGGAATACTAGAGCCTGATATTGTTAGGCAAGACATTTGATTTTCAAGAAACATGACTTTTTTGGCTAGTGTAGATACTTTTAGGTTTTTCTGACAGTCTCAGGGTTCTCAGAAGCACTAAAAATTAAGCAAACCTTTACTGAAAATATCTTAAGGGAAGAACCCTTTCACAAATCATTACCTCTTTAGAATGGGGGTGTTATTCATACAATTTTATTTTTAAAAGTTTTGCTAAAGCCACTGCTTTGGTGTTGAAAAAATTGCACTTTAAAACATAAAGCTCATAGGGAACTTATTTTATCCATTCATTTAATTACATTACAGTTATCATGAAGTGAATGTCCACTGTGTAAAGTAAAGTAACAAAGTAACAAAAATCCAATATTTGCAAGAAGCTCATTAACAATTGTGGCTAAGGATACTTCATAATCTATGTTATTAATACATTAGCAATGCATTACCTAAGATAAAAGTGTGTAAAAGAATCACACCCAGTAAAAGAATCACAAAACAAAAGAAAGTCAGACTACAAATATATGAAAATGAGATGACAGTTGAGCTGAATCATCCAGAGTGTGGTGGCTTTAAACGGTGCCACTCTCCTAGCACCTGAAAATGCATATTAACTACCAAACCCAGGACTCTCCCTCCCGACAATCACAACCAACAGACCATAAAAAGGGAATATGGATTGTTCTTCCCTCCACATGTCTTTTCTCTATTCAGGGTTGTGTTGCTTGGTACTTATCTTACAGCCATCAATCATACCAGGAATGGCTTAGACGAGACAGCCTAGAAGTCCACTATTGACCCTACTCCAGAGATGCTCTCTGCCAACTCCTCTTCCAATGTGTAATCGTGTAACATTAATTGCATGCCTGCCTAGGAAGGACCAGAGAGAGGGCCATGCTTATTTCCTTTCATTTTATGCTTTCTTGAAGAGACTAACTCATTCTCCCTTTTTCTAATTCATTCTTGTTTTGTTTTTAAAATAGAAGTCTAGATATTAACCTCCTTTCCTGAGTTTTCATTCAACAAATTCAATTGTTTCCTAATTTTTTCTAGCCCTTAAATTACTTAAGTAAATAATGTCTTGATATACATAACACATTTGCTTTTGCAAATCCATAATGTGGTTGAGTTTCTAATGTTGATGAAAATTACGTAATATTTTTAAGTTGCTCAATTATGAGCTTTGAAAACACCGATTCAAAGTCCTTAGTGAAAGCACTATCACATATTCACACGGAGTTACTGTATTTACTACAAGGAGTAAGAGCAACTGGCCCTTATTAAGACATCACCATGTTTTATGCAGTACTCTGCCCTCTGAGCAGCATAAGAAGGCCTTTTGGGGCCCAGAGAGGGAAAACACTTTGCCTCAGGTGGCACAATCAGCAAGTGGCAAAGCCCAATGAAAGCCTGGATCTCTTTAGAACTAATAGCTGGTCCCTCTACCTCACCTGCTGCTTCCCTGATATCTCAGGCCACAGCTTTAGGACATCACCCTCAATTCTGAGAGAGAAGTGAGGCTCTGCAACAGAGTCTGAACAAACTCCAGCTATGTCCTTTGGGGCCATAAAGCAGCGGATGGCAAGCCAACCACTCTGCTGACTCATGGCAAAGATTTATAAAACCATATATTCCTAAGCCACATGTTCAGAGAGTCTGATTGGGCAGGTTTGGGGGTGTGGCTTGAATTTCAGTATTGGCAAACCATAAAAATCCCTGAATGTTGTTTCCATAGGTAACCTTGTTTAGAATAGTCTTCAAATATTTGTTTGTATACTCAAAGAATTTTGAAAACTATGTATGTCCTCTAACATTTAAAAGTGAAAAATCTAAACTTTTTCATTATGTTTTAAAACTTGCAAAATTTATGCCATTTTAAATTTTATTTGGTATGTCCTTTTAAATATTTGCAAAGGAGTCCAACTGAGCAATCTGATAGCCAAAATTATCCACTTAAAATATGTAAACATTATTCTTTAATTCAGACATTTTTTACAAGGGGGGCCAAAAAATGGAATTTATTTATAAAAAATTGTATATTTATTCTTACATGTTTAAGGTCAGTCACCTTTAAAGTAATCTCCATTCGATGCAATTTACTTATCGAGATTTTTTCCACTGCTCAAAATAGTTTTTGAACTCATTGATTTTGATGCCTTTTAATCCTGCTGTTTTTTATTTTACCTCTTTCACATTGGCAAACTGTTTCCCTTTGAGGACCTTTTTCATGGAGAAAACAAAAAAGAAAAAGAAAAAAACCCTGCTAGGATGAGACTGGGTGAATAGGGAGGGTGGGGCATGGGGGTCATGTTGTTTTTGGTCAAAAACTGCTGAACACTAAGGACAGTGTGGGCAGGAGCACTGGCAAGTCACTCATCGTGAAATTTGAAAATGTGTTGAAAGAGTCTTCAGAAAAATTCACTGAAGCTGAACACAGCCTCTCATAGCAACACCACCTGCTACATGATACAGATGGGTCCCTAGAACACTCACCTAGGGGGGAGAAGCCTGTACCTCAAGGGGCCGATCCTCCAGAGAATAATTTCAGTTTTGGGGGTCTCCCCCATATAATAGTTTTGATAGATAATTATTACCATTAAGACTCAAATTAAATGGCAATTGCATCTAGAAATTAGACGAGTAATGCTTTTTATCTCAATCAGTTCATGTACTTGTAGGTGAAAATATATTGCTAGAATTGACAAGTGTCAATATTAACTCTTTTTCTTCCCCCACCCCCTTTTATATATTTAAGAACTAAAACACTTTATTCACCTAAATAGATGGGACATTGAAGTAGTTTTCTTGTAGTGACCTACTCCATTCATTGTATTCCTTCCAAGTTGTATATCCAAAATCACATAGTTGTTTATCATAAAATATAATTTCTAATCACCTATCACCTAACAACTTCCTTAGGGCCTCCTTCAATTTTTTTGAAAGCAAAAATTGGAACTCAATTAGTTGTATAAGGATTTGTTCATAATAATTGTTACCCATTCATTAGCATCACTGATTTTTTTTCAACAACAGCATTTCAACTATTAGTTTGACACCTGGGAGGTATAGAAGCTATGAACCATATTAGGGTTCCAAGTGCGTATGTGTTTTTTTCCTAAAGTTGAAAAACCTGACCATGAATGGGGTAATAGAAAAGGAAAGGTATGTAGATTAATGTTAGGACAATGCAGAGGGAAACAGATGATCCGAAAACTGAGCACATGTGCTTTGAAAACCACCGTGTTTCCCCAAAGGTATGTTTATGTCCTTAGAATGACTGTTACCTTAAAGGCTGTGGAGACTCTGTACAACAGACTGATGCCCATGGGGTGGCTAAGGAAAGAATGGCATCAGGCAGTTTTGATATATGGGCCTAAGGTACCCAATCCTGAATCTTCACTGAGGAGCAGGGACACTCACTTGCCTTGTTGGTGAAGTCCTCAAAGTAGGTCAGCCCTGAGACTCTACGTGGCACCCCAAGGAGGAAAGATCTCTTTGAAGCAGCCAGAGAGGGTGGACTGACACCTCACAGTCATCAAGGTTTATGGAGAGCTGACTAAAAATATTCCAGGAACTGCAGGGCTGAGTGATCTGTCATTTCAGTGACTTCTAGGGGCACCAAACTGTCACTTCGTTCAGTTGCAGAACAGCCAGAGCATTCAAGAGGGATTAAGGAGCTGTTCTTTCTCTGGAACATCAGAAAATTTGACCTCACATTGAGTTACTTAGTTACTCTGAAGGAAGGCAGCAGCTGACCCTGAGACAGGTGAGTGCTGCGGGGTGTTAGGGCACAGACTGAGAGGTAGCTGGAGGGCAGGGGGACCTGACCTGGAAGCTCTGTGACCCAGGGCTCAATGTCTGAGGAGGCCCCACAGGGAAGAGGATGCAAAGCCAGCAAGGAGCCTGGAGAGGACTGGTGTTCTCAGCCTTATTATTTGAGTTGGGAGAGTGATAAGTGGTCAGAGGTCCTGACTAGAAGCACAGCATCTGTCCTTCAGTGATGTCATACTCAGAGACCCCAAATGCCACAGAGACACTGCTCAGCAGCAGCTCAATGGCTGAGGCTCAGGTGTCCTGAAGATGCCTTCCCTGAGATCATGGGAAAGTCTCACAGAGAGTCCAGTGTTTCCCTGGATCTCCTGGGTTCTGCATTGCTTCAGGTCTTTTCTAGCCTGCAGACTCCTGCATTTGCAGACAAGTGGGTTTGTTTGGTCATTACAGGCAAGAACATGAGTCACTTGATCCTGTAGCCATGGTCATGAAGGGAAACACAGGTGTGCAGACCCCAGAAGTGCTGGTTAGGGGTACACAGTGGGACCCTGGGACCGTCTTAGCAACATCTTTAAAGATGTGCCTTGATAAGAGAACCAAGCCTCAGAAGAGGTACAGGTTGGACACAGTGGGACTGTCATATGTGGGAAGTCTCCCAGCAGTTGTCACAGTAGGAGAAAGGGAGAAAATGCAAGTGGGGTTGGTGAAAAGACCTCGGATGGGAAGTGGTTGTGGAGAAAGCTAATAACCAGCAAAAACCAGAAGTGAAACAAAAACCAGATAATCATGTATAGAAGATGTGAAAAAGAAGAAAAAAGTGTAGAAATTAAAAAATATATAAGATTAATCATCATAGAATGATTAGAGTTAAGAAGGAGAAAAAGAAGCATGAATAAATCATGGAATTTGCCTCAGGCAGCACAGTTTGATAGTTTATGGTGGGGGATGGGAATGTAGTTCTAAATCAGTCTAATACATTCAGACTTTTCATCCCAAGAGCTCTCTAGAGTCTCCTTTGATAAAATCACTCCTATTCCCATTGCATCCTTTCACCACACAAAGAGAAAAAAGAAGGATAAAAGTCCTGGCTGGGGTAGCTCAGTTGGTTGGAACTTCATCCGGTAACCAAAAAGTTGTGGGTTTAATTCCCGCTGGGGGAACATACCTGTGTTCTGGGTTTGATTCCCAATCCCCAGTCCAGGTGCCTGTGGGAGGCAACCAATGATGCTTCTCTCTCACACTGAGGTTTCTCCCTCTCCCTTCTGTCTCTTTGTCTAAAGGCAATGAAAAAATGTCGTCTTGGGGAGGATTAAAAAGAAACACCAAATGATGAAAGAAGGTGGAGGCGAGGTAAAGGATGGCCTCTGTGGGGTGGGGCGGGGACAGCCTCACACCCCCAAACTCTCTTTGGGCTACATAGTCTGTTCCAGCCGTGCTCAGATTGGAAGCTCCGCAGTGCCATTACCACAGCCCTTCTCTAAGTCTAGAACCACTCCCCTGAGGGCTCCCAGCCCAACTGTAGTTTTCCTGTATCAAGAGAGGCATCCTACAAAAAGGCTAATGAGTTTTCATTTGTTCTCACCCCATTTGCCCCCATAAATGTTACTAGAATAAAGACTCCATGAAAGATGAACAGAGCATTTACTGCATCCTTTTACATATGCACAATTTACCTGCATGACACCATCTATCATGCTTCTTTATGGCTGATAACAGAAAAATCTAGAATTCTTTTCCATGGTCTGCTTCAATTAACCCAAGAATTTTCAATTATTCACATGGCTTTTATTTTATATTGATTTTGATCCAGTGTGAAAACTTTGGATTTTCCTTCCAATCTACCAGGCTTTATTTTTTCCTGTTTAAATGTACAACACACAAATTTGTAAAAATTCAATAAACAAAGTATATATATTAATTTTAAATAATTGATGAAACTACAAATTACTCAAAATTGCCCCAAATTTTGGTATATAAGTATCAACATCACTATGTTTAAATATTTTGATTAAAATAGCAAAAAAAAGAACAAAACAAAAAACCCATATATAACTCCTAACTTAACTTGGCTTATGCTAAAATTCTGACTATAATTCAGTCAGAAGAGGGCTTCTGACTATAATTCCTTGTGGAGTAGAGTGTATGGAGTTTTCAGCAAAGTAGGTAAGAAGCTTTGCAAAAATTATATTTAAAACAACTGGAAATGGAGGCTTGGCCCAATCCTAAGTGTTAGAATGTGTATTTATGTAATGATTGAGTGACTTAGTAACAATTCACTTGGACATTAAAGCCAAATTCTTTTAACATATATTTGTGAAAAGAATGGGCATCTCCAAGGAGAGTGGATCATGGTCCTTAGTGAAAGTTGGTCCTGGACAGTAGGTCAAAAGTCAAAAGGTCAAATGGCAGACATTTAGTTTCATATGAAACTTAAGTGACAACATCAGTATGTATAAATTGTACAACCACTAAAAACATACAGGAAGTTGGCCATTATATACCATTCTTTTTATGAGCTACATTTGGGGATGGTCACAGGTTTTGGGAGTGTGGAAGAGTAATCCAAGCAGATGGCAAAGCCAGTGACTAGAGGGGAGGTGGAGGACCTTCACAAAATGTCAGAGTATGGAAGACTCGTTGGAACTCAGGAAGCAGGGCACAGAGGGGCTACTTGAAAGCAAGGACAGAGGGGATTTTCTCATACAGCTATTGACTAAGGCAAACTCCATTACAAATCTTAGGAAAGACCAGAGAAGCCCTTAGGAAAGACCAGAGAAGCTCCTTCTCCTTTAGGGCTTCTTACAGAGGTTTTTAAAGGGACAGACATTTAAATAACAGCTGATTTAAACCCTGAAGCTCTATTTTCCCAATTTCAGTAAACTAGAATCCCTTTACTGACAAATGAAAAGGTTGATATCATCACTAAGTCTAATCTTTATAAAGTTAAGTGCTGGTAGAAAGAGGGGGAAATTAATACTGTATTACATTATTTCAAAGATTGAAAAGTCTCCATTTTTAATATCTTCAAAAATAATAATTCTCAGATTGGTCAAAATTGCATACTGCCTTTCTGTTTCCATAAAATGAAAGAGCTCTGAATTCTGGCATTCAGTTCTTTCTGCTCTCTGTCCAGAACACAAGCTACTTGAAAAATGTTCAAAGGCTTCTGTCCTTCTGTTTTAGCCTATCACTTGCTGTCTTTCAAAAATTATTTTTTACATCCATCTTTATTCTCTTATTTCTATCTACACCTATAAAAAAGTGTGTCCTATACTTGAATGATCATAAACATCAGCTGAGTTCTTTAAACTATATATTTAGAGGCCCATTCCCTGAACATTCCATTCACTAGTACTGTGGACTGCCCAGGAATCTAGATTTGTAAAGTGTGCTGGGGTGAGTTTAGAGAAAGTTTTGGAAACATTGTAATAAAGAATTGTTGGATTAAACAAGGATGATTTTTTCTAACTCACACTTTTTGAAAAAATGTTTCTTTTTCTGTGACCATTTAGTAAAGCAATGTCCTTCATTTATTTTGAGTATCTGAAGCTCAGTAATTATTTCCCCTAGATCAGTAGACATAGAAAATTATACTTGGTAAGAAAGTGCCTGACAGTTGAGTCTTGCTCTGAGCTCAGCCATTCCATTTCAGGCTTCCATTTCTGCTCCC
The DNA here is from genome assembly GCF_014824575.4 of Sturnira hondurensis. Lineage (NCBI taxonomy): Eukaryota > Metazoa > Chordata > Mammalia > Chiroptera > Phyllostomidae > Sturnira > Sturnira hondurensis. The sequence goes on along the minus strand of NW_028092711.1, from coordinate 200,068 downwards.
ATATCCTTGAGAAAAGGAAAATGCATAAGCAGCCACAGAGGGCAAACCTGTGCAGTTTCCATTGATAACCAGTCCATAAAAAGTCATTTCAAAAGTTTCCAAATACAGATGTGGACCAAAACACGTGGACGTGTTTTTGGTAGATCTGGAACCTAGTGAGTAAGCAATACATTTTCTTTTGGTTTGCCTCTCTGGACTACAGAGTCAACACTTCTTTCCAGAGCTGGAATTTTAGTTCTCGATTAGGACAGAAGCAGCTTCTATAAGGATTTTAAGTTGTGTGAAGACCATTTCTAATTCCCTCTTTTCCTAATAGGAAATTCAAACTAATGCCAACTCAGCACAGATCCTGGTACTATAAAATGGTGGCTGCAAGGAGACTTTGTAATGAACAGGAAACATACATCCTTGTTAATACGAATACTCATATATTGGCTGTGCCTTGGGAGACATTTCTGAAAAAGCTTTAGAACATTTGCATCTTTGAAAAAAGCTTAAAAAAAGCTTGTCAACTTACAGATAAAGCTCTACCTTTTTCAGATGATGCTACTTTCTTTTACTAGGTTTATATATAACTAAATATGCTCATTCTTAGGGGAAAAAAGCTGAAGTAAAAAATTAAGTTGAACAGGGGTCACAATTCTATTGAAATCAAAATTAACTCATCAGTTTGGGAGTCAGGGACCTACTAGAGTAGAGGCCGTAGTCCAAGATCCCAATCCTGTGTATCTAAACCTGTATCTTGAATTATATTTGTGTATTTTGATTTCTACTTCCCAGTCAAGATGACAGAGGTATTTGTGCATCCTATTACCTAGTACAGAGCTGGTATTCCACATACTTTAGTTGAACAAATAACAACTGTCATTAATTGGACACTTACTACAAGCTAGAGTCTTTGTTAAGGACTTTAACTTGCATTATAAAATTTAATCCTCCAAAGCTTTATAACTAGATATTATCATTATCATTATTGCCATGGTTTAAATGGAGAAACTAAGGCTTGGTAAATTTAAGTAACATGCCTGACCTCACACAATCACTAAAAACTGTTGCTTCCTTGTCACCTATCTATGAAGAGGTAGAACAAGGATTTAAACCTTAATAATTTGACTCTAGATTCAAGACTCTACTCTTTTAGCCCTGGCTGGTGCAGCTCAGTGGATTGAGCATGGGCCTGCGAACCACATGATCACGGTTTGATTTCCAGTCAGGGCACATGCCTGGGTTGCAGGCCAGTTCCCAGCAGGGGACTCATGAGAAGCAACCATACATTGATATTTCTCTCTTTCCCTTCCTCTCTAAAGATAAATAAATAAAATATTAAAAGAAAAGAACTATGCTTATTTAAAAAAAGACTCTACTCTTTTATATACCAACTTACTTGAGAAATATTAAAAATTCAGTGTCTCTATTTTTTTAAAACATATTCAAAAAATATTCTGCAATGAGGGTTGATGAGGTTGTGTCTGTTGAACTACTGAACTATCTTGGAAAGGGTGCACTCCCAACCTGGGGTCTTATTCTTACTATTTGGCTTTCTTTAATAACAGAAAATAACAGTAGACAAATTGAGGACTATTAAAAGTTCTAGGAGTTGTGAGATTGCTTGTTTAAAGAAAAATGAGTACTTTATTTAAATAAATTTAATGTCTACCATTAGAAAGTAAAATTAAGATTAAATGAAAACAAACTGATTTTGTGATTAAGGCTAGAACTGTAAGACAATAAATGCAACATTTCTCATGAAATACTACTAAACAACTTTACCAGGAGTTTAGTTGCAAGAGGTATTCTATAAAATTAATTCTAGCTGTAACTTAAATGTACAGTCCTGTATGTTACTATAAATGCAGACCTAAATGTATATTTCAATATCTGTATTTCTGAAATAAAATAATTAGCATGCCTTTAACGAATTACTTCCACACTTTTAAGAAAATTATATAGCACCAGGAATATCATGTTGCTGTGAATTTTGTTTTTCTTAAAAAAGAAATTTCCAAGTGAAGAAAATGTAATCTTTAAATGTATGAAAGACATGGTTTTAATAACTAACTTTAAAAGGAAGGAAAATTTTATAGAAAGGAAGACAGAAAGAAAAAAGGAAAGAAAGGGAGAAAGAAAAAAAGGGGGACCTTCCTGGATATGCTTCATAGGACCTCCTTGCAACATGCGATTCATCATATTATTTTCAACAATTGGAGATGTGGACATATTTATCTCCATGTCTCTGGGCCCAGCATAGCTGTTGCTCTCTATATGTGCATAATAAATCAACATACAAAATTACTCAGGATCTGAGAAAATATAAAATATCCCAGACAGAGACAAAATAGAAAATAATAGCCTTGAGGTCTAGATATTTTTGCTGAATAGAACTTCTAAAAAGTGTGCTTAAGTCACACATACCAGTTAAAACAAGATCTTGTTGGCCTAGATGGTCAGATTTATCAGAAAAGAATACTACTGAGCTCAGTTCACATGTCTAGCAAATCACTAAAGCTTCTTTATAGTCTTGGATCTTGCTCTGAGAACTTTCAGAATTCCTGAATTTAATCAAACAACTTCAGTGTATAATTTCTCTCACTGTTTAGTTTTTCCACATGTTTTATAATATCTTTATCCATTTTGGCTGCTATAAGAAAACATCACAGACTGAGTAGTATTTAAACAGCAGAAATTTATTTCTCATAGTTCTGGATGATGAAAGTCTTAGATCAGGATACTGGTAGGTTTGGCTCTCTTTTGGGGTAACATGCAAACATCTAGCTGTGTCCTAACATGGCCCAAGGGGACAGGGAGCTCTCTGAACCCTTTTTCATAAAACACTAATACTGTTCTTGAGGATTCCACCCTCATGACTTAAACACCTCCTAAAAGGCCTCCCTATACATACCATGACCTTTGGAAGCTAGTATTTTAACATATGAATTTGGGAGGGGTGGGGGACACAAACATTCAGATCATACCAACTATGTTTCCTTAGTTCCATCACTATCACTACCAGATATTTATATCTTTTGTTACTGGATATGGAGCTTCTTCCATGGGGCAAGAGACCCTTTGTGTCATGGCACTGTGACACAAACCTAGCCTGCAGGCAGGCTAGGTTCCTGCAGAGAAACACCTCAGCAAGGATTCAAATTCATGTTGTTAAGTTATAGTAAGTCACTGTCTCAGCCACTAGTCTCTAGGTTGAAATTGAGTACATCAGGTTTATGAATGCTGAGGGTTCCTATATTGTACTATGCATAACACATACATACTCTCTCAGACCTAAACAAATATTCTCTATGGATAAGGGACTGTGTTATGTGAATGCCAATCTTAAAAAGAAAAAATAAGGCATGACTAAGAGTGGCTTATCTCTCAGTAATTACTTCTTTAGTAACCATAGCTCATATAATTGCTTGTTCCCTAGATACTGACCACTTATTTGATGACTACATAATTACTGATTATAAATATAATGGTCTATTATCTCATTGCTATTATTATTTTAATCTAGGGAGCAAAATTTCCTTCGAGAAAAGCAAGACATTATCAAGCACATTTGAGGTTCAAAAAATATGCACTGTATATTAAAAAATTCAAAGTTGATTATCCCAGATGGATCACTCCTACTTAGAGTTTTAAAACCAAATCCTTACTAATATTGTCATCTCTTTGACTTACTTAAGCACTTTGTTAACACAAATGGAGTCCAGATATCTGAAGGTGTCAGAAGACCTTTTAAACCTGAACTATTATTTCCCTGCCTTTTAGGAAAACCACGAATTAGCAATTTTGTTACATCAGTCTTGGTCTTATAGTGATATTTCATATTATCCTGAGAAGTAAAATGGTCCATTGCCAGCAAGGGTGAAAAAATGAAATTATTGAGTTTACAGTTCACTTTTATCACACTTCTTGGGGGTACACTGGATGTGTGGAGCCTTAGAGAAATCCTTTACTGATGTAAATATGAAACTCTTCTCCTAAAAAAACCCCCATAGTTTATAAAGTACCAACAATTTTTTAAAGATTTTATTTATTTATCTTTAGAGGGGAAGGGAAGGAGAGAGGGAGAGAAATATCAATGTATGGTTGCCTCTCATGCGTCCCCTGCTGGGAACTGGCCTGCAACCCAGGCATGTGACCTGACTGGGAATTGAACTGCGATCCTTTGGTTCACAGGCCTGCACTCAATCCACTGAGCTACACCAGCCAGGGAAAGTACCAGCAATTTTTGATGAGCAATTTCATGCTTTGGTTCATTGGCTTTTTTGAGCCTAAGAAGTTCACAGGAACTTAATGATGACTTGGTTGCATTAAGGCCTCAGGAGGGCAATGATGCAGGGGAGTTTAGGGTCAATTTTCTTCCCTGTATGGAATCAAACTCATATCAAATTTCTCTTCTGGAAAATTTTTACTGTCTGTTAATGAGTTAAAAACCTGTAATTTCAGCTCTAGCCATGATGCATGTAGTTCTCTACAGGACTACATAGTTTATCCAGACACTTTTTACCTAACCACGGAAATTGATGACACACCCTTAAGAGTCCAGAGTTTTTGAATTCCAAATAACGCTTAAATATTTACAACTGATTTTCAACAAAAGTTCAACTAGTCTATTCTTATTGCTCTAATTATTACCCTAATGGGTTGCTAGCTAGAAGACCTTTCATTAGCTTCCAAATTGCCTTACGATTATTAAAAAATCATTCAAATTGTGGTTATTTTTGTTTGTGTCCATCAGAAAACCCAGCAGATAACAAAAATAGACTTATGAAAGGGACTGTTTGTACACTGGATGTATAAATGAGACAAAGGAAGACTAAAGCAATAGAAGGTGACCTTTCAATAGGAATTATTGCCTTAATGACAGTAAGTAGACATGGGATTTCTAAACTCATATCAGTACTGAAAAAAATTACTTTAAGTCACTTACAAGGTGATATATGAACTTTGGTTTGAGATGGTTTTGCAAATGAGTCTGCTTTGAGCAGTAAAAACAGGATCCCCTTATTTCTCTAACACCTTTTCATTAAGCCAAGCTATTGAAACATTAATTTGCTTTGTGTCACTGCTTAACAACAGTGTCTTAGGGTCACTTCATATACAAAAATCACTTGTGTTTTTTTAATAATTTTAAACTACATTTCAAATGGTATATGATTATAAGATTAAGTAAACTCTAACTAAAAATTGGTATTCATTATTGAATATTAAGATGATTGGTATTTATTCCTTTTCAGAGTTAATTCAATACAGTAGTATATTACCATGCTGTGACTAATGATTTAGCCCTAAAAAAGGAAAAAAATTAAAATATTGCTAAAAAGAATGATTTCTATTACCTGAACACAACACATATCCTGATTAGTAGAGCTTTGGATAATGGTAAAGAAATACTGCTTTGGAGATGTAGAAGTGAGTGATGTTTACCATAGAGATCACTGAGATCATCATCATCATCATTATTTAATACGTACGCACGAGTGAGACCCAGTCTAGCACAGAGATTTATGACTTGTTTGTTCCCTAAAAAGCACAAATGTAATTGTATAAACACACTGAACAGATACACATGAATATGGAAGAGAACAGCAGAAAGCAACACAATATTTTATAAAGTCAATGTTTGTAACTGTCCAGAAATATGTAAGTAATATTCTGCCAGCAGAGAGCTTCAAGAGATCATGATTCCTACAATCAAGTGAAGTCCAAGGGCAAAATAGCACAAATTGTTGTCAGTAAGATGGTTGCAACCACAAAAACAGAGATTTTCAATTCTCAAAAATATTTGTGAGGCATCTAGTTTCATCTTGGAATGCTGACAGTGTCATTCCCATTCTTACAACAAAGAAAAGACTGAACAAATGGCAAAATAACTTTTTCTAAGTCTATGAGAAAACCATGGTTGGAGAGCAACCAACAAAAGATGAAATCTTGGGAAAGAAACATATGTGCATAGGGCAATAGTACCCAAGCATTTGTTTACCCGAAGCAGACACTGCTGGACACCAAAAAAGCCACTGAAAGAAACCAGCTAATAATATTTATAACAAATTGCTAAAGACTGGATGTGGGCTATCAAAAGATTAATGTTCCTGCAGATGGAGAATAGGAAGACTCACACTTTCTTCCAGGATTCCCACCCATGAATCTTACCAGGCACTCAAGCAGGTTGGTTGAAAATTCTGAGAAAGCTTCCTTGATGGAGCTGACAGGGAAGGGAATAGGAACCTTCTAAAGGTATACATAGCTAACATAGACTCAAATTATAAGGCAAAACTAATAAAACTGAAAAGAGAGCTAGAGAAATCCACAACTACAGTTAAGACTTTATAGTACTCCTCTTTCAGTAATAGATAGAAGGGTAGGCAGAAATTAAGCAGAGACATAGATATGAACAACAGTATCTGCCAACTTGATTTAACAAACATTTATAGAACATGCTACCCAACAAAATGTATTAATAAACATTTTTTCTCAAGTACACATGAAGTATTCACCACAATACATCATATTCTGGGGCAAAAAACAAATCTTGAAAAATTTAAAAGAATAAAATTACAAAAAGTATGTTCTCAGGTCATACTGAGACTAAACTCTAAATTAATAAAAAATGTGGAATATCCCAAGCATTTGCAACTTAAACAGTACACCAGGAATTAAAAATCCACAGGGCAAAAAGGAAGTGTCAAGAAAAAATTTTACATATTTTGAATTAAACATACATTATAAAAATTTGTAGGGTACAGTTAAAGCAGCATGTATAGGTAAGTTTGTAGCATTTAGCCTTACAGTAAATAAAAACAAAGATGACAAATTATTAACCTAAGCTCCTACCAAAAGAAACCAGAGAAAAAAGATTAATTTAAACCAAAGCAAGTGGGAGAAAGACAATAATTCTATCTATCTATCTATCTATTTATTTATTTATTAAATATTTATTAGAGCAGAAATAAATAAAATTGAAAATAGAGAAATGATAAGAAAATCCATGGAACCAAATGATGGTTCTTAGAAAAGATCAATAAAATTGATAAAACTCTAACTACACTGAATAAGAAAAATGCAAATGACCAACATTGAAAATGAAAAAGGAAATTTTAGTATTGATTTTATAGATAGTAAAAGGATAATGATAGGATATTATGAACAATGCTATCATTATAACTTTGACAACTGAGGTGAAATCATGAATTTCTTAAAGATATAAACTACTAAAAGTTATTCAAGGTAAAATAGTAATGTTAATATTCCTGTACCTATTAAAGGAATGAATTGTAGTTTAAAATCTTCCAAAAAGAAGTCCAGTCTTAGATGGCTTCGCTGGTCTAGAATTAATAAGTGAGTTTAGTGAGGTCCTAGAATATCAGATCAATATACTGAAGAAAGTCCTGTTTGTAAATGACATCAATGAACATCTGGAATTTAAAAATGAAACAAATAAATATCACCATTCATAATAGCAACAGAGTCAGCACATAATCAAGCAAGTGTGTGTGAGAAGAAAATATGTGCATGGTCTATATGTTGAAAATTACAAAACCACATTAAATATTTGAATTACTGAATGTAAAGAAAGACATCATATTCATGGGTTGGGAAAGTCAATATTTTTAACATTTCAGTTTTTCCCAAATTGATCGATAACTCTACACAAACCCAGTCAAAATCCCAGAACATTTTCCATAGATATTGACAAGATGATTCTAAAATTTTCATGAAAGACAGGGGACCTAGAATGCCAACCAACAATTATAAAGAAGAACAAAACTGGAGGGCTCACATTACACAATTTCACAACTTCATAAATTTATAGGAATCAAAACTGTTGATGAAACCATATAGACACATAGATCTGTGAAACAGAAGAGAGCCCAGAACTAGATGCACATAAATGTAAACAAGTGATTTTTGACAAAAATAAAAAAGTAATTCAATAGAGAAATTAAAATATTTTCAAAACGTAGAAAAATTAGACATTGATCTACAAAAATTAAACCTCAATGTTTATCTCATATCATGCAAAAGGTAACTCAATAAGGATTATAAAAATAATAAAACTATAAAACTTCTAGAAGAAAATATAGAAAAATATTTGTGATCTTTATTTTTGCAAAGAGTTTTAGAAATATACCAAAGACATGATTTGTAAAAAGAATACATTGATAAACTGGACTTTATCAAACGTATTGCCTTTGCTCTGTGAAACAAAATCTTAAGGGAACAAAAAGACTAGTCATACTAGAAGAAAATATTTGAAATCATAGATCTGATAAAGAAATTCTTTTTAGCGCTGGCGGGTGTAGCTCAGTGGATTGAGCACAGGCCTGCGAACCAGTGGATCGCGGTTCAATTCCCAGTCAAGGCACATGACTGGGTTGCAGGCCAGTTCCCTGCAGGCCAACTCCCAGCAGGGGACGCACGCAAGGCAACCATACATTGATGTTTCTCTCCCTCTCTCCTTCCCCTCTAAAGATACATACATAAATAAAATCTTTTAAAAATATAAATAAAAAATTATTTTTAAAAAAGAAATTCTTTTTAAAATACACAAAGAATCCTCAAACTTGAACAATAAGAAAACAAACAACTTGATAAAAAATTTGCAAAAGTTCTGAAGAAACACAACCCACCAAAATAATTATGGATGGCAGATAAACATATTTAAAAGTCTCAATATCAACAGTTGTTTAGGAAATGTGACTTAAAACCACAAAGAGACACAACTACACAGCCATTAGAAGAGATAGACAAATAAGAAAACTGGCAATACCAAATGCAGGTGAGGATGTGAAACAACTGTCACTCTCATATATTACCAGTGGGAATTTATGAGAATGTTATGACTACAGTGAAAAATCATTTGGAGTTCCTTAGAAAGTTTAATATACAGCCCTAACTCAGTGGGTTGGGCATCGTCCCACAGACCAGAGGGTCACCAGTGCAATTCCCATCCAGGGCACATGCCTGGGTTGTGCGCCAAGTTTTCTACTAGGGGCATATGAGAGGCAACTGACCAATATTTGTTTGGCACACTGATGTTTCTTTTCCTCTCTTTCACCCTCCTTTTTTTTCCTCTGTCTAAAAATAAATATGTTTAATTAAAAAATTAAAAAAAATAAAAGTTTAATATATATATATTCATCACAAAATTCAGCCAAACTACTCCTAGGTGTTTATTCAAGAGAGTTGAAAATGTATATTGATGCAAAAAGCTATTAGGAGCTTTATTAATAATTGCAGCTTTATTCACAATCGTCCCAAACTAAAAACAACTCACATGTCCTTCAATAAGTGAATGAATAAACTGTGGTACATCTATCCATACAATGGAATACTATAGGCAATAAGATGCAATGAGCAATTGATTCATGCACCAACACAGATAAATCTTAAACATATTTTTCTAAATGAAAGAAGTTAAACGCAAACAGCTACATATGGTATTTTTTAATTTATGTTAAATTCTGAAAAAGGCAAACTATAGGAACAGAAAAGCGATCAGTCCTGACCAGATTGGAGTAAAGGGAGTGGTTGGCTACAAACAGCCAGCATGATGAAATCTTCAGATGTAACAGAACCTCATGTATGATATTGTTGCAGTCGAGAAGTGGCTCTCTGGATTTATATAAAACCTTAGAGCTGTACACAACGAAGAGTAAATTATACTCTGTTTAAATGAAAGAGAAAAGTCAACCAGGATGGGGGAGGAATCCAAGATATAATCTAGACCATGACAAATGAATCTAGTCGTATTTTATAGCCATACTGAGAGGTAGGGGAGGACAGTTGCTGATCTAAGCAGTTTTGGAAAAGAGGTTTTTGACAAGATATTGTGAAGCTAACAACAGTAAAAAACTGTATAGAGACACTATATTCTAGTTAGTGGATTTGTTTCTCACAAGGTCCAGGGTAACCAGTCTGAAATGACTTTACATATACACTAGGGCTAAATAAGTAAGGGAGCATATTGTACATAATTAGAGTCAAGGTCTAGATTTTGGAAAGTGAAGCTACAAATAAGCAAAAGGAAATGCCAAAATGAGCCCTGTGACATTGAATTGGAGTTCAACCTACCAGGATGAACTCATGTTTATTTCAACAGATAGTTAGATAGATAGATAGATAGATAGATAGACAAACATATAAAAGATAGATACAGATAATTGTATATACATGCCTTAGTATATGTACATGTATTTCCTAACTATTTAGTAAAAGGGACTAGAAGCAGTGATCCCAAGAAGCAACCAACACATCTAGTACCCCAGATCTTGGATTCCAAGTAACATGCTCCAGTAAAAAGAGTCAGGCTTCTTGGAGAATCTGTTGATTATGGGGATAGAGAATCTGGAACATCTTGTTGTGCTAAAAAGTAAGAAAGTGCATATGAAAGAAGCACAGTGGCTAATTAACAAAAGCTGACAAAGGCCAAAACTGGAAAAATTTTAGCAAGAAAAAAATGATAGTTCTGAATTCTAACACAAAAAGTAAACTAAATATTCATGAGTCATACACATATAAGCAAATGATCAAATAAATAAATGGTGGAGAAAGGACAAGTCTTCCATGCAGAAGAATTATAATAAATAAATGTATAAAAGTTAGAGAAAAAAATCACCATTATATCACTATGGCATTAATTGCTACAGGCAAAAATCTATGGATGAATGGTAAAACTAGTGAGTGCAACTCTGAGGAAAACCAGAATATTTGCATAGTGTTGAAATATCTCCTCCAAAATATTAATTGCTATGGTCGTTTTAACATCTAACCACCAAGTCTCTGACATTCCTCCACCCAGTGGGCAGACCTTAAATTCCCTTCACTTGAGAATAGGCTGGCCTTAGCTACTTGCTTACAAAGAATATAGTGTTTAAAAGGGACATAGTAACTTACAATGGAGGGAGAAACCTGGCAATACTTCAAAAGTATTAAGATTATAAAACAAAGTAAAGATAGATGAAGGAGCTTTGAAAGATTGGAGACTAAGAAGGAATGAAAACAATTTGTGGTACCCTTGATTGCATCCTGAAATAGAAAAAAAAAACATTGTTGGAAAAACTTGGAAAATCTGAATCACGTCTGTAGTATACTTAATAGCACTGACACTAATTATTAATTTCACAAATTAATTATACCATATTAATTATATTATTTTAATATCAATATTTAATTTTGAGAGTTGTACCATGTAGTTAGCAGTGGGGAAATTTAGGTGGAGGGCATGTAGCAAGATGTACTCTATTGTCTCTGCAACTCTTCTGTATGTCTAAAATTATTTTTTAAACAAAAACTTAAATGTGTATTTATAGGTTACTCAGGAAAATTCTGACTCACATTGTATGGAGCCTGAAAATTTCACAGAAGTGGAGTGTGTCTTTAGATGTAAGAAAAATGTACAGAATATTAACTGGTGTATATAGCATTAAACAAGGATTGGGTTTGCAGGTATCTGCTAAGCTCATTTAGTCTGTGGCTCATCATGCTATATGTGGAAGATATAATACTGAACCATGTACAGTGCCAACCTTGAAGAAATAATAAATTTTAGGTCCTCAAGATCAATAAAAACAAATACTTTCAATTTAATAAAATGTGATGGAAATCAACAGAAGGGAGCAATGAATTCCATCGGAGGGAGCTCAACAAGGACTCATGAGGAGAAAGAAGACTTTTAAGCTGGTGTGCCTTATATTACCCAATGAATCCAGAAACTTTCATCTCTTCTCTGCCTTCATTGCTTTAATACATGCCTCCCTTTCCCTAACTAGTCCATCTCAGAGTCCTCCTTGTTTTACCATTCAACTTCCTCTCCCTTTATCTTTCTTGTCTTCTCTATCCCCAAAGTGGCTGTCCTTATCTCTTGTTGCCACAGATGCAGTAGGCCCCTGATAGGTTTACCTGCCTCTCACCCTGCACACTGCCACCCAGGTGACCCTTCTAAAATAGACACGAATTACTCCTAATTTGTTCCATAGAGGTTTACCAAACACCTATTACATATCAGGTAGTGAGCCCTCAGATTGCTTAAAATCTATCAATAAAAACCCCAATAAATGTTTGTGGAAGAACAGAAGGGAGGACAGAAAAGAAGAAAAGGGGGTGAGGGTGAAGAAATATCTATTTAAGAGAGGAATGTAAACCGCACACATGCAGCGAAGAAGTTACAGTGGCTTGTGAAAAAGTCTTCAGAGTGACCCATGTATAGGAGGCAAGTAGGGTGCAGAGAGGTGACGATATTGAAGAGTTTAGGGCTAGAAGGAGATATAAAAGAAAACAATAATTTTAAACCAAGCTAATTCTCACAAAGAATGATCTGGAGAATATAGATGCATTTATGTCAATGAAGCCTAAGTGATAGAAAAAGCCAGAGGAAGGATGACGATAAAACTTTGGCCATTCCCTTGGAATCGCAAAATGACTGTTTTGAAACATGTTAGGAATTTGAATCTATTCATATAAGATCTGCCAATGGGTCTAAGGCCAAATTTACTTTAGGGTTTTTGTTCAGTGGGTTCATCAATCAATTTACATCAAGTGTTGGCATCCTTCATCAGTTTTGCTCTTTAGTGAGTACGCTAAGATCTGTGCCAGGTAGCATCTCATTATTAGAGAGAAAATAATCTCTGCTTTATAGACAAGCAAGCTTGGAGAGGGAAAAACAATCATACAAAAATACATAGCATTTTCATATAAGTATACACACTCATACTAAAAGAATCAGTCACAGATAGATTCCTTTAGCCCAATTGTCTCCCCTGCATATAACAGCTTAAGTGATTTGTAGGGAATGAGTTACCTCTTTAAAAAGGTAGGCAGGTAGCTTTCATCAGAGCTGCAGAGTCTGCATATTCATTTCCCTTGCCAAAGACTATGATATACTAACTTCATATTCATCCAAATCATGATCATTCACATAAGGTATATCCACACACCACTCCACACAGCCATGATTACACAGATAATTGCTGATGGATTAATGGTCAGCAAATACTGAAATATGTGATGCCATCAATGGTCTTTATAAAATACCTCTGACTCATGAATCCTTTCAACTCTCCAATCTAAAATGATTTAGTTCACTTGAACCAGTATTTAATTCAAATATAAAGGTTTATAATCCATGTGTTGATGTCAAGATATAGCTCATTATGTATATAATTATAGTAATATTGTGTTTAAACATCACTGCACAAAAAAATGACTATAATCAAAGTTTTCTAGAAGCATACTGGATAATTCTAGTTTCTGCTAGAAGGGGAAGCAACTCTTCTATAAAGGCTTCTTAGAAATTTCCAATTTTCATTGAAATGAAAATATGATCATATTTAAGTTACTTGTAATTTTTGTTAAAATAAGGATATTAATGGAAATAACACAAACAACCAACAAAAAAAGGGTAAAGCTGAGATGCTTTCTACTATATTTCATTACACCAGCTACATTTCACTTTTTACTACAATCCACTCCATACTATCGCAAGCACACAAGAAACCAAAGCTAAGCTGTATTATTGCCTGGGCAAGGAAAATAGACTTGCACATTTTCTAGTGAAAAATGTAGAGAATAAATGCCTTATTTCAATTTAGCCATGCCTTTGACAGTTGACAGTCTGAATGCAAAACTGAAACTTACTTTCACAGTGTTCACACAAAGTTGATTAATAAAACATATTATTAAAAAGTCAATCATTTTTAGGCTAGATTATTTCCTAATGATCAGCAGCATAGTACAGATGCAATGAATTGGTAGAAATCTACAGATGAACAGCAATATGAAATGTGGGAGAAGGCCTGTTTGGGGGGCAAAACAATATCCCTCTTAATGAAATTTGAGAATTTTAGAACTGAAATGGATTTTTAGAAGTCTCACGCATCAGCACTGACATGCAGCAGGCACACAGTGCAAGATGAGTGAGTAGTGAACAGATGGGATGTCCTAATGCTCCTGCCATTGGACAGAGTAGTATAGAAACCATCTCAGGAAAACTAACCTCTTAAGTTTCTAAGGTAGATATTTCAAGTGCTATTTGGTAATTTAATTCACAGTTTTTATTACCAGGACTTTTTCTACTAACAAACTCTAATATTCTATCACCCACACCAATCTCTGATTCTATTATTTCTCCCTACTCTGCTGCATTTAAGCTCACTTTCTCTTCTCCACTTTCTCAAGGAAAATAAACAGCAACATCCACAAAAAAACAGGTTCTCACTATTCTTCTTTCCCCAGTGCTCATGTAAATCCAGTTTACCTCATCATATTCCACTAACAAGAGGCAAAAAAAAAAGCATTCTGAATTCTTAGAAGAGTAGGATTGGTTTATCCGTGGGGAAAACTGAGGCAGTTGGAGCCATGGTAATAACCAATAGCCTGAAGCAAGAGTGAGTATATAGGAGTGGCTATTTTCATACTTGCAGACCCAGAACTGTAGGAGATGACATAGTTCTTCAAGGTTTTGTATTTACTAGTCTTTATGTTGTATGTGAGGAAATGAAGGTGAAAAGTTGGATTGATTTTTCTAGGGTCACATGACTAGTTAGTGTCCAGCTATGAGTAGCAACCTGGTTTTATGATGGTCATCAGGGCTCTGTCCTCTATCCCAGGACATACCCCTTGATAGGACATTTTACCAGGAGAAAACATGATATTGCTAAGGTTAGCAGATCTGTTTTAGTAATAATAGTAATAATTATTATTACAGAGAACACTTTAAAATATGACAGGCATTGCATTAAATGCTTGAGGTTCAATATCTTTTCTAACCTTCACAACAAGTTAATGAATTAGTTGATATCACCATTTCCATTTTGCAAATGTGGGCATTGAGGCATGGAGTTTAATCTGTTAGATCAAGATCACAAAGTAATTGGCATAGCTTGTCCTTAAAACTGACCCAAATACATCATTTAACATCTCTCAGCTATTATTTAGTAAAGACAATGAGAGAATTGACCTGAGGCCACACAGTTTGTGAAATAAATGCAAGGAATAACTTTCTCTGCTTTGTTTCAATTTTCCTGGAGGAACTCTTACCTCCATATCCACTGTATGTCCCAAAGCGTAAGAATGTGTGCCAACTCAGAAAGTCAGAGAGCAATGCAAAAATTGATGATGGTGGGATTTGTTTCAATTCTTTTTTTTCAAAGATTTATTTATTTATGTATCTTTAGAGGGGAAGGAGAGAGGGAGAGAAACATCAATGTATCGTTGCCTTTTGTGCATCCCCTGCTGGGAGTTGGCCTGTAGGGAACCGGCCTGCAACCCAGGCATGTGCCCTGACTGGGAATCGAACCACGATCCTCTGGTTCGCAGGCCTGTGCACAATCCACTGAGCTACACCAGCCAGGGCTGTTTTAATTCTTGATAAGACAAATTTCAGAGTTCTTCCATAGGGAAGAGTGTGTCTGTAGGTGAGCTAACACTGGTTCTTGGCTCCCCCTGGAGCTCTGGCCAGTGGGATTTGAGGGGAAGAAACTAAACTAGAGTTGAGCAGGAAAGCTGTGGACATCACACTTTTTAAAAACCTTCTTTCAGCCTTAACTGGCATGGCTCAGTTGGTTGAGCATTGTCCCTCAAAGTAAAAGATTGCTGGTTTGATTCCTCATTAGAGCACATGCCTGGGTTGTGGGTTCATCCCTAGTTGGGGTGTATGTGAGAGGCAACTGATTGATGTTTTTTACCCTCTCTTTCTCCCTCCCTTCCTGTCTCTCTAAAAATAAATAAATAAAATATTTTAAAAATCTGCTTTCAAGAGAATAATAATACAAGAAATGCAAAACAAATTAGAACAATCTCAAGGCCCACAGGAGCTATGCTATAAAACCACAACCTCTTAGAAAGAAGCAATGTGACATGTAACCTCAGAACAATGAAATCTCCGCAGTTGGTGTCAGTAAACACTATGTATGAGGAATGACAAAGAGGCTGTATCTTTTCCCAGCAGGAGGAAATTTGCCAGGGCTCATGGACCTGCTCACTGAGATGCTCAGAGCTAACTCAAGTTAGGGAGAATCCTTTCAAAGCCAATAGGAGATCTAAGCATGAAGAGCATGTCTAGTAAAAAAGAGATTCAGAGGCAAGCACAGATTCTCTGCTGATATTCTTATGCCCTGCCATGCTCAGGTTCTTCCTGAAAAGTTGACTGCACCTGGATTGAGATGGCCCCTGGGTGGGAGCCACATACTTAACTGTTATTAGGTATGCTCACAAATATAAGTCGATTAAGGACAAGTATAATGTCTTGTAATTATGAAGGGTAGACCATTGACATTTATGGATTTAACATTTCTGCATGTGGTTATGTGAAAATTACTACATGGTTATATCTGTTATTTTGTAATTTATCTGTGCACAAATTTGCCATGTGCACCATGAGGTCAACGCTGATATGTAGATGTGAGTTTGCCAGGGAATTAGATAGCTGATCACCACTCCCACAGTTCAACCCATAACCCTCACCCTTGGCTCATGATTCAATTCATGAGACCATTATTTGTAAAAAAAAAAATAAAATAAAATAAAAGAACAAAGTAGAAAATAGCCAACTAGTGGGAGAAAATTTTAAGTATGAAAAGTATACCAAGGTATGCCATGAAGCTTATGAATAGGAAACACATGATTCATAACAGAAATGGATCAGCTCAAAAACAGAAGCCTGACCATATCTGAACATTAAGATATTTACACAGATCTGGAGAGAAGACTCTAGTGAATATCTGGTTCCTACCAAAAATCAAAT
Organism: Sturnira hondurensis; assembly: GCF_014824575.4. NCBI lineage: Eukaryota > Metazoa > Chordata > Mammalia > Chiroptera > Phyllostomidae > Sturnira > Sturnira hondurensis. The sequence continues at coordinate 183,324 of NW_028092711.1, read as the reverse complement.
AGATTGTTCTGAATGGATTCTCCAGTGCTTCCAAACCTGACAGGCAATAAGAATTAACTGGGAGGCTTTTCCTACACATGCGTGTGCCCATGTTCTCATACACAACCCTCAGACCTGAGTGGGGTCTCTAAGTGCGTGATGGAGTAGAGGACTCTGCATTCAGACATCTCTCCTAGAGGCAGTGGCTGAGGGACTCAGCACAGGATGCAGAGAAGGCAGAACTGGATCCTTTTTGAGCCCTTTTAGTCATGAAGGGACCTAATTTATCCTGTGATGCTAAACCTGAACTCAGAATACTATATTTATAGAATCTACACTTTTGAGCTCCTTGAAAAATGATGCAATGTAAGTATTATTGGCCAGATATACATATTAGTGGCTGTGCACAATTTGTTCCTTAGTTCTGACAATATAATTTGCGTTTTGTCACAGACTACCTGCATTCTCTATGATTTACATACTAGGTAACTTAGAATGAGGATGTGTGCTTATCTCAAGCTTTAGACAGGTATTTCTACTTCATATCTATTGAGTACAGAGAGAAAAAAACTCACATTTTTATGTATATTAAAATTTCATTCTATAGAGTGTGAAGTAACTATTAAGTGACTAAATCTATTTCCCCTAAATACAATAACTAGTAGAGGGTCTTACACCCTCAAACATCTAAATATGCTCCATCCATAAAACTTATAGACCACTCACATAACTGGTATATGTTTACTTTATTTTTTTGCTATTTGTTTTAAATTTTTGTATACATTGGTATATTCTTTCTTATCTACAAATGACTCAGGAGCAGAACATTTTATATATAAGGAGAACCTAAAATAAAGCTCAATCAAGCATAATGTGTTATTTCTAATTTGATAGTGCTGATGTTGCGTGGGACCTCTATTTGCATCACATAGGTCTAAGTATTAGGAAAGCTGAAATTCTGAATAGGATGCTTTCTTCATAGACTCAGCATCTGGACATAACCCTGAACATACTAAAGTACTTACAGAACACTTCTGGAGCCATTGAATAACAAAGCACATATCTTGATTATTTCAGCAGGAAGTTTTAATTATAAAAATGGACATAAAAATTTGTTAATTCATTGGTCAAGTAGCTGCATCTCTTATCCCTGATTCCAGGCCTTTGGAAACCAGAGCTTATATTATTCATATATTATGTTTAAGCTACCTAAATTTACTCCATAGCAACCAAAATATTGGATACAAAACTGCTTTTTGACAAAACCAGTTTTTTTTTAAAGCTTTGAATTACAAGCCCTAAGATTCTAAAAGGAGTGTCTTAACAGCCTCTTCAACCATCAGCTGAGAAATTTGGCTTTAAAATCTAATTGTTCACCCTCTTCTGGGTTTCCTGACAGATCTCATACAGATGATAATAATGTTCAAAATCCTATATTTGCATGTATTCTGAGCCAAATGCAACAGGATTTTATTTCTTATTGTTTTGAATGATACCATTTAACATTAATGTGTTTGTGTATACACAATTCTGGTCTGCTGATAAAATTACTTTCTTCCAGATTACCATCAAAGACATTTTGCCTTGGGCACATCTTTCTGATTATCTTTTCATCTGGGAAGGAACTTAAAACAAACCCCTAGTGGGGTTTGGAGAACAACCTGAGACAAACAGGCCATGATGTGGGATAGCTGGAGGAGCCAGTCATGCTGTGTTGCAGGCCACCTCTGTGCCAGATATTTCTGGCACTGCTGAATAAGTTCCATTTCAAATCTCGTGAAGGATAAACCAGCCCTGAATTACCTTTAACTGGTGTGCGATTATCCTGTCAACTGGGAGAGACTAGTGATATTCACTACTCCAAACATCTGATAAGCAGTTAAGACTTCAAAGCCCCAAGCTTTCAGAATTTTATCTATGTGCTGCCCAACACCTACGATAAGGAGCCCTTCAGTCATGGATGGAGAATAATAGAAATTAACCTAAAACCACAGGATGGTTGCTGTACTTTTTTTCTGAAAAAAAGAAAGTTCATTTAGGCATTCAAACATTACTAAATGTCTTATGCCAAGCACTGAACAATAAAAAATATGTAGGGTGTGGTTTCTATCTTTTTACTATAGTGTAAGAAGTAACCCTTCTGTTTTTTGAAGGAGTTTAATGCAGGATGCAAAAAGATTGGCTTTGCCTTTGTATGTGGATGTGAGATCCATTTGTACCATTGTTTTTTTCTGTAAATAGACACTGATGTATAAAAGCCAGGCGACTCGACATTTTAGGATGAAGGGTGTATGCAAGAAATCTAGAAGACATTTTTCAGACCTTTTTCTAATGTGAAAAATGAAAATTATGATTAGATTAAATATCCTCATCTTAATTGATGGTATTACCTTACAAGACAAGCATGTTTCAGAAAAACTATGGTGCCAGGTCTATAATTATACGTTAGTTCAACAAGCATTTTTAAAAATGTGCCTGACAATGTGCTAGGCAATGGGTTGCAGAGATGAGGGTGACTGCAATAAAAAAGAGCTCCTCTGTGAGGAGAGCAGAAAAGGTGTCAGAAGAACAATAAAGAAGGGCAGTCCAAGAAAGGAGGACAGCACAATTAAAGGCATAAAGCATGAAACAATGTCACATGAGTTAAAGCCATACATAATTCTATATCGATGAGACATGAAGTACAAGACAATGGAGGAGGGGGAATATTTAGAAATATTTAGAAATAAATAGGCTAGAAAAGCAAGGAGGAGTAGGTCACACTGATAACAACAACAACAACCTCACACATTTATTGAGCCCATGCAACATATCAGGAATTGATCATAGCATGCATGTGTTAACCCGTCAGATCCTTGCCACACTGCTGGTGGGGAGGAGACTGTTAGCCAAGTGCACTAGGGAATCAGAGCAGGACAGCTACAGGGGCTGGGCATTTATCTGTGGCACTTCAAAGCCCAAGGTCTAGTAGACATGAAGGGAGCACCCACAGTAACCCAAGTAACAAAAGTATTTGCTCCAGCTGCAAACAGTATGGAAGCAACACTAACATCTTCCCTGCGTCAGGGTGAACACATGCATTTCACAAAGGAAAAACAAAGAACACAATCACATTATATTCCAAAACCAAACCAAACCAACCAACCACAAAAACAAAACAACAGGGTCAGTACATCTAGCTCCAGCTCCCCAAGTAAATGAAGCCTTGAACAGTTTCTACAAATGGCTGAAACCTGAACAGAAGCCATTTTATCCCTGGCTTTTCCATTGCTGATATCTGAAAATGTGTCATGGACTTTCTGGATATGTTAATCACATGAGGAAATGACTATTTTCTTTATGAACAGACTAACTGTAAACTTGAATTTAATAACATTGCATGTATGTTTTAAATATCTGTGCTATTCTAAATTTGGGTCACTCCCTTGTATTTCTATGTTAGTTTTTTTCTTTTTCTAAGTGCTTTTGACTTTGAGTTGTTTTATTTTTTAGTGTAAGAAAGGGGGAATTTAAAAATTATTTATATTTAATATATATGTCAATATACATTCAATAAATGTATATATATCAATTTTATTTGTATGAAGAAACTAAAAAGATACAAATTATAAAAACTGTTGCCAATTTGGAGCAAAGGAGCATCTGTTTGGGTGGAGCAAGTGTGTGAGAATTTTCACATTCATTTGATTTTTAAACCGTGGAAATATATTACCTATTTTAAAGTAAAAAATGTAAATCCTATAAGGATGCATACTATTATTATTTTTATTGTCTCCATTTTAGAGATGAGGAAGCTGAGGAAGATAAAAAGTAATTGTTGATAGCCCTTATCCTATAAGTGAAGGGAAATATCAAATAATTTTAATGACTGGCCATTGTACATTACAAAGATCCCTGTTGGGACAAAGGGAAGAATAACATGGAAGAGCTGGAAATGGAGACAAGGGCAGCCAGAGAGCAATGACAGTGGTTCAGGTTGGGGATGGTGGGAATCTGATCTCGGGAAAGTAGCTCAGGACATTAGGAAGTGACACAAACTGAACTTGTTACCCAGTTGGCCCATGAAGCAAAGGAAGAGTGTGGTGCGATTCCTGGGTCTGCAGCTTAAGAGCAAATGGATTGCAGTGCCCTAAACTGAGGTAGAAGAAGAAGAAGGGGAAAAAACACAATGCAACATTCAGATGGAGATTTCATAGATACGGAGAACAGACTGATAGTTGCCAGAGAGGAGCAGGCTGAGGGACTGGGTGGAAAGGTAAAAAAATTAAGCACAAATTGGTAGTTACAAAATAGTCATGGGGGTGTGAAGCAGAGCATAGGGAATATTGTCAATAACATTTAATAACTATGGATGGTGCTACCTGGGTACTGGACATATCGGAGGGAGCACTTTCTAAAATATGTGATTATCTAACTACTATGCTGTATACCTGAAACCAACACCTAGTAATATTGAACATAACCTGCAATTGAATAATAAAAAATAAAAATAAAAGAGATGAACTAAAAACAGTTTTCAGTCATAGTAGGCAACTGTACAGAGGTACAAGCCAGAGGTGGAAATAAAGAATAGGGATGCTTAAAGAGATGACTAGGTAAAAAGTCATCGTGACCTTGATATGCAGGGAAAAGGATAGAGTAAATCAATAAAGGATAGAGTAAAGTAAGCCTATGGTCCCATTTTGTAGGTGGATCTATGAAGACTCCAAGCTCTTCAAGAGACTTTCAAAAGGTCTATGGCTAAGTGTGAGATGCGGGTTTCAAAACCAGGTTTGCCTGGTCCCAATCCCCATTTTCTTCTCTCCTTCCCACTCTGCCTTCCATCAGATGTTATAACAGATGCTTGTAAGAATACATTTTCTATCAAATGCCTCACAGATAACATTCAATATTATCTCCTTAAAATGTTCTTTATTCAGAAATGCATTTTTATTTTTCTATCATAACCACTGATAATCATCTTTGTTTCCTGAGCTCCTTTTATTGTGTAGTATAATATATAGGTATAAGTATTTATTGGGTTGACCAAAAAGTTCATTTTTTTCTGTAAGATGGCTCTACTAGTGCTTAGTTGTCTTTAAGTTCATTGAAAACAATTTTTGTTAGATTGTATTGTGACAGATATCATAGCAATGTGCATTTTTTAAAACTTACCAAAAATTGTAAACTTTATGTATATGTTTAATATTGAAGTTGGAAGAAAAGAAGTAACATTTTTGGCATGTTATGCCTTATTATTCCAAGAAAGGTAAAAGCACAACTGAAATGCAAAAAAAAAAAAAAAAAAAAGATTTGTGCAGTGTATGGAGAAGGCACTGTGACTGATTAAACATGTCAAAAGAGGTTTGCAAAGTTTTGTGCTGGAGATTTCTCACTGGACTGTAGATGCTCTACAGTCAGGCAGACCAGTTGAGGTTGATAGCAATCAAATCAAGACATTAATTGAAAACAGTCAATGTTATACCACACAGGAGATAACTGACATATTCAAAATATCCAAATCAATAAAGTTATTGGTGAAAATAAAAAATTTGTCTTTTAATTTATAGAAAAAATTTAAAGGACTGTTTGGCTAACCCAATAGATTCATTTTCTACCCTTATCTGAAGAATGAAATCTAGTCTATGAAGTAAATATGTCACCTACTTTCAGTAAGCATTAATTTCTAGAAGATAAATAATAATCTGATACCAAAAAGTACCACAGATGAATTGACAGAAATGATTAGCTAATGGTGTCAGCAGGAAGAAAGTTCACTGCTTAAGAAAGAGGGTTGACAAGACACTTGACCTTTCTGACCCTAAGTTTTCTTGTCTGTAAACCATGAATAATAAAGCTATCTTACACACTTGTGTGGAGATTGTATGAAGACAAAAAGAAGGAAGGGTTGAGAGGCTTTGACCTTCTGCAGTCTGACTAAAAAACTATGAGCTATATGTCTCACCCTTGGACAGATACCATGCACTTGCTAATGCCCAGAAAGTCAGAGGAAGATTTTAGTTTAGAAACTCAAATTGTGAGGGAAACACTTCTACCCAAGTGCTCTGTTTTCTGTTGACTGAAATTTTTCCACAGAACCCACCTCCATGGTCTCTCTGCCTTCCAAATTAAAATGAATGCAACCAGTACATATGGAAGGTGATGAATGCATGTGCTTCATGAGTATCTGCAGCAATTTCCTATTGCTACTGTAACAAATTGCACAAACTTAATGGCTTAAAATAATATAACTTGATTTTCTTACAATTCTGTAGGTGAATAGTATGAAACAAATCTCGTTGAGCTCAAATCAAGGTGGCAGCAGGGTTGGGTGCCTTCAGGAAGGTCCAGGGGAGAATCTGTTTTCCAGTGTTTGCCACCCACCTTCCTTGATTCATCTTCAAATCAGCTATGTTGAATCTCTCTGATCCTCATCTGTAGTCACATCTCCCTTTACCTCTCTTTTTGTGCCTCCCTATCCCACTTTTAATGACTCTTGTGAGTATATTGGACCCACCTGGATACTCAAGAATAATTACCATACTTTAAAGTCAGCTAAGAATATTGTTAGCTGGGGCAGGGAGGGGGGGGCCTAGATCATTATTCTGCCTTCTCCCTACCACAGTATCTTATATACCTGACTAGTTCATCATTTACAATCCAAGAATGGTATGTTTGGAATATGTTGTAAACTTTTGGTTGCAGTAAATAAATATGAAGAATATGAATATGGACTTAAAAGAGGACAACTATTGCCTGTTTTGTTAAAGATAGTAAGTTACTTTCATAACTCAACATGCCTGCAATATTACAAAATGGCAGATTAATAAAAGTTGAACTAGGGTCAAGAGGATGCTGGATCACACTGATTTTTCCTACAAGAATTGGTATAAACTTAGGAGGAAAGTAAGAACTTCCTACATCCAATGCCTCTTTTTTATTTGGGGTTTCTTGGTTATATAAATATTGTTCATTATATAAATATTTGTCCAAGGTCCAAAACTTAATTTCTGAGTAATAGATAGTTGCATTGAATCTATAATTTTTTTAATTAAGGAAAGAGCTTCATATCACATTATCAGAAATCAATAAATTTTAGTTTGATGAAAAAAGAAAAATGAATAATTTTGCACACCTGTGTTTCTGAGCACCAAGGGGGAAGAATATGCCAGTCCTGAGTGCCCATTCAGTCATTACAGTTTTGTAAAAGGACCAACCCTGATGTTGGATTCTTGTTCACCTAGTATTATATTAGAAATGGGAAATAAAACAGAGAAGGTCTTGTGAAAGTAACAAATCAATGCCTCTCTGTAACCCTGAATTGAAGGTTTTCCTACTAGTTCGGCATTCACTGTTCGAATTCAATCTTCACAAAGAGATTAAATCACTGATGGGCATCAGTGCCTTTTTGCCTGCCCCAACCCTGGTCTTTCTCCTTGCAACTCCAGTCCAAACAGGCTGTTTGAATACCACCACTGGCAGAAAGGTTCAAAGAGCTATAGAACTTTTCCAAGGGTCAAGGTTGTGGGGAACAAGATAAGTTTTATACTTAAATTGTGAATAACACATTAGAAAATGGTACCAGGTATAAGAGCTTTGAATCATGTCAGCACTTCAAAAGCACATGTTAAACACCTGACTCTTACCCTTCAGAATTTAGTATGTAACATGTGTCCTAAATGAATAAAAAACTAGGCCAAAATACTTTTAAAAGAACATGACTTGAAAAAAATATATTTGTTTCTGAAATGTTCATTCAGAAGCAGTCCATCAAATGTGAAGTGGATTTCCCTTATGCCTGCAGTCTGCTAAAACTGTTCCACAGGACGAGAGTTAATTAGTTAATTAGATCCAAACAGACTGGTAGATTCACAGAGTTCAAAGTATAAGAGTACACACCAGTTAATTGACATGTCCTTATTTGTAAAATAAAGGTAAAAGTCTTGGAGTTTCTTGCTTATGTGAATGAAGACAGTATGACCACCAAGGAAAAGCTGAGAAGGTGATTTGGGAAGTTTCCAAAAGTATGAGAATGATCTGAAAGAATTTCTACTACGATTTTGACAGAAGATACATTGAAGAGGCATATGAATTTAAAAAAAAACAGAGCAAATGAAAAGACAGGGTGTATAGACAACAGGGTACCAGTTGTGTATAGACAACAGGGTACCAGTTTTCCCACACCGAGGATCAGTGCCATTCATTTTAATAACCTTAAAGTAGTATTTCCGGAGTGATTTTCCTGACTCTAAAAAATAAAGCACAGGAAAGAGGGAAAGTGTACAGAAGTAAGAGAATGGGTGTATTTAAAAGCTACGATAAAGTGATAACTGAGAGGCTTTTCATGTAATTTATTTTTTAATGTATTTGTCTTGATTTTTTATTTTTTAATATATTTTATTAATCATGCTATTATAGGTGGCCCATTTTTCTCCCCTTTATTCCCCTCTTTCCTGTATCCTCCCTCCCACCATCATTCCCCGTTCATGCCCATGGGTCATACATATAAATCCTTTGGGTTCTCCATTTCCCATACTATTCTTAACCTCCTCCTGTCTATTTTGTACCTACCATTTATGCTTCTTATTCCCTGTACCTTCTCTCCCATTCTTCCCCTTCTCCTTGCTGTTGATAGCCCTCCCTATGATCTCCATTTCTGTGATTCTGCTCCTGTTCTAGTTGTTTGCTTACTTTGTTTTCATTTTGTTTTTTTAAGTTCCGTTGTTGAGAGTTGCAAGTTTGTAGTCATTTTACTATTCATATTTTTTATTTTCTTCTTTTTCTTAGATAAGTCCCTTTAACATTCCAAATAATAAGGGCTTAGTGATGATGAACTCCTCTAACTTGACCTTATCTGGGAAGAACTTTATCTGCCCTTCCATTCTAAATGAAAGCTTTGCTGGGTAGAGCAATCTTGGATGTAGGTCCTTGCCTTTCATGACTTGGAATACTTCTTTCCAGCCCCTTCTTGCCTGAAAGGTTTCTTTTGAGAAATCAGATGAAAGTCTTATGGAAACTTCTTTGTAGGGAACTGTCTCCCTTTCTCTTGCTGCTTTTGAGATTCTCTCCTCATCTTTCCTCTGGGGTAGTGTAATTATGATGTGCCTTGGTGCGTACTTCCTTGGGTCCAATTTTGGGGGGACTCTCTGAGCTTGCTGGAATTCCTGGAAGTCTATTTCCTTTGCCAATTAGGGAAGTTCTCCTTCATTATGTTTTCAATTTCTTGTTCTTCCTCATCTCCTTCTGGCAACCTTATGATTCTGATATTGGAACATTTAAAGATGTCCTGGGCATTCCTAAATCTCTCATCATTTTTTGAATTTCTGTTTCTTCATTCTTTTTGGTTGAATATTTACTTCTTCCTCTGTTCCAAACCGTTGATATGAGTTCCAGTTTCCTTCCCTTCAGTTAGTTCCCTGTACATTTTTCTTTATTTCACTTCTCACAGCCTTCACTTTTTCCTCCATTTTGTGGCCATATTCAACTAATTCTGTGAGTATACTGAACACCAGTGTTCTGAACTGTGAATCTGATAGGTTGGCTATCCTTCATTGTTTAGTTGTATTTTTTCTGAACAGCTTTCATCTGTTCTTTCATTTGGACCAATTTTTTTTTTCTCCATGCCTGTTATGTAGTAAGGGGCAGAGCCTTAGGTATTCACCAGGGTGGGGCAACCCACAATGCTACCTTGTGGCACTTTATGTGGGGAGGGGTCCAATAGGGAACAATGCCATTTGTTCAGCTCCACAAACTTTCAGTCACTTCCTCCACTACCCACAAGCAAATTGGTCACGTCTGGTGCTAATTCCTAGGTGGGTGGGTTTGCGTTCATTCTAGGACCCTATGGGCCTCTCCAACAAACTCTCCTGTGAGGTTGGGAGTTTCTCCTGCTGCCACAGCCCCACAGGTTTTTTCAATGAGAGGTTTTGAGGCTTTCTTTCCCCATGCCTGAACCCTGAGTTGTGTGGTCTCTCTTGATTCCCAGTTGTTCCTCTTAGTTTATCTGCATGCAAATGTGGGACTGCCTAGTCCACAATTCACCACCTGGCCAGGTCCACCAGCAGCAGCCTTGCCATGAATCATGTCTGCCCATTCTACTGGTCTGGATGTATGTTTCTTCTTTAACTCCTAGTTTATTGGACTTCCATATAGTTTGATTTTCTGTCATTTCTTGTTGTTTTTTGTTCTTATATGTGTTGTTGTCCTTCTTTTTGTTGTGCAAGGAGGCACAGTGTATCTACCTACACGTCCATCTTGGCCAGAAGTCGTAAGTGTTCCCCAGTTTTCATGGCTGGAGTATATTCTACTGAAATATTATCTTCTTTTCAAAAGTATCTACACTTAGAATAAAATGACAAAGTTCTTTTCTTTCTTGATTTATCGGCTTCATTTTACAGCTGATCACTCCCTCTTCCTTGACATTGTGTTTTCAGTGGCTTCCTAGATATCATACTCCCCCGATTGTCCTTCTACTTCCCTGGCCCCTTCTGGCTTCTATGCTGGCTTACACCTCTGGCCCCAACTCCTGAATCTCTAGATATTGGAGCCCTAAAAGCTCAGCTGCTGGGCCTCTTGTCTTTACATCCCATGCTCAGCCCCTTGGTAATTATATCCTCCGTATGACTCTAAAATCCATCTGTAAGCTGGTGACTCCCAAACATATTAATATATGTTCATTGTGGATACTATACTAGTTAGTATAACTCTAATTTTTATAATGAATAAACAACCAAGTACCAATGGCTTAATAAAACAAAAGTTTATTTCTGGCTTCCCAAGTTTAAAATAAGCATTACTAATTGTCAGGGGGTCTTAGACCTGCTTCTTCAGGGACTGAGGCTTTTTCATCTGGTGGTTCTGTCTTCTATTGTAAGTACTCTAAGGACAGGGGAAAAAACTGGAGTACCATGCTAGACAGAAGCTATGGTACTTTTTTTCCCATTTGCAGGCTAGAAATAAGCCACAAAGTCAAATTATTAATACAAGAAGAATAGGAAATATAATCTAGCTGGATGCCACAGAGGGAGAAAAAAGTCTAATAAACATCTCGATTTTAGAATACTCAAATACAGAACACCTTGTGTTCTTTCTCAAAAAACTCATTTGTCCCCCGGAGTCTTCCCTATCACATTAAGTGACAGCTCTATTTGTCCAGTTGCTCAGGCCAAACACAGTGTCATTCCTGATTTTTATTTCTTTCTCTCTCATCCCTCATCCAGTATGTTAAAAAAAAACTGTTGACTCTACATTCAAAATAATACAGAATCAGATATCTGGTGGCCAGTTTGCCACATCTATCCCAGTTTGAACTTCCTTAAGATTATGGCAAAAAAAAATTCAAACTTCTATCCTTGCCTTCTTGCAATCAATTTTCAACATTTAGCTTAAATAACCCTTTCAAAATGTAAATCTGGTCAAGACTGCTGAAAACCTTTTGATGTCTAAAACTCTCCCAGAGCAAAAGACCATCTTTTCTCTGGTACAAGAGGTGGCACTGAATTTGGACCTCATTATTCTTGCTCTTCACTCCTTCCTCACTCTGATTCAGACATATTGACCTTCCTGCTGCCCTTGAACTTTTTGAGCAAGCCCTGCCTTAGATCCCTTTGCCTGCATACCCACTAGATGTCACATAGCTTACTAAAATGCCATCTTTTCATGCAGTTTTAAATGATCCTTCCACCACACCCAGAAGTATCTTTGCCATTCTCTGCTTCATTTTTTTCTGCAGAGCACTTATCATCATCATACATATTATGTACTTTTCTTATTAATATGTTTAATTCTGCTCCCTTCTGTTAGAATGTGGGATCCATAAAGGAAGAGACTGGCTTATTTGTTTGTTTGTGTTTGTCACTGTATTCACAGAGCTGGAATAATGTTTGAGAAATAGTAGGTGCTTAAGACATATTTTTAAAATTAATAAATGAATCATTTATCTTTGAATACTCAGGCTAGATACCTGTTTTGATGCCAACCAACCAGTTTCCTCATGTTCCATCAGCATAATGATGGTGCTGGGATTTCTCTACAGATTCAGGGTGCAATTACCCCTGAGTATTACTGAAGTGCCATGACTCATGACAAAAGAAAAAAGATAACTTCTATGGCTAAACAGAACAGAGGCAGTTGGATTGGTTGATTATTGACAATGCAACAATAACTGGGCCACATTTTGGGCAACACTAGCAGTATTACTTCCTCCTTCTCCAACTCATTTGCTTGATAAAGACAGCCAAATCCACAGACTTTGTAGTACATCCATGTTTTTCCCTTTCTCCATTAATTTTGTTCAAAGTTGTGCTCCAAGTCATTTCTGAATATGGCACACTTGACTCTGAGTGGGAAAGAAATACAAAATACAAAGGTGAAACGTATCCCCACTCGTTTTACTTGTACTTTAGTTATTTTTCCTCAGGACATATAAGCAGTGACATTCTATTTTTTCAAAAATGTATTTGATTTTCAACTGCCTTTCAGATGAAGGGATAAAGATTTAAGTCACTTGGACTTAAAAGGCCTTTTTGCTGATATTGTTTATGATACCAAAATTAATTATAGATGTTTAGAATTTAGTGAATATTTTTAGGTTATTTTCAGTTTTTGGCTTTTTAAAAAACATATTTCATGATATTTGCAAGCGGAGTACTGCCAAAATTTTATCTAAACTAGTCAGGCAAAAATATCTTATTGGTGGTATTGATGATTAATGTTTTATAACACTGAGAAAATTAAAAATATATAATTGTCATGAATACTAATGGCATATAATATGCATGAAGGTCATTACATGGTCAAAGAAAGATCTTAAAATAGCTGGCATTCTGATTAGCCCTGATTCCTCTTTTGTCTTCCTGTACATGGATTCATTAATACACCTCTAACATGTCATTAGTCTCATGTTGAGAGGATCTTACAAATCAGTGCTCTAATTTTGAATAAAGACTAGTGAAGCAACTTCGTCTCTTCATCCAAAAAGGAACTTTTGGGAAAAACAAGAATATTGAATTTTCACCTTCTCTGGGATCTGACCATTCTACTTCCTCTGTGCAACATGCCATAATTTTACAATTTTTTTTCCTTCGGCCATAAAGTGATCACTTTGCCTCTGGGTAAATTCAAAGGACAACCAGTCCTGATGGACACTGGAGAGGTTAGAGTGAGTCAGGAAACCATTTCTGGGAATTGGAAGTAGAATTCACTACTTTTTGGTCTGAAAAGATGGCACTTATTTTCAAGTCGAGCACTAAAGAAATGTATGTATGAAATTTGTTAGGAGGTTTAGAATGAAACAAAATAACTTTTAAAATTGGTGTGTTACTTACATATGAATGAGACTCAATTCAGTCTTACCCACATGTTCTCTGTCTCTCAGTAATCTTTAAATAAAATGTGTGTTAGAAAATCTCATGCTCTTGTTTCTGCTTTCTTCTCGGTCTAGTTATTTCAGAGGCTGGTCCTGTGGGTATCTAGTTTGCCCATATGACTACCTTCAGGGCAAAAACTTTCGTAACCATTTCCTGAGGATTAACATATTCAGAACACGGGGCTAGCGCTGTGGAGAAGACCTAGATGAAAAGCTTTGCTCTCTGTCCTCAAGGTATTTGTATTGTATTTGTAAATAAAATATGAATTATTATCTTGTTAGAGGCTGGATCTCTGTAAATATGGGAGTTATTTCCATTCAAGGGATGTTTTCCTCATCATAGTATCCTGCTCCCCATCACGGGGGAAGAGTATCAGGGGAAGAGAGATGGAGAAAGAGGGGTGGGTCCCAATGCCTATGGAATGCAGGAAGAGCAAGAGGAGCAGTGGGGACTGGGAAGAGCACCTGCATGCCTGCCAGTGATGCTCCAAGCTCAGCATGAGCTCCTGTGGGGCTGGTCTGGGGCACAGCCTTGAATAGAAGAGAGAATGTGGGCCTCAGTGTGGGTCACAGAAAAGGGCTAAGCATTTATATGTGTGTGTGAGTGGTCGTGTACATATACCTGCACTCACACTCAAATATACTTGCAGGCTACAGTGAGCTGGACACTTAGTTGATTTTTTCATTCTATTTTAAAGATAATTTACATGGCATTTATAATACTGCTAATTATTTAATATAATTAATGGAGCTATGGAATGAAAAAACACAGAGTTCATAGGGATGAGTTAAGAATACAGCCAAACCTTGGTTCTCAAACGTCTTCATTCTAAAAAAATTCAGTTCTCAACCAAGTTGGTCAGGGAAAAAATGTCTTGGATGAATTAAGTTTGAGAACTGAGTTTCCACTGTATTTAGAGGTCTATGTTGAAGTGAAATTCTATTTGGAACCCTGCCAGTCACCTACAAAACCTGAGCTGCTCCTTTGCCACTTATTTCCTCCTGTCTTTTCTCTCTCCTTCCGGATACAGGATCTCCATCGTCTCTCCCTGCAGCCTGTACTTGCCTAACATAGGCAAAAAAACATAGCCTCTTTTCATGGAGGATCTGAATGTCACTCACATTTACATGCAAACAGCTAAAAATACATTTTCTCTTCTCAGGGTTATCTGCATGTTAACAGAGATTAGAGCTTTAAACTTAAAGAATTAATCTTTAGAAGTTCCAGCAGATTATATATATATGGAGACTGGATTTATTTTAGAGAGGGGGTGTTGCCATATTGCTGAAATTTCAACATAAAATCTCTTTCCTGGTGACAAGTAAGGCCAGGCCTAGAAATGGATATGAATCCTAGCTCTTTTGTAGATTGTGCCATTAGCAGAAAATGCAAAGCATTATACAACATTATATACTTGCATAATATGTATTTTATAATACTTTAAGTTATTATATTTTTAAATTGTTCAGAGATACATATTATTAGTTCAGATATTCTGCAGAGTGTAGCTTAGAATAACCATTTTGTATGGACAGAGGTAATACAATTTTCTTATTAGAAAAAAAAACAAACCCTTAGTGTAGATTCTAGACAGTGGTAGTTAGAATAGTAAAAGGGCACAAGTAGTCCAAGTATTCATATTAATGCTCAGAATTGTACTCTTGAGACCTCACTGATGAATGTGCTTTCTGTGCATCTAACTTGCTTTCAAGGAGGGACTTTCAGTTTGTACTGGAAAGAACAATGATTCTGGAATCAGACTTAGGTTTGAATACTGGCTTTGAAAATGATGATCATAACAATATTGTTTATTCAGTGATTTCTATGCACCAAGCTTTAAGCAAAGCATTTATATACACTGTTTTATTTAATCCTTGAAGCATTTCTATAAAAAAGATATTATCTTCCTTTTAGAGATAAAGAAGTGATTTTTTTTGTCCTTAGCCAAGGACACTCTTTCATTGCTTTTAGAGAAAGAGGAAGGTGGAGAGAGAAAAGGGACAGAGAGGAGAAAGAGAAAGAGACGCAGAGAGAGATAAGATATGAGAGAGAAACATTCATTTGTTACCTTCTTGTAGGCACCCAAATCAGGGATTGAACCTACAACCTGGGCATGTGCCCTGACTGGGAATCAAACCTGTGCCCTTTTGGTCTACAGGACAATGCTTCAACCAAGTAGGCCACATTGGGCAGGGCAGAAGTTGTGATTTTAAGAACTTAAGAAACTCAGTTTATTCAGCTATGAAGTAATGGAAGTGATATTAATATTCATGTCACTGTGTTGCCAAGGATCACCAGCTTCTCCATGGACTCACCTACTTCAATAGTCACTTTTTACTGTCCTGCCCAGTTCTCAGCATGATGCTAGGTATTGTGGATGCAAAGACATATATAACATGGTTTATATCCTTATAGCCCTTGCAGTTTCATCAAGGAACCTGGGTGTATACTCCTCTGACCACAGTAGACTGTGATGAAAGTCCTGGGAAGATAAGAAAAAATGTTTTTCTGAGGCTCAGAGGATAATGCTCACAGACTTTGGAGGGCTTCCTGGAGGAGGTGATACTCATCATGAGCTCTAAAGGATAGGCAAGAGTTATTTAGGCAAGGAAGACAAATTGAGAAGGGGATGATCATGTGAAAATACCCTTCCAGAGTCTTGAAACTATGTGACACTGTCACCAACTCTCTCAGATCAAAGATCTACAGTGGGTAGAAGAGCAGAAGGTGAGACTGGAGGGAGAGCAGAGGTTAGGTTATGAAAGAATTCATCTGAAAAACAAAGGAGACAGCAGTACTTTAAGGAGGGGCTGATGGGAACACACGGGTTTTTAAGACTTCTGAGGGTTGAACTTTGCTAAGCTCCATTTTCTCACCTATACATGGAGAAAAGGATTTAGCAATGATTAAATAAATTATGCCACCTACATGCAAAGCAGTAGGTGGCGTCTCCCCAGAGCAATTGCTTAGTGA
This sequence comes from Sturnira hondurensis, assembly GCF_014824575.4. NCBI lineage: Eukaryota > Metazoa > Chordata > Mammalia > Chiroptera > Phyllostomidae > Sturnira > Sturnira hondurensis. The sequence goes on along the minus strand of NW_028092711.1, from coordinate 167,026 downwards.
CTAATAACGAGGATCCAAGTGCTTCTAAACAATGTCCAGGTATTAACCCATCTGATCTTCACTGTAGCCTGAAGAAGTAGTAACTTCTATCCATCCACACATAATCAGTGAAAACAGGTGGAGGGAGCTTTGAGCACTGCTTACCTGGCCTTTTTTTGCCTCTTGAGATGGTGGCTGTAAAGGGCCAAGTACTGCCCAGCCATAGCTGGTGTTCAGTGACCCCAGGCCCCACTCAGGACCTCAAGGAAAATCCAGATATAATCCTCACAGCAAAGTGAGAAGAAAACCAACCAACTCATTGCACCAAAAAAAAAAAAAGAGAGAGAAAAGTTGTTTATATATTTGAATCAGTATAAGCCTGTATCTTATAATCCAGGAAACACCTACACATTAAATAAATGTTTTTAAAAACAGAAACAAGAATGTCCAGTTTTATTCCATCTGCATTGTACCCATGACTATAAAAAGAATGATGCTGCTTCTGTGCACTCACGGATTCTCCAGCCTGTGTGCATACCCAGCATGGGGAGCGCTGGCTGTGACGAGCTCCAGGTGCTGGGAAGATCCTGTGAAAGGAATCAATCACCTCTAACATGAACAATCAGAACACAAGTCCTGCTTGAATTAAGAAAGTCATTCCACCACTTGCTGGTCACTGACCTGTGTCCAGAAAACACTGTCACCCTTCTGTTAAATTGCCCATTTGGTGTTAAAAAAAAACTGCATCCACTAGGATGTAGGATATGGTACCTTCCAACTTTAGTGTGTGAGTCTTCATTATGGAGTTTTATTTATTCATTCAGGAACATTTAATGAATCCCAGTTATATGAGAGACTGTGATAAGTTCTAGAAATACAAAGATAAATACAACTCAGTTACTACCCTCAAGAAATTCAGACTAATGAACAAAAAAATTAGGTTGAAAAATATGACATTGTGCTTTTTAAAAGCAACGAATTTCAAGTCTTGGCAATTTCATGTAGTTCAACTTAACACAATGATGATGACACTGATGATGGTGATAAAAATTCGTATTAACAGGGAATTATGCAAATGCTGAGTGAGGCACATGAACTTCCCTGAGAGGATTAAGGAAGGCTCTGTAAGGAACTATATTTTGCCAGATGAGCACACCTTGCACAATCATCTTTGAACTCATTCTAGACTTTGTCATTGCCAATGGCTGCATTAAGCAACCTCTCTGAAATCTCAGTCCCATGCTTCCCACTGACTTACCATCATATATTTTTCTTCCAGTTCAGAATTCCAACACCAACCCTACTGGAACTTTTAATCCACTGATTCTATGCCCTCTTCACTGTCCCTCACCCTCTCTGCCCTCATTTCCAGTTTATATTGTTTATAAACCAATTTCAACATTCCTTACATTGCATTCATACTGCTGCTTTGTTCTCACTTGGAAAATCCCACATCCTCATTAAGTCAAACTTCCTATCTATTTCAGATCTCACCCAGGAGCTGAATTCAGCTGGAGTGAAAACATAATTACAAAGGCGATCTTACTTTACATCCATAACCACAACCTTATTGCCTTTAGACAACATACTATTTCCCTTGTCCAATTATTCAATACATTCTTAGATAGCTATTATAGGAATTCTTGTTTTCACTCAAAATAGTAGCTGATAACACTTCCCTCATATCCTTACTCTCATCAAAGGATCTCGTTTAAGAAGCCATCAGAGAGGAACCATATCGACCACCACACTTTCTCACCAACTAAATCACCACCTGAATCTATCAGCAGTGTGAGGTAGTCTGGTACCACAGATGACTTAGCATGGCAGGTGTCTCAGGCCAATTCCCTTATTGTGCCCCAGATCCCATCCCCTCACCCACATCTTCAGTTTCTTTGTTTTCTGGATTATTCCTATCAACTACTATTTTTCCCATCTTAAAAAACAGACAAAATCTTACCTTGCCTATTTTTGAGGCTGAACTTTGCATCAAAATGGTTTTGAAGGGTCATCTATACTTGATGATTCTATTTCGTTTCCTTCCTTGTGTTCTCTTTTAGTTTCAGGCTTCAGGCTCTCATCTTTACTGTTCACTTAAACTACTCATATAAAGGACAACATGACTTCTTCAACCTCTGCTCAAAAAATATCTTTTCGTGTTATTAAAATTGCATTCTCCCACAAAACTTCCTCATACTATTTTCTTATTTCTGTTACTATAGCATATATTTCCTTGTGGCATAAAATATGTTTGCATATAGCTATCTATCTATTTATCTATTTAATTTTGTTTATTATTTTTCTATTTTTCTTTCCCACTAGAATATAAACTCTATGAAGGCAGAGATCTTTGCTTTGTTCACTGATAAATCTCAAGTGCCTTGAAGTTTATGGCATATAGTAGACATTTAATACATATTCATAGATTAAAAGAATATTCTCCAAAATGTTTTGAGTTATACATGTTTCCCTCATATTGTTACGAGGATGAGCATAATATTAAGAGTTGAAATAATGTTCTAAGTTACTAAATAAGAGCATATCTCATCTTGTCTTCTTTAAATGACATGACATTCCTGTATTATTATTTCTTTAATCCAAAGAGAAAATGATTCCTTCAGTGTAAGAAACATTACTAAAAAAGTTATATACTTCTACTGTTGTATAACTAAGGAAACTCCATGTTTATTCATAAACATTCCGAAGAAGTGATTTTAGAATTATACAGACCAAGTCAGGGAACTACCTCACAAGGGGTAGGTTAAACATAGAAAGTAATGCAGGGGTTAGAAAACATAGGTTTACAGTTGTGAGTACATGAAACAGAGCTTATTCTTGTATTATTGTTTATTTATTAATGATTGTATTATTAATACAACTGCAAACCTACTTTTGCCCACCCCAATATATTATCACTACTATAGTAAAAAAAGGTGAACACAAATCTTCCACATGATGGTTATATAAGTTATTATAACACCATACAATTGCATATTGACCAGACATTAAAATGTTTATTAAAGAGCTTATAAATTGGGGGGAAATGCTTATGATGACAAATGAAAACTATAAGGATAGAAAGAACTATGCACAGTGGAATCAGAATCATACAATAAATGTAAAAATAATTTGACTTTATGTGGTATAACTATAGATGATTTTTAAATTTAGTTTTACTTTATTCTTAAATTTGCTAATTATAAGTGTACAATAAATTTAATCAAGATGCATTTCAGTTTTTTTATATTTTCCTAAATTTGATGTGACTTTCATGCCACAGACAATTTAACAATTTTCCTTTTTCGAATGCCCTGAAACAGCTAAGCATTTTCAGTGGCTTCCTGCATAATCACTTACAAAAAAGGGTAATCTCAAGGGTCATTTCTGGGACTCGGGTGCTCTCTGCCAACTAAGAAATATTCACAGAAAACTTCAGGTCAGATTAGTTCCTGGTTTTTATATACCCTGTGATATATAAAGGCTTCTCCCTCCCCTGCCTCCACTAAAATCTGTTGAAATGATGATCTTGGCTTCTCTAAGACAGTAACAGGAGGAATGACTCTTGAGTAGATTTAAAGCAGTAAAAGCAGATGCCTTTGCACAGCCCTGTTCTTCCTCCTTACTTTTAGCTCAGTGGTCTCAGCCATCTGTGGTTATATCCTGGATTTAGTTTGGTATCATCAAGTGTGTATTATTAGGACAGTGATGCCAAGGAGACACTTTTGAGTGGCATAACTCCAACTTGGTGCTCTTGTAAATGAGCTCTGCCTGTGGGACTGCTAACACAAATCCCTCTCTTGGTAGACTGAGGCATATGGCAGCCACTCTAGGTGATGACTGCTGTCCTTCCAGCTGGGTGACCTTTGCATAGAACCAGGAGTGATTAAATTCCAAAGCTGTAGGCATCTTAGTGGCTGACAGGAAGGAGGACAAAAAAGATACCAGCTATGAGTTGGTAAACCTACATTCCACACCAGAGCTATCTGAAATAGCTAAATCTCAGATGACTAAATGCAAGAAATCTTAAGAATTTCCCAATTATTATTCTTTTTTGTTTGATCACACTAATTTTCCTTATAATTCTAATTTCACAGTGATTACAAACGTTTCCCTTGTAAGTTTCTTCTACTTCTATTTTTAAAGCATTCTTAAATATCTGTATAAATAGTGTAGGACATGGATCAATGCTTGGATAACAGATTAAAAAATCATTAAAGTTCAAGACTTGCCCAAAGTCACACAATGTAGATGTATTTTGTTTTAGAATTCCATAGGATGCCTGGGCCGTGGAAAGTTGTGGAAGCTAGAGGAGCAGACAGTGATATTCACAGTAGGATTGGCAGAGGTGATCGGTGATGAAATGGTCAACACAAATGTGATGAAGAAAGCATTAATTGACACCAGATAGGGAACCAAAAGCTAGAGTGAGAAAGATTCCTGGAGGTATGAACTGCAGAACTCATTATCCTGATAAATCGGCATAAATCTGGATATTATCAATTAAAAAAAGACCCAGTAAAGCACCAAGGAATAAGACAGTTCAAGGGTAAGAATCAAGTGGTGGATAAGGTAGTATTTTACCTTAATTCTTCTTGTTTTTATTTCCCTGAAAACTAGGCAGAGCCTACCCCTTAAGTGGAATGTATCTGAAGGCTTTCTAAGAAAACCCACTGGGTCTGGAAAAGACCAAATATAGGAAAAGAACTTAAGAAATGAATCTTGCACCATATTGTGACATTCTGAAAATTCAAGTAAAACCAGCAATAAACCTAAAACTTACAATTTCAAGAGCAGTGAATAGTCAAGAGATCACTTGGCTAAACGTTAAAGGGATGATTTAATTTTTCAGCTCCCCATGCAGTAGAGAGTTAAGGCAACAGAACAATGAATTATCTGCAGGAACAGCATGCACCTTAAAGCACAATGAAAAAATGATTATATATATTCACTGAGCACCAATTTAGAACATGATGTAATGGACCCCTGTGAAAACCTGCTTTATATTTTATGATCTGCTATTGCACTTGGAATTTGAGATACTCAGTTCAGCTCCCTTGTTAGCAGTCTTCTTAGAGACTCGTTTACCTCAGAAGTTCCTGAAGACAGGCTGTTGATGTAGTCCCTAGCCTTGTGTGCCATGGGGACCTTCCTATGAATGTAACAAGATTTTGACTCCCTGAACGCGTAGGGTGTGCATTCCTTTTCCTGTCGCTTCATTTCTTTTAGGACTTTTAAACTTTTATTAAAGTTTAAACCTATATCATTATTTTAAAAGTTAAATAGTATTGAGATTTACATGGGAAAAAGGCTACTTAGGCTTCATTCTTTTTTAGCTTTGATGCCCAAGCCCGTATCCCAGAGACAAATACTTTCAACCCTTTTAGGTATTACTGCAAGCATTTATCTACAGTGTTATGTCTCTATTTGTTGCCCTGTGGATTTTAGACATGTTTACAGAACTAACTACCTATTAAGGTAAAGGTTTAACTAATATTCCTCCTCACTTCTGCTTCCCCTTACTGTCTCATGTTGTGTTGATGTGATGTAATATTCATCTGCTCTTAGTGCACTTGACTACATACTCTTACAGATATGTGTACATTTAAATTAAAAACTGTCTCACTTTTTTCAATTGTTTTCTTATATATCAATTGCTAATCTCTTCCCAAATGTTCCAACAGAGTTGCCAAAAATCCTAGCAAGATATTTTTCCAAATGTACAAAAACAAAAGCAAACAGTCTACCCCATGTCTTCTCCATGGAGCTTCCCCTTCCATAAGCATGACTCTCAGCTCCAGTCAAAAAACTGGCTGCTCCTAAAGACTACTCTTCTCTGTCCAAAGCAAGTTTTTTGTATTTAATACCTTATCATTATGGGATTATTCTTCTTTTGTTTGAATTATATCTTTCAGCAGATTTTTAAGATAGGTTGAGAGGCAATTTTTTTAATGTGTCAGTCCTTGCATATCTAAAACTGTCTTTTACAACTTTTTATTTATTTATTTTTAGAGAGGGGGAAATGAGAGAGAAAAAGCAGGAGAGAAACATCAATGTGTGGTTGCCTCTTGCGTGCCACCTACTGGGGACCTGGCTGGCAACCCAGGAATGTGCCTTGACTGGGAATCAAACTCAGTCCACTGAACCACAGCAGCCAGGGCTGAAAGTGTCTTTTTTCTGCTCCTATACTTTATAGATAAATAGCTGAATATAGAGTTTTATATGGAAAATGATATTACTCTCAGAATTTTAGGGTGTATCTCCACTATTTTCTATTATCTAATGTTGATATGAGGGTTGACTGCTATGTCTTGTGATGTTTTTTATTCTATTTTTATTGTTGACACAATATGTCCCCATTCCCCTCCCCCATTCACCTGCCTTTACCTACTCCCCACCTACCTTTTCCTCTGGTTCTCATCACACTCTTCTCTATGTCTATGTTGTATATATATTTACATTTATATGTGCATCTGTACCTGTGTGTACATATATGCATATATATATTTGCTTTTGCCTATTCCTTTCATCTTCTTTCATCTAGCTCCCAAACTCCCTCCCCTCTAACAACTCTCAGTCTGTTTCATGTATCTCTGTCTCTGTTTCTATTTTGTTCATCAGTTTATTTTATCATTAGATTCCACATGTAAGTGAGATTATATGGTACTTGTCTTTCTCTGACTGGCTTGTTTTATTTAGCATAATAGTCTCCACATCCATCCATGCTGTCACAAAAGATAAGATTTCCTTCTTTTATACGGCCACGTAGCATTCCATTGTTAATACTTTTAAAACTTATGCTTTATCTTTGTTATTCTGATATTTTTCAGTGGTTAGCATAGGTAGGTATGTGCTTTCTTTTTAAATTAGACTGGGTATTTGATGTTTCTTTTAATTTAGAACTGTATATTATTTGCATTTTATATGCTATTTCTTAAATGATTTTGTCTTTATGTTTCTATCTCTTTTGTACTCTTTTTTGAACTTTAGATAGTTATGTTAAACTTTTTGGACCGATTGTTTAAGATTTTTATATTTTTTATTTAATGTCTTTACTTTCTAGGAGGTTTATTGACTTCTTCCAAACCTTAAAAATAGTTTCCCTTTCTACTTTATTTCAAATTTACAAGGTGTTCATTGTTTTATAATATTCCTTCTATAATAATAGCCACATACTTTATAGATCAGCATGAAGCATTGTATTCATTCTTTGTTTTCCTTCTTATACCTTAAAACTTACTCTCCATTGGACCTGTTGACCCAAGTCAATATTCTCTGGACTGATTATTCTAGAAAATCAATTTCTGGTCTGCAGAAATGGTGAGAAAGAAAAGTCATTTGTCAGCATGGAGTAGAGGAGGGAGCTCCTCAAACTGCTCAGGACACCCAGGTGTTTAATCTGCTACATGTACACAGCTGTCTTCTTGCTTAGTCCTCAGGCTCTCTACCAGTGACATTTTCTGACTGTGTGAATATAAATTTTATAGGGATTCTTCCCAGCCAATATGCACCCCCAAATCTCCATTTAATTAACCTATTTTGCACTTCAATAAATAAATTGCCTTTAAAGAATTATAGCTAATTTCTACTAAAACACTTTAAGTGAGTTGAGGCAATTTGCAGGTGCTAATAACCTAATAATAAGAATATGTTTCTTATTTCTATTGAAGTATAGCATCCTGATGAATAGGCCTTTGGCCCTAGTGTATACGCAGTAAAAGTTTTTCAGAGGATTTTGCCCAGTATCGTGAAAATTGAAAGGATGCTATGGGGCCTGAGGCCTAATGCAAGCCAAAGGAATCTGGTTAAACAGTCCCTACCAAATGTTACATGGAGCTTGATGGAATCTAATATCTAATGTCATGGATATTAAGTACATTTTCTAAGTAATCTTTAATTTTTTAAAATAGAAAAAGATCTCTAAATATTTTTAAATATTAACTCTTGCTGAGTTTTGAGACTGCAATATGTATGATATGCACACAAAAAAATCACAAGAATAATATAAAACATTTCATACAACTTTCTAAAAATTTAATTTGTACAGTAACTCAAGAACCATGACTTGCATTGTCATATTTAAAGTATTAAAATATTTTAAGAATTACAGTAAATATATCTCTTGAAATAATTACTGAATTAGTAATGAATTAAAAAATAGATTTTCAAATTCAAAAGAGTGTTAAGATCAAAAAGGAAATACTACTAACTGTCCTTGTGTATATAGGGAGAGGAATTCAATCTTCTTTTCTGTCATTAAGAACCCTAAGTGCAATCAATGGGCCATATGCTCTCTAGTCTGGGCCTAGGGCTGTAAGAAATGTCAATAGAAACTATGTTGGAAGATCGAGGGCAATGAGTTTATCAATGTGTTTCCCCTTCCTGGGAATACACTCTCATCAAAAGTATACTTTAAGCCGACATACTTTGTCAATTCCCCAATATCTTTAAAATTGTCTCTTGCCTAATATCTTCATGAATTAACAAGTTTGATTTTCCTTTTCCATGTGGATTTGCAATGAATCAAGTAGTGAATTTATTAGTTAGTGACAAAGGAAATATTTGATCTGTCTGCAGCAAGGACTTAATCTCTATTTCTATGCTCATGAGGATAACAGAGCTGGGCACTTAAAAGTTAATTAATATTTGGCATCAAAACAAGCCTTTCAAAGAGGGGCAACTTATTTGTCTGAGCATGATGCCTCTGTATTGGACTCATAGAATGTTCTCAGGGTTCACCATCTACAGTTAAGGGTGAAAAAACAAGAAATTCCAACTGATCCACACCTCAAGTGTTTTATTTTTATCATTAAGTGGATACATAGAAGGCAGTTCTAGCAACAGCAGTGCTAACTGCTAACTTCCTCCTGGTCCTTCTTCTTGCTGGAAGGCTGAGGTGTTGGTAAATATGCCTTTTGAAAGCCCATGGGTCACAGAGTAGTCTTTGAATATTTTCTCCCATTAAGTGTCCAATGCTTTGAGAAATAACTGGATCTTCCCCCCTTATATCTTCCTTTGGGGGAAAGACTAGAAGATAAAAGCATTGAAAATACCAGTTTTTAAAAAATTTTTGTTCCAGGAAGAGTTTTTCTACAGCTCACTTGAACCAAGAGTAAACACAAACAACCCATTCCTTCTAACATTTAGAGACCCTTGAAAAATCGATTTGGTGCTACAATTTATGTGGCAACTGAAAGAGCTAAAGTCAACTCTAGTGTGGACTTTGAGCCTTGTTCAATCTAAACCAAGGAAATACACTAAACTCAAGCATGAGTCTAGGTTCTTCTGAGGGAGTATGTGAACATTACAGGTCAAAGGACATCCCCTGGAATAAAAACTATTGCCTCTAACTCTTCACCAGGTGACTCTCAAAACCTTGGGTTCATACTTATGGAGAGCATGTACCATACTCTAAATTAGTTCCTCCAGTTACAATGCATCATTTAATTCTAACACTATAGATCTGAGTAAGAATCTCTTCACAGTGAGCTCACTTGCCTAGGGTAAATCTACCTAAGAAATGAGCTGGAATTAGATCTCAGTGTCTCAGTCCTCAGTGTTCTGTGATCCCTTCAGTTCTCTGATAAATGTTACTTTTCATTTTGATCCAATTGCTGAACTGACTGCACTTACTACAACATTAAGTCAGTTGACTTTCTCCTTCAATTTGTAATGAATAATCTAGGTGATTCCAACTTTACAAATCATTGGTATTAATAACTTTTTTCAGTTTTTCTTTGGTTGAATACCAGTGCTGGATTTAGTTTATAAATTGTTACATAAAAGTTAGAAAGAATCAATTAAAAAGTGCTTTATACTATATAAATAGTAACCATTTAAGAATATAAATGATTGACCAGTCATTTACCATTCCTTGAAGACAAAATAGATTTATTCACAGCTTTTGCAATATTTTCTTAATTTTTGCTTCATTAAATGTTCTGTATAAAACCTGCCATTTTTCTGTAAAGATAAATGATACATAATGAACATCTTATCATTTTCCAGTCAGGCCTTAAAACTCTCTGGAGATTATACAAAATTATACAACTCAACACCAGAAAGACAAACAATCCAAATAAAAATAGGCAAAGGACCTAAACAGACACCTCTCCAAAGGGGACATACAGATGGTCAACAGACATATGGAAACATGATCAGTATCACTAATCATCAGAGACATGCAAAATGAAATGACAATGAGATATGACCTCACATCCCTCAGGACACTGTGGAAAAGAGTATGGGGTTTCCTAAAAAAACTAAAAATGGAACTACTGTTTGACTCAGCAATCCTACTTCTGGGCGTATATCTTAAGAATCTCAAAACACCAATTTGAAAGAATATATGCACTCTATGATCATTGCTGCATTATTTATAATAGCTAAGATCTGGAAACAGCTCCAGTACAAAATCAGTACCCATCAGTGCCCATCAGTAGATGAGTGGATAAAAAAGCTGTGGTAAGTTAACACAGTGGAATACTACACAGCCATAACAAGAAGAAACTTTTACCTTTGTGACAGCATGGATTGACCTGGAGATTGTTACACTAATAAGCCAGTCAGAAAAAGGCAAATGCCATATGATCTCACATATATGTGGAATCTAATGAACAAAATAAACTGAATAACAAAATAGAAACTGAGGCATGGTCATGTGGAACAGACTGTGAGCTGTCAGTGGAGTGTAGGGGATGGGGAACTAAATGAAAGAAGGGGGAGGAATTAGCCAAAGAACATATGTGCGTAACTGCTAGACACCGGCAACAATGTGGTGATGGCCAGAGGGAAGGGAGACCTGGGGGATGAGGGGAGGTGGGCAAAGGAGTTGGGGGTGGGGACATTGTAATAGTGTCAACATCACAAAAAACTAGAAAAAATTACTTACTGTAAACTGAGTATAGATGCATAAAAGATAATAAAATGATTAAAGTTACTGCTTCATTATCCTCTGGTGAATCTGGGCTTTAGGGTCTTCTTTCATAAATACAGCACTTATTGAAAGCATCTCATTCTGTTAATATTCTCTTTTCTCAGGAAGCTTTCTAGCTGAGGTTAATTCAAAACTACATTTTTCTATTGTAAGGGAGGGTAGAAATTATTTTCCTTTAAGTAGTCTTTGCTGCTACTAGAAGACATATGAAATAAGATGGGCAATTTGCCATCATATCAGGAACCTTAAAATTTTTCATATTTTGACTCACCAATTATACTCTGTTAATTTAATTTAAACAAGTAAAATGCACACAAAAATTACTCAAAAACTCTTCATTGCATTTTAATTGTAAAAATAACAAAAACAGTAGAGGAGAGGTTAAATAAATTATTGTAAGTTCACACTGAAAATTAATACAGCATTAAATATTTTCGAGAATCATTTAATGATAAGAAAATAAATGCTCATAATAAAATGTTAGGTAAAAATAAGATACAAAACCATTTAAAGCATCATTCTAATTTTATCTGTACAGTGATCTCTCTGTCTTTGCAGTTCAACCAAAATACATGAAAACATCGATAGCACAGGGCATAAAGTGATACAGTTCAAATTTTCTTTTTATACTTTTCTAAAATTTTATAATAAAATATCTTACTTTTATACTTACAAAAACAATATCTAAATGTTTAAGCGAGCTTTATATGATCATTATTTGGTCATATAGCTAGATATCTGTGTTAGGAAAGACAGCATGATGACCGGAATTTTATGCGTGGCTTTTGGCTGATTGTTTTATGGTCATGTCACATGTTAGACAACAAGGAGAGACATGACTTTGCGGTGTGATTGACGGCATGCCTTTTGCATCAGATAATGTGGGTGATAGAAATTCACCTTGCCTTCATGTCATTTTCCCTTTAGCCTCAGGTTCTTTTACTGCCAGATTGGGTATGAGACATGTCAAGCACTTTCTTTTCAATACACTTGTGAATTTTACTTTGCAAGCCAGAAATGTAGTTATAAATCCCAGATATAATAACATAGTGCTATTTTTAATCATTAAATGCTACATGCTGATGTGTGAGATAGGCTGCTGCTAGGCAGTCTGAGTGAGATGTGGGGATTACCCATAGCACAAGAGAGGATAATAAATAATAATAATAATAATAATAATAATAATAAAAGATAAAGCCTGGTACAGACAAAAGTACTAATATAATACTATTATTAAACTTCTTTTAAATACTGAATGCATATTTGATAATTACTAAATTAAACACTTATTTTCAACCAATTATATTTTGGCAAAATATCTGTTCCTTAGAGAGCTGAAATGTGTTAAGGAGGGAAATATTAGCTGTCTCACTTATAGATGTAAATTTAGATGAAGCATCCATGCATTCTCCATTCATCCATCTGCTCTTTTATTCTTTCTTTTATTTTGTTCATTCTAAAAACGACTTTAGAACCTAATATGCACAAGACTCTGTGAAAATCTCTATGAAGAAGACACCATCCTCTCCCTATGGATCTCACAGTTCATTGGAGAATAAAAACACACAGTCAGTAGTGACACGTGGTAAGATACTTACAAAGGGCTGTGCAAATCCAGAAGATTAAAAATTTTATTGTTTGATAATATCTGAACTGGGATTTCCAGGATGACAAGGAGTTTGCTAAGCAGAAAAGGAGACAGGGTAAAGAGTACATTCTACGCTGAGAGCATGCCAAGTGCAGGGCTAAGCAGCAGGAGGACGTGTGCCCTGCTCAAGGAATAGTGGCTGCTCTTGTGATGAGGTTATGGCACCAGGGCACTGGCAGGGGTAGTGTGGATTGGGTTCAGAAATGGGAGAGTTATGGAGGATCACATACAGCTCACTAAATGAGTGATATCTTTATACAGGTCATTCTATGATTGTTGAATAGTCTAATTATATTTTACCTATATAGTTGGAATGGCTAAATCTAACCCTCTATTAACAACTTTTTCCCTCCCTCCTCCTTCTTTGGTGATTTGTAAAACATACCAGCATTAGTCTGCTGTAAATATGCTGTGTTTGACTTATAAGCACAGATTTGGACGTGAACTGAACCAAATCAAGAAGAAAAAGAAATGGCAATGTGTTTGAGTACAGTTACAAAGTGTTTGATGATGGAACTATTGCTTTGATTAATTTAAAGACTGTTATATAAAGCAATGACAATTTTAGTAAATAACCCATGAAATGCTACTTATATCATCTTAAAGATATAAAGAATAATGAATCATATTGTTCTATATTTTACAGATGAAAAAACTGAGGCTTAATGCTGACTTGTCCAGGAATATACAGCCAGGGGTAGAATGGCTAGGCCCGGACCTGAATCTCTGGGTTCCCAGGGCAGGTTCTTCCAATTGCACCATGGTGTACCATTGGAAAGGTAGGCCTTTTCATGATAAATAACAGGTCAATACAATTTTTCTTTATGTGAAATTATTACCAATAAATACCTAAGGTTCCCAGTATGGATTTTGATAGGCAAGCCTCCCTAGACCTAGCACCACATGTGCTACGAAAGGTGCCCATACATTGCACCACAAGGAAGCAACTGTTTCTACATAGGTTGCAAAGAACTAGGCTCAACTACAACAGCCAGTTCTTTCCTAATTCCAGTCTGCTGGCTGCTGCCAGGTTAGGGCCTCAGCCAAGGTATAAACACTCCAAAAGGCAGATGTCGTTGCATCTTCTGAAATGCTCTTTCTTTTGATCACCGTAAAGAGAATGATCATCCTGTTAGTTTTCAAAAATAATCTCCATGTTGCTGAGAAACCCCGAGGGACACTATTTAATGTCTAAATTCCAACTTTTTCTCAATTCCAAAGGCTCCCCACCACCTCATCCAGGTCCATCTTTCTCTTGCTTTCTCTCATTTACCTACCTACTTGTGTGTATTAAGCTTCTCAGATGCATCATCTCTGTGCTCCTCCTCCGCCCCTGTTCCTACTCTCCTGAATTTTCTCCTTCTTCACAGGTTTGGAGGAAGCTCTCTGTGACAATATCACAATTTTCTCATCACTACCTCTTCAACATAGGGCATCCAATTGCAAAGAGAACTTGATGACTGAGATAAGTTAAGGGAATAATCAGATGATTCATTAGGTAATCTGAATACTTGGGTGGTCAAGTATGCTATGAAGCAGCCAAAGAAACTTGAAGGATAGAAACTTGAATGTCTCTTAGACAATTAGCCAGCAAATTCCCTCTGTCTGAGACACTGGTCAAGGCACACTGTCCATTGTAAAAATAAATAAGTTATAAATGTGCTAAAAGGCAAAACTAAATTGTACTATGTTTTTAAAGTAAAAAAAAAACAAAGAAAACATTAAAGCATTTCTGGAGCAATATTTTTTTAATGTTATCTAGTTAGGGCATGAGAGAATTTGTCTTATTTGTGCTTGTGTTTTCAATATTATATTCATTCTCAAGACTTTTTAAGGGTTAATAGTAGAAAAGAAGGTCATTATGAAGGAAAGCCCATTTTCTGGTAAGGACTCTTTCTGTGACAAAGCCAAGAAATTTCATAACCCATCTTCAAAAAATAAATCACCAAATTTAATGTGGCTGCAAATAATTTTAATTTCCTTTTAAGCTAATTGACCACTTCATGGGTCTGGGTTTGAGTTTTAATTGTGAAAGGAAATTGAGAAAACAAGAGTGGTTTATAAATTGTGTTAATAGTACAACCCTTTTTATACTTTTATTTTTGTGGTTAATATTGTTCACAATTTAAAACATAAAGACAAAAATGAAATGTTTTATTTCATCATGACCCTTATAATCCATTTATCACCCATTAAAGCACTAAGGATGCTAATTTTCTGTATAATCTGTTCTGGGGTATTAAAAAAGTAATTTAAAAAAAGAAAGAAAATAATAAATTATTTCAAAGAAAAATAATAAATTGTAACCCTTTAGACAAATAAATTGAATAGAATTCCATGTTCTTTGTGGGTGTCAGGAAGAACAGAGGCCAGAATCTAAGTATTTTATGCTACCATGTATTTTACATAATTTGACCTGATGATTTAACAATGACTTAAAAGAGATAGCTCTACATCGAATTCTAGTTCTAAACATGTGACCCAATTGTCATCAAGGAGATAGGGATGGATCCAGTTCCTGATCAACTTCAGCTATGGTAATTCTTAATAATGGGAAAGCTATAAACCTCTATGAAATGTTTCCTTCTTAGAACCAAACCTCTTGAAATCTGTATATTCAAAGTTTTATATTTATGGAAACACTCAAATCTTCAGTGTTCATGCATTAATGCTGTAACATAGAGAGGTGTGCCTGTCATACAAGCCCCCTCTTTCTTTTAGCTGGTGAGAGAAATGAAGAATAAGAGTCCAAAGCCAGCAAAAGTCCCAGCCCCTGGCCCCCCACTTACAGTCCTGTCCTCCAAAGTCAAAGACAGCTATGACTCCACAAAGGAAACAAGTCTTGGCTCACAAATATAGAGGCTTTAATTTTCTTAATTTATGTAATTTATGTTATATTTTCCCCTTTCGGCACAATTTCATATTTATGGCAGGAAATTATAAAATATACAAAGTAGAACCAAAGTACCAAAGCCTGAAAGACCTGTGGTTTTACTTCTTGTCCATCAGAGGTAAGAAGTAAATCCACATCTTCACAGAGATTCTTCCAAAGTCTTACTGTCAATGCTCTAATAAACACTTCATTCTAAGCCAAATGCACAGGTTTAGAAGAATGGGAAAGGGACAAGCAGTCAACAAGCTTCTTGCTTCTCCCGAAAAGGGGTTTCACAGCACTTTTCAGCAAAGTCCCTTCATCCTGAATCACAGCATCCAAGTCTTAAATAAACCACATGCTCTGCTCTAGATGTACTGAAAATAATTTAGTTCGTTATTTAAGAGTTTGTTGAATCTGTAAAGCATGTAAATTAGAATCTGAATGATGAGGTTCAGCATAAAATAGGATGTTCCTCATAATTAAAAGATGAAAGAGGTTATTAGATCTCTTCTCTACAGGTCTTTAAAAATAGGAGAGCTATTTCTCTCTTCCACTGTTCTCAGCTCCATCTTGAAGCTGGTTTAGCTAACCTCTCCAGAGCTTTTCCAATCTTAGCTACTTTATGACCAGTGATTTTCCAAATAAAACTTCAGTTTCTTCTTTTGAAATGAAAACAGATGTTAATTGAAGCTGTACAATATAAATGAAGCAGATGTGAACTGTTTTTCTTATGTACCTGCTTCTCCCATTTACTAGAACATGTACTAATAATAGATGTTTGACTTTAGAGATTCTCAGAATTTACCTGAATAATAAGCACAAATATGTTTAATACTGTAACCTAGCAAATCATATTGAGCTGGACTTCAATAAAGTACCCAAATTATTTTCAAAAATAGCATTTATTCAATTGGGTACAGTATGGCTTTTCAACTTTTGTGGAAGGATTGTCTCTAAATTTCAACATCTGCTGTTGTCCAAGAAAGGCCCAGCATGGGTAGGGGCAGCTATGCCCCCTCACAGAGAGGACAGTCCTATCAGAGGGACAGTGCAATTGCCGGCATTCTCTCTTCTAGTAGATGCCAGTCCTGCCTTTTGTTCACACTGCCCACTCCTCACTCTCTCTAAAGATTTTTCTCTTTGAGAGATTAAAATGCAAAGAGATCTTCATTGAAGATATTTAGGGTTCTTGACCCCCCAAAGAGCAAAAATATAAGCCTATATGTTCCTCCAGAACTATGTTGTCTAATATGGTAGCCACTGGTGGCTATTGACATGTAAGTTAATTAAAATTAAAATTTCACTTTCTCAGTCACAGTTGCTACATTTCAAGTAATCACATATTGGACAGCACACATATAGACCATTTCCATCACTGCAGAAAGTTCTGCAGTGGAAAGTTCTACTCTAGAAAATAAGGTACCTCATAATAGAATGGTATTCATCATATTGGAAACTACCATAATTTGCACTTCATTGTAATTGTTACATACTAGTGACATGGTTTCAGAAAGTCTACACCCACTTCCTGGAAACCAGAAGTTCGTATTTCTTACCCTCAACTCTACACTGTCTTTCCTGTCTGTTGTCTCTGCAAAGTTTAGAGTAGCTGTTTAGGAGGGCTTCCAAGGAAAATCTTGGCTTTTCCCTGGGAATTTCAATGTTGTTTTTGGAGTAGATAAGGAATGCATATCTCAGACCTCCTGGAACACTAGTGGTGGGGTCACTCTGCAGAACATGTTAGATATAACAAAAACAGTGTTGCCTAAGATCACATTTCATCCTCTGTGGTGACTCAGGTTACAATGTCATTTCATTCTTTATTTACAAAGCATAAACTTTATTTCACACCTTACCAACCAGTAAAAATAAACCTGAGGTATATCTATATTACAAAGTGAACCTAAAACAATTTTTCCAAATTTTAATGAGTGATAATGTCTTTGATTCACATGTAGATGTGCTTCCAATAATAAAATGCTTCAAATTTCTTTGTGAGACTGAATTGAACTGACCAATCTGTAAGTATAAATTTTGCATTTATTGCACACAAAATTTATGTGATGGAAGGACATAAATAGATGGTCCTGTTCCAATGGACTTCATGAGCAAACATATCATTAAAAGAGTTTATTTCAAAACTCAGACTTTTTAAATGTTTCAGGTTCTTAAATAGCAAACAAAACATCTTAAGTTAAAGTATATATGCATAGCCACAAACTGAATAGTTGCTAAAATATTGATGATCATTTTGATGAGCTACAGATGCAATCCTGCATTTTATATAATCAATCAGCCAAACAAAACAGCCAATGAACATTCTATACATGCCAAATATTGCTGGGAGAAGAAGACGGATTGCTACAAGACGGATTTAAAACATGATGGTGGCTAAACCTGTTAGGAAAATTAAATTTTTAAAAAGATTGTTAAGCACCAGTCATGGTGCCACAAATTATAAATACACAAAAATTAAATGTATTGTTCAGAAAAAGCCTAGAATTAAATGTACTCTGTTCAGAAAAAAGCCTAAAGTATCAAAAATGACTTCATAGACAAAGTAGGATGTCAGGGGAACTTCAAAGGAGAAGAGGAAGTGGGATGCATGGTGATAGAGAGCATGAATAGACTAAGATGCAAAAAATGCCCTAAGGAGTGGCCATAAGAATCAGTGGGTGTGTACTGTGAAGATGGGGAGGGGCCAATCTAACTAAAACTAAGCATGTGTGTTTGGAGGATACAAAATAATGTTCACAGCCAGGACAGCCTAGCCGCCAAGGATCATAATTTTTTGGTTGATGTCAATGCATATAATTTATTTGACGCAGGACAGAACTCACACACAAGCAGTGTGGGAACCAAACTTCACATACAGAACCCTTTCCCCCTATTGTCCTGTTTTTGAGTTACAATCTCCCCAAAATAGACAGAAAACTGTACTTGAAAAATTAAAAAATAAATAAATAAAACATGCAATCTCCCCCAAAATGTTAGATTACATGCCAAAATCTAAATATACAGAGATTTCACAGAAAAATTCTGGCTTTCCCAATTCATTTGAAAAATTGAAAGATCTGAAAACACTAGGGCAAAATCCATCAGGGCAATGATTGACTAGAGCTGGATAGCTGCAAACATCACTGTTTAAAAGGGTATTTCCTAGATTTTTACCACTGTTTCCAGTCGAACTCGTACTGTTGCTATTGTTTTTCTTATTCTGGGCTTAAAAGAGAAGTAATTTTTTCCTTTTAACTTGGTCTTTATCAAATCAGGAAAATAAAACTAAGACCAATAGGTGTTGGTTTTCCAGAAAAGTGGAACAAAGAATAATTCTTTATAGACTTAAAAATATTACTAGATACATAATTGCAAAGACCATTACTTGGCCTTCTTTACTCATGTGCATTACCATAGGTATGTGGTTGTGTAACTCCTGTTGAAGATTACTGACCTGAAGAAATGAATGTTATTTCATAAAGAATAATTCAATAAGAAATATGCTGAGATATATTAGAAATGACAGAAGATACAGTTGAAGAAACCAGGCAACAGGTTGTTACAATAATTCAGTTCTGGAGATTGAAGAACTGAATTGGGAAAAAAGTAGTAAAAAGGTAAAAAAAAAATGTCAATCTGGTATGAATTGACCATGATAAACTATTAGAGATAAAAGTCAGGTCAAAAATCACTCCAGCAAAAATATTATACAGGCTTTTCTTTTCCGCTAAGGCTTAAGCTCCTACACAAGAATGTTCTACTCTGCCTTTATTAGAAATTCTCACAATGCTGAGTGTACCGTCCTGCCCAGAGAAGGACGCTGAACTTATTTGTAGAATTGAATGATAAGGAAAAGAACATGGATCGTGTGCATAAATTACTCTGAGACAAGTCTTGCCCTGCTACTCCTTCATGGTATGACTATACAGTATGGTATGACTAAGATATCTCCCAACCCTAGGGAATGTGTTTTACATCTGCAAGTGCCATTAGGTGACCTCTATGGTCTTTTAAATGAAAAATTCCAATCTCTTCTGTGCTATTTCCTTCTTTGATTAATGATTCCTACTGTTCCTGAAGTGAACAAAATATAGTATCTTGCAAGTCTACATTGCAAGGTATTAGTTCTTTTGAGAAAAATAAAAAAATATATTAAATAATTTTTTACATAGTTCAACTATCAGTAAGAGGTAAAAAAAAAAACCTGTAGACGATTGAGCAGTGCCTATTAAAGCCAGACATATACACGCTTTATGACTCAGCAGTTCCACTCCTAGTCATAACCCCAAGGGAAATGTGCACATATGTTCATCAAAAGGTATGCATAAGAAGGTTCACAGTAGCAATTTCTGTAATAGCCCAAATTGCAAATAAAGTCCCAAACATCTAGCAATACTTGAATGATGTGGTAAATTTGTAAGATGAAATACTACATAGCAATGGAAATAAAAGAACCATAAAACAGAAAAAATTCCTCAGCTTAATGCCGAATGAAAGAAGTCAGACAAAAATTTATTGTATGATTCCATTCACATGACCTTCATAAATAGGCAAAACTAATCCAGAGTCTTAGAAGTCATACTAGCAGTCTCCCTTGAAAGACTGTGCAGGATGGGGGAGAAAAGGGGATGTAGGTTTTGCTTCTTCTTTCTTGTGCAGGTTACATATGTGGGCTCATTCAGTGATTATTCACTGAGCTGTATTTCATTGTGCATACTTGTGCATGGATGTTATACTTTTCATACATGTATAAAGTATTTGCAATAAATGCTTACTTAAAAACAACAGGAAATGTAATCCAAAAGTTTCTAGCTTCAAGTTCAGAAGATTGGTAGATTTACTTACCAAAATTGGGACTTCAAAAGATAAAAAAATTATTAAATACTAAGAATTAGGTCTTTATAGGTCCCACTCTCCAAATCTAACTTGTAAAATAAAAATCCATCTATGATACACTTGAAATAAAAAGTATTAAAATATGCTGACTAAATAAATTTAAATTAATATTTTAAAATATGGGAATCTTTTCATTTTGAATTAGGCTCTTGGCCTGAATGTGGTTCTGAGGGTCAGAAGCCTGCCCTTCAGGAGGACCAGCAAGAGGACCAACTAGACCAGTGACAACCTCCTGAGTGCTAAGTGGGGCTCGGGAAAGGAAGGGATTGGGAACAGTCAGCAGTCTGTACAGAGCACTGTGCCCTCCATCCCTCCCATATCCAAGAGACTGACAATTTCTCCTACTTTCAGGAAAAACAGAGAAAGAATAAGGCCAAGAGTCAGCTTCAGTAGCATGAAATTCTCAAATTAGACCAGCAGGTGGAAATGAGACAAAATCCCGTAGAGAACAACAGTGAGCCAGCACGGGGTGGGAGAATGGAAGTGGCGGGGAAGAGAACTGTTTAACAGTTCTCCAAAAGCAAAGCAGGGAGAGACACCATGGCAAGGACAAGATCAGAGAAGAGGAGGGAGGAGACAGGACAGCCAGGCTCAGGGTTCTGCTCATTATTACAGAGGATGGGGTGGTAGAGCCTGGGAAAGGCCCAGAAAGGCCCTAGGCTAAGAAAGTGAGGCTGTGGCAGGCATGTCTATTCTCTTTAGCCCTGATGCCTTTTTTCCTTGGAGGCCCAGCCTCAGCTATTCTTATAGCTGATTGATTCAAAGCCAAATTTAGTCAAACTCATTTTCTTTTCTGGGAGCTCATAATTGCGATTCAGGGATTTGGATCTATAGAAAGCTGTTATGGGGACTATTAGTGACACACTAGGAGGAAGTGGACCAGAAAAGAACAGTCCACTGTGGGAGAAGGAAGCAAAAGCAGCAAGAGAAGCAGGAAGGAGGGCCCAAGCCAACTCATACACAAAGAATAATGAGAACTGAACCACAGCTGCCTAAGTCCCCAAACTGGGTTCCCCTGGCCTTCCTGGGCTTTCCCCTCCTTTGATTATGCCAGTTGCAGTGTGTTTCTGTTGTGTGTGACGCAGCATTCCTTAAGGCAGAGTGGGTTTGGGGCTCTGATGAGTACTGAGAGTATGAAGAAGGGGAGAGGAAGAGAAATCTGGTGCCCCGCTGGATGAGCGACGCCTCTGGTAGGTAGTACCAAAGCAGTGACAATAGGGAGGCGATTCAAGGGGGAGGAACAAGAGACAGTGAACGTGGAGAAACAGCCCTGTAGAGGGATGGAGAAAGGGGACTGGAGGCAGAGAGGAGGAGGAAGGGCAATCCTGGAACACCTGGACTGCCAGGCAGGGCAATCCATACTGCTGAATTTAAAAATTCACCAATGAACATCTGCAGTTCATCTGAAAGGTCCCTCAAATGGCCTTTCAGGAACTTAGCTTCATTTTTCTATTTGATGGAGATTACTCTCTTATAAATATGCCAAAGTGCATGGACAGGAGCCCTTTGTGAGGAAAGCTGAGGTCCCTACTGAAGCATACACAGGATAGCACTTTGACCTAATGCAGGCCAAGGACAAGCACCCTCTTAAATTAGGGAGCTGCTGCCACAACACTCAACTGATACACAGCACTGTATGTCTCTGAATACATACTTTTGATGTGTTTCAACGTGACAGAAAGAGAGAGGTAAATTTGCAGAGTATGAATTTTCCAGTGCATCCATACTGCCATAGTATCAGTAATCCTCAGTGCATTTGGTAAAAACAGGTGGAGGAGAATGACCAGCACAGGGGTGCTGGGTGGAGAGCTTGGGAACTTATGCCCTAATCCTTGACATGAAACCATTCATGAACGAAGATCTTCTGGTGCTGGCGTGTGCAGCCCCAGCCACAGGAATGAACATCTTACAAGCAAAATGAAGACATTTCCTTGTCACAGGTGAACTCATACTCCGAAGTTTAATAATGGTCTGTGAACAAAATAATGGCCCCAGATACAATTTTTCTTATAGATTTTTACTAAGATCACATTTGTAAAATTTTACTTTCTTCCCTAAGAGTGGATATGGACTCCAGGGCTTGAAACTAATAATTATTTATTAGAGTCTGCAGATGAAACAGAACTTTGAGAGAATGACAGAGGAAAGGATACTCTGCCAAAAGACTACCAACCCAGAATAAATGAGAGAGACTTTTCATGCAAGAAAAAGAATTCACGTAGTAAAATGGTCTAAAAAAGGAATATTTTCTTCTTAGTAAGTCCTTCCCAATTTTTGCTGGCTTAACAAATCAGCTGTTAGCTAACTGAAGTGGAAAAGAATCAATGATTTGTAAATGCATTAACTTCAATCATTCATAATTCGGTAAATTAGGGGCATGAGTTTAATAGAGTACATATTTAATTAAGTAAAAAGGTTTTATTATAGTTTTTATTAACAATGATGATAGAAAACTAGCTAACCATTTCTGAGTAGTCTTTATATGCTGGGTACACTTTAAATATATTACCTCATGAAATGCTCACACAAACCACTGAAGATTCAACTATGGTTATTCATATTTTGCAAACAAGGAATTGGATGTTTTAGTTCAACATTTTCTCAAAGAAGATAACTTTTAAAAAGTATTTGCTTTAATGTTAGATTTATGTTTGTTAGGATCTTCACTTTGACAACACAGCTTTGATGCAAGTATGTTCTCCTCTGAGTAATTTGTTTTAGTAGAATCCTACTTCAGGTGGGGTTCAAAAGTACTTAAATAGCACTTTTGATTTTCCTTACTACAAGTCCTTTCTCATCTACATTGGACCTTCCAGGACAGAGATGGGATCAGCATTACTGTCTTCTTTTCACAGAAGATGCAACACTGTTTAAAGTCACACAGCAGTGTGGGGATTAGAAATGGGGTTTCCAGAATCCCGTCCCATTATGAAAAAAAAAATACACACAGGCACCATTTACCCTCTGTCTTCTACTGTGCAATAGCACTTACTGATTAAATGGATGAGCAGAAGGTAAGCCTCATTTCATAACTGAAAACACCAGCTGAAAGGTACATTAAGTTAGATGCAACATCTTTGCTTTGGTGGACCTTAGCAGCAATTCTTAAATACAATGTTTTAGAAATATCTAGATACTCTCTAGCTGCCATTATAATTTTTAATGTATTTCTAGATCATCTAAGAAAGGCTTTATTTTTTTCTAATATAGCTTTTTCTCTAGATGATTCTCTGAATATTTTCCTGTGAGTTAACATTAGGAACTTTCCTCATCTACCCCCCCCCACCCCGCCCCCGGTTGCCAAGATTCCTTTTCTTCCTCATCCTCCTGCCGAGTGCGCACTCTTAGCTGCCCATTACTGGATGGCAAAACAAGATTAATTCTGAGGTCTACAGATGATCTGAAAGCCTTGTTCCATCCATTGATTCCAACCAATTCCTTGCCATCAGATCTTTTTAACTAACTTGTTAACAGCTAATAAACTGGTCCAAATGAGATAAATGTCAATAAAGGAATAATTAATGAGGCAGCCTTAAAACAAAAAAGGCATATTTCCCACTGAAGAGCGGTATACAGAAAGCTGTTTTGGAACTAGCACCTTTACTTTATAGCCATTTCAGGACAACAATGTAATGGCAGGGCGGCTGACAGTGACCAGAGGGGAGAGGGGAGGGAATTTCAGGGGAAATAGGGGAGGGATTTAGAGGAACATATATAAAGGATACATGGACAACAGCTGAGAAGGGTGGAAATGGGAGGGAGGGGGGAGCACGGGGGGTGGGATGGGATGGGAGTAATAGACAGAAAACTGCACTTGAAAAATAATTAAATAAAAAATAGGGGGAAAAAGTCAAGCTTTTGGCTTAAAGATCTTGCTGATATGGGAGATTATAAATTAAACTTTCAAAAATAGATAGTCTTTT
Source organism: Sturnira hondurensis (assembly GCF_014824575.4). Taxonomy (NCBI): domain Eukaryota; kingdom Metazoa; phylum Chordata; class Mammalia; order Chiroptera; family Phyllostomidae; genus Sturnira; species Sturnira hondurensis. The sequence continues at coordinate 142,775 of NW_028092711.1, read as the reverse complement.
ATCATACCAAACATGCTTTTAATACAAATAATACCACTGTGTGAGCCCTCTATAGTAGATATTTTAAATACTTTATTCAAAGTATTCATTCATTCTGAGGTTGGTTCTTCTGTAACTTTCTGTGTAGTGTCTATGTCTCATCATTTTCAGCTTAGATTATTAGGTTATTTGGATTATTTTTGGTAGTTTTAGATTTTATTTCTCCAATTACATAATAAGTCTTAAAGGGTTTGAAAAAATAGCTTATCTTTACATTCCTCTTTAGTTTAGCTAAATGCCTTGCCCCGGCCAGGTGGCTGTTTGTTGGTGCATCCTCCTATATACCAAAAGATTCTGAGTTCAATCCCTGGTCGGGGCAGGTGCAAGCAGCAACCAAGTCATGTTTCTCTCTTACATCCGTGGATGTTTCTCTCTCTCTCTCCCCATTTCTCTCAAAACAATAAGTATATTCTCAGGTGAGGATTAAAAATAATAATAACTTATTATTTTCAAGGCATTTAACTAACTGCCTTGATTAGAGTAGGTGCTCAAAATATAATTTGACTGGATTATAATGGATAACTGAAGTAATCAATGATAAATTTTAAGATCTCTAGGCAGAGGCTAAAAGGCTTGGAAAGAATTTCAGAAATTCTCCTGTTTATCTCCTTTTTTTCCCCACTTCTCTCTTCTTTCCCTACCAATTTTATCCCCCAAATCCCCAGGTTCCTTTGGACTTAAAAAGTTCCTTTCAAATTTTTTTTTCCAGCAGATTCTCTGTATATCTTAACAGGAGCTGACATGAGAATCAGCCTTAAAGATTACTAAACAAAAGATGCTCCAAGATCTAAAAACTTGTTTGTATAAATGTCTAGCATTATCCTTTCTCCTGTGGTTAAGGCCATTTAAAAGTGTAATACATAGAGGAAGCCCAAAGGGATTTTTAAAAACTGTTTTAAGAGCAAAATTGTCTAAACTTGCTAAAATGATTTAATAGGTTTTCTCACTTAATTGTATAACTACCATTTTAAAATCTGAATCACTAATTAAAGAAACAATCAATTTGTTAGGGGACATCAGATTTATCCAGAGTAAAACGAGAACATACAATTCATTTACTATCAGGGAACAAAAATTAATAGGACCTATAGATTTGAATTACTCTAATTATTATTGTTGTATCACGGTCAACCTTTCCGATAACACAACTAGTAAAGGCTTTGAAACTATTCTTGAAAGCATTTATATTACATAAAGTATACTATTAACTCACAAACTACCAGTTAGAACTTTCATATGAATAATACTTTGCTGGTATGAGGAAGAAAATTAAAGGGCATGGTCTTTATTTTGAATGTATGTATTCATAGAAAACCTCAAAGCAGGAAACTGAGGAGATACTTGAAGGATAACTTATTCATCTCTAATCCATAAGAGATAGTCAGGTGAATATTTACGAACTTTAATTTTTCTAAAAAGAAAGAAGAAAGAAAGAAGATACATCTGTCACTCCCCAAAACAATTCCCTACTTACCTCAGGTATATCCAATAATATGCCCTAATTATAAAATAACAGGGTGTAATTACTCTGGGATTTGTTTAGAGGTGATGTAAACTTTTGAGCATAATGAAAGAAAAGCGAAGAGAAAAGTAAAATAAAAGACTTATATCCAATCTCTTCCTTGAAAAGTCTTCTTCTGTCCTAAGACAGGAAACAGGAGGATGAGGAAACAGTCATCACCAACAGGCAGGAGTGTGTGCGTGGGCCTGCCCAGCGGGTCTGGGATCAGGAAGGCATCCGGAGCAGAACACGTGACGGACTCCTTTCTCTGGCTCAACCATCCTACTTCCTTTTTTTGACTTTAAGTTTGCAAAAAGGAGTCACCAAAGAATTGAAAGCTGATGTTATTGGGTATAAATGGGATAAATGACAAAACTTCAGCTGTGACTCACTCTCCTGTTCTCTGAAAACTGACCTGTACAACTGATACATTTGCCCTTGGCTTTTCCCTCACCAGGCCCACCAGGCCGCTTAGACTATGGTGGCTGCAGAAAGCTATGGTGTCATCAAATTGGACTTCTTGGTTTCAATTGAAGGGCAATAGTTAACATCACAGGTGGAAAAAACTGAAGCTATTGGTTCAGACAACATTTTTAGAGGGTCTTCAGATTTAAATATTCATAAAACATTAAATATTTTTGCATGTGTACAATATACAAAGCACTGTTATGAGATACAGAGGTAAGATAGTGGTTAAAGAGCATGGGATTGAGACTAGAATTTTTGAAATTGTACATCATAATTGACTTGCACAATTTAGTATGTTATGACCATCATAAAAATATATTCTATTTCATATATATAGATGAATATATTTGAATCAGTCTGATTTGTATCACACAAAGTGTAAGCATTGTTTCACGAAATTTTTGTTTCAAGTGTATGCATATGTGTGTGTAGATGCATGTATGTATATATCTCCATTTATCATGTCTATGTGTACTGATTCACTATATAAAATATATTTCTTACACTGAATGTTTAAAAATAAAAGAATAAACAAAACAAAATTGTTCTAGACCCCTGCCATTAGGGTTCAAATAGTTTCTCCACCTACATGCTTCGTACCCTCGAAATTCTCTGTACCTTATATTCATCATCTAGTATTTGGCCTTGGATTGTGAGAATTGCATGAGATAAATTACCTACAGTGTTTAATGTGGTACATGTATATATGATATTTTTACAAAAAGCGTGAACCAATTTTACAAATTTTGCTTCGTTTGGTACAAGAAATAGCCAAGACAGGGTTAGAGATAATATTACCCCACCTACAAAGGAGGAAACTATAGCTCAGAGATTGTAACATCCTCAAAGTATGAAGCTAGTAAAAGTTACAGAAAGCCAGTGATGTCCTATTACACCCCATTCCCTCTCCACTAAGAAATACCCATAAATATAGGGCACACATGCTGGGAGGGAGAGAGGAGGAAAGGAAGGGAAGAAGGAAGGGAAGAAGGAAGGAAGGAAGGAAGGAAGGAAGAAAAATAACATTATTTCGACCGTTTTTTCCTCTGCCTTCCTTTCTGTTCTTTCATAGGTTTTACACGAAAACAACATTTGCATTGAATGTACATTTTTATTTAATAATTTTACTTCCATTACTTTTAAAAAGTACATACTGGCTATAGTCATCTATACAAACAAACACAAATAGCTTCCCATAGCTGCAGAAACATTTTTGGCTAAACCCAACTAACTTTCAAAGATTAAATAAATAAAAGAAATGTCAAATTCCAAATGGCACCCACCTATGTAACGTTTACTTACTTTCTTTTCTAGAAATTGGATAAATTGATCTGGACAACTCAGATGATCTGGGCAGATAATCTGGGCAGCTCCATTTTTCACAGAAAATCTGAATATATAACAACTGCCAATATATTTTAGTACTGTGGGGAAAGCATTTTTTCTGTAGTCAGTTGTTATAAAGTCCCTCATTTTCCTTTCAAATTTATTAATGGAAGAAACATAAAATAATTTTACAGAAAAAATGTTCAAATTGAAAACTATTCCAAAATATCTAGAAGGTTAGATTTGGAAGTCTCACATCTCTGAGCTACTGTGAACTCACTTACTTTCTGAGCAATTTGTAACTGAAAGAGTTCCAACAATATTAACATTGCTGCATCTTCCAGAATGTCAAACTTTATATACATCCATTATTTGTGTTTAAATATTGAGATAAAATTAAGTGCAACATAATTCTCCCTATGCATCTCTTCTTTTTAATTGATGAGAGTTACTGAGGGGAGCAAACATCATCCATTATTTATCAAAATAGCTAACTCAGGACTTTTGACAACTTTGGCTAGTAAATACATTCTTAGTTTCCCTATGCCCTGGAGTGTTAACTTATTCAGCAATCCTCAGTATCAACCACTACAAGAATCGGTCATTCTCTGCTTATTTATAGACACCAGACACCTCAGTAATGATTCATATTCACAGAGCATCCTTTCACCCTAATTCACTATACCTGCCATTGAACTCAATCAGATGACATGTTCATTTCCAATAAAAATAAATTTATTGAATATAATAGGGACTGCATGTGTGTGCCTTGGGCAGACTTCCATGCCCTATGCATTGAAATGTGTTCCTCCATGCTTCTGTGCAAGACAAAATGTGCACCTGCTATCTTCAGGTCTCAGAACAGCAGACTGAATGAGAGCAGTTTAATAAGTTGTACTTCCACCATTTGCACTTACCCTTATGGTAGATTTAAAAAAAATTATCTCTTGCCTATTACGTTATACCCTTTTCCATAAACCATGGCTGTTTTCCAATAATTTTCCCCATTTTTATGATTACATATTTGGAGAAATGGAAGGAGCCAGGCAGACGAGACACTTTTGTTCAGGCAAAAATGTATTTCTGTTTTTCCTCCCACTTCTACATCACAAGGGCCAACATTCATCTTTCAAGGACCAGACTGGTCACTTGGTCACTTCTCATCCACTTGCCTAACCCCACTCTAGCCAGGACCAAGCCTAACTCTTTATCATATGCTTTCAGCCAACCTCACCAATCCTCAACAACTTCCAGTTACACAGGGAGCTGGGCACAGCTGAGGCACCTTCCTTTTTCCTTGACCTCAGTCTCTTTCTTAATCCTCTTACTATGGTTTTAGTAGTAACATCTACTAAATGTTACATAACATCTAGGATGTTATGGTTTCTGGTAACATCCTAGATGCATCACTCCCACCTTATGCTTGTGTTTTCCCGTTCAAGGTGAGGGCTTCTCATGGAGCAGGTACACTGTCCATTACTAGAAGCCAACACCTCATTGAAGTTAATGGTCTAACACCTCAATTTCTGACAAATGGTTCCAATGCAGAGGTTAATATGTTCTAGATCCAGGTACAAACCTTCTAGATTTGAAGGTTATACGTGCCTTGGGCAGCCATTTAATTGTTCTCTCTCATTTTATAAAATGGGCAAATAACAGTGCTTATATTGTGGGGTTATGAGAATGAAAGCGTATCATCTATAGAAAGCGCAGTCCCTGGTGTACAGTAAGAGCTCCATGCACTGAAGCCATTATTTATTATCTGTCCCTGCCACCATACTCTGCCCATCTGTGATGATGTCCAGTTTCTTGGACGTGCATATGGCCCAAGTGATGACATGGTGGTGCCACACAGCTTGGACCTCATATTTTACCTACCAGAAGAAACCGTTCTGCCAGGGAAGAATCATGACCAGTTTATCTCCAGAATGACTTTCATGAAGCCATATCCAAGGCCAAACATTATCAGCACTCACACTGCCACCAATATCAGAAAAATGCTGCAAACTCTTTATAAATTTCCCTTTGAAAAGCATCCTAGTCATGCACATGAGTTAGTTAGTTATTTATTTTAAAGATTTTATTTATTTATTTTTAGAGAGAAGGGAAGAGAAAGAGAGAGAGGGAGAGAAACATCAATGTGTGGTTGCCTCTCACATGCCACCCCCCGCCCCTAGGACCTGGCCTATAACCTAGACATGTGCCCTGACTGGGAATTGAACCAGTGACCCTTTGGTTCACAGTCCACACCCGATCCACTGAGCTATACCAGTCAGGGCTACATGAATTATTTAACTCAACTAAATTCAGAGAAAGCTGAAGGGAGACATCTGATGTAGCTGAAGTTGTCCAGGCTTCAAGGCAAGAGGAGTCATCTAGGAAGACAAAGGATCTGGATCTTGAAAGAAAAGATCAAGATAAAAAAGAAATGATTTCTCAATTAATTAAATGTGTTCCACTTTGCAAAAAAGCAGTTATACAAATGTTTCTACTTTGTTCAAAGAAAGTAGAGAAGCCCTGTTAGAACATGATTAGAACACTAAGGATCTCCAGGAAATGGTCTTAAGTAGAGAAAATAAAAACTCTCCAGTTGTTGTTTTTGAAGATCACTAAAGCAGGGCTTCTCAAACAATATGCATACAATTCACCTGGAGATCCTGTTAAAATGCAAGTTCTGAGTCTAATCCATTAGATTTGAGGTATGGATCAAATGTCTCCATTTCTAACAAGCAGGTGAGGACCAGACTTTATGTACCAAGGCCCTCAGTCACAATGACAGTGCAAACTACAGAGAATTACTTATGTCCAGATCATCAGACACTAACTTTAACTTTCCTCTACTGAGAAAACTTGTGTGACTACACACCCTTGCACACACAGATATGCAGCACAAGTTTTATGAACTCTCTTAGATAATGGGAGGCCATCTAGTTCATTCTTGCAGGATTGGAGTCTAGAAACACTGTCCAGAGCAAAGCCAGAAGCAATACGCATAGGCATGGCAAACTGAGGCTCAATCTGAGGGATTCAGGGGAGATAAGAAACTGGAAGACCCCTAGCCCAGCTGTCCACTCCAGGTAACTCTACAGCTGTGTGGGGCAGCATCTGCCTCATGTTAGTGGCCTTGTCTGTCTCCTTCACAATTGCTGCCCCATCTGCCAGGGGACTGGCACACAGCAAACAGTGCGGTTTGTTGAAAGAATGGAGCACATGTTCCCCACACTGCTTCCTTCATCAGTGACCACTGCCTCCTGTCCTTCTTTGAATACCATCAATGAAAGTGCTCCACAAGGTCATGAAGAGTGAAAGTCCCTGGACTACTTCACTTCTCCCAGTCTGTTCCCTCCTCTCTGCAGTGTATTCCCTAAGGAGCTTTAATGCATCACTCTTGTAAAGGCCCTGAACTTGTGCACTCCTGTCCTTTGCTCAACAACCCTGGCAAAACTCCAAGGAGGAGTGAACTTCATTACAGCCTACATCCGCTCACTCAAATTAAAATCCAAAGTCTTTATTGTGGCCAACAAGACCCTATAGTGTGGCCCCCTCCTACTTCTCCTTCAGCCCCTTCTGCCACCTGCCCCCAGTGCTCCTGCCTCACTGGCCCCTTTTATTTTTTCAGTATCCAGGAGTGATACAGCTACCTGGATGCTCCTGTCTCGGGCATCTGCTTAGCTGACTCCCTCACTTCCTTCAGTTCTAAGACAAAGTTTGTCTTACTGGAAACACTCTACCTAACCACTCTATATAAAATAGAACCCTTCTCCCTGCTTTGTCCCCTGCTTTATTTTTCTTCATAGCACATGTCACCTGACATATCATGTACTTGTTAGCTTTTTTGATTATTATCTATGTTTACTACCTGGAATGGAAGTTGCCATATAGTTGGTGCCAATAATAGTACCTGAATAAAAAAAAAAAGCTGATTGAATGCTGATGAATGTCTAAATAAATAGTCCTAAAAATCTGAAAGCTGCAGAGAAAAATCACAAATCGGGTAGATTAGTAATGCTCCAAAATCAAGGTCATCAGACTCAGCTGGATTCCCTAACCCTTAATCTTACCTGATATTTTTACTCAGGTTATTTTTCTACTCTTTAAGTGACCATGTCAAATGTAGTATCTTCAAACATTAAAGTCCTGCTCTAACCACACACCCACCCTTTCACAGTAAATGCTCTTGCCTCCTAATCCACAGAGAAAATAGCAGTTACCAGGTGGCTGGCAGCCCCTGAATCTGCACCAGCCCCATCCTTGGTCCCCCACTTGAGAAAGACCATTTCGTCCTGTGCCCTGGGCACCATTTCTGTGTGTCTCAGAAATATGACATCTGAGATCAAACTTGGTCTCACTTATCATTAATACCTCCCTCTCTGTCCAATCCACCAAATTCTTCCCAACCATATTCAAACATGTTTCAGACTCTCCCATTTAATATATAAAAGCGAGGCACAAAAAAGGGGAAGAAGAAAAGGTAAACCCCCTCGCCCAAAATGTTTCCCCCTGCTTGTCCAGCACCACTTCCAGGTCTCACAGTCAATCTTTTCTAGTGTTGCCCACACTCACCTTCCCCCTTCCTCACCTCTAGTCCAGTGCTCCACCCACAGAAATCTGGCTTCTCCCTACCATGCTTCCACAAAACTGCTCTTTCTTGGGTCACTAATGATCAATAACCATGTTAATACAATCACGCACCAAGTAAGAGCATCTCAATCAGTGAAGGACCGCATAAATGATGGTGGTCCCATAAGATGGAGGTGAAAATTTCCTATCACTTAGTGATGTCATAGCCACCTTAGCACAGTGCACATTCATGTGTTTGTGGTGATACTGGTGAAAACAAACCTACTGTTCTGCCAGTCATATGAAAGTATAGCACATACAATTATATACAGTATAAAATACTTGATACTGATGATAAACAGTCATGTTATTGGTTTATGTATTTACTATACTATACCTTTTATCATTATTTGACAGTGTATGCTTCCTTATTATTTTTTTTAAAAGCTTGCTGTTAAACAGTATGCCTTGTTCCCCTGGTAAAAGCCTCACACATCTACTGCTTACCTCGTCTCTTGATTTCATCATGAGTCTTGGGCTTGATTTGATCTTGTGTTGTGTACAGTAACATGCAGTAACATAGCATAGGTCATACCATATAGGCTAGGTGTGTCGGAGGCTATGCCATCTAGGTTTTTGTGAGTATGATGTTCCACTAATGACAAAACTGACTAATGATGCATTTCTTAGTACGTATCCCTGTTTTTAAGAGACACATGATTAAATCCAATGCACAGCTTGCTGTCAAGTAATGAGTTAAAATCCACATAACTGAGGTCAAACTATTGCAGTCAGTGAAGACATCAATTTGTAAAACTGAAATCTTGCTCCAGGAAGTAACATACAGAACCAGGCAGTTTGTTTGAAAGGATGTGAAGATTTTTTTAAATGGATATTTGCCCAGAGAGGAGAAGTCCCTTGAGGATATTACTTCTTTATCTTGGAAAATTCTTTTCTTCACTTAAATTATAGGCTTTCAGAATATACTGTGGATAACCAGACTTGTAACTAGAAGAAAAAAAATGGTTTTCTTTTAAAACTGAAATCATTGATTCATCTCTCCATTTCAAACTTCAACAGATAGACATTCATCCTTTCTCAAAATTTTGCTAAAAATCTTTTTTTTCTTGCAGTAAGGTCAATATTTTCCTATTTTGATGGAAGAATCTCCTGTATTCAACTGGAATGTAAGCATATTTGTAGAAACTACCAGTTCACTTGGTTGTTGCTGATGAAGAATTCTGAGCTTATAGCTATATGATCTTTTAAACAAAAGTTTGGTGTGCATTTCCCCCAAACTTCAGTTCTTAATCTACCCCCATAGCCAAGTACCTGTGTTTCAATCAACATTCTGAGTAATAGTGCTCTGCAGGAATGACATGTGATGCCACTTGCATTCTGATTATCTGTGCCATTTATTTTTTGGAGAGACTTCTCCCACAAGATTTTTCCCAAAAGAGAAGTCAGGGATCTATTTGCTGCACAGGTCAAACATAAAGAGTTGTAACCTCAGGGATTATTGTATATTTGGTTTGATTTTCAGGCAGAACCTCCCCTACTGCCCAGCGTCACATAACCAGTTGTGTGTTTTATTTTTGCTTTTAATTTGATAAGTTTTAAATAAGTTAAAAGTATATACAGTACATAAAAGTATAAGTATATACAGTCAGGCACTGTTGTTCTTACATCATCTTGATGAATAAAATGCCCTCTTAAAATGTAGTCATTTAATTCCATCAGCTAAGGCTTGCCTCTAAAACAGACTTGACTAAATCTTGCAAGCAGTGAAGTGCAAATGTCATTCTTGGCTGAAGCAAGGTCGGCTGCCTGTATATGTCTTCAGTTACCACTCCCTGAAAATGCTCCTAGGGAAGTTCCAGGGCGACACTGACTCTGCTCTAAGGGTCAGACACTTAAACTGAAGTGACTGACATCAATAGGTTTTAACACTTTTTTCTTTTCAGAGCATCCTAGCTGCCTCATAATAGAATGGTTTGAAGGTAGAGAAATTCTGAGTTTGTCAACCAGTTTCTTTCATAACTCAGTGTTTCCATAGCACTCTCTGCACCCTGTTAGTATTGGACTAATCTTATTGTACTGTTCTGGCTGGTTTTCTAATCTGCATACCCAACGGGATAAAGTTTCCCTGAGCCTGAGAAACCATATTCTGTTCATCTCTGAATCCTCTTTATTTTTAAAAAAGATTCCTGTTAAGATTTTTTAAAAAATATTTATTTATTTATTCTTAGAGAGAGAAAGAGGAAGGGAGGGAGAAAGGGAGAGAAACCTCAATGTGTGGTTGCCTTTCACGTGGCCCCCACTGGGGGACCTGGCTTGCAACCCAGGCATGTGCCCTGACTGGGAATCGAACCGGCGACCCTTTGGTTCATCGCCCGCACTCAATCCACTGAGCTACACCAGCCAGGGCCCTGTTAAGATTTTTTGAAAACAGCAAAGTATTACTTTGGTTTGTATGCTTTAAGGAAAAGACATCATACAATTCAAAGTATGTTGGAATTCTATAATTGTGGCTAATTTGGTGAAGCACTTGATTGATACATGTTATTTGAATGAATGAGCAAATATCTAGAAAATACTTTTTATGAGAATTCAATGGTGAAACCCAAAAGCCAATTTAGCTTTAATTTACAGTGTTTGTTTGTTTAGCAGTAATGGAGCTACAACTGAAAATCTCTACCCTCTGTTACCAAAACACAATTTTACTTTTGAAATGTATCTGTTGAATTCATTTTAGCTGGTTTAAATAGAAGACTAGTTACAAGGCATTAACTAATTTGAAGAATTTCTGGGGCAATCAAGAAGCCAAGCCTGTATGCTCTGTGACCAGGACCAATGCAGCCGGACAGTGAGGCAGTACATCCTGAGATTTCACTTCCAGCAACTCTATTGTAGCTACCACCTACTGCTCTGCATTTAGGGACTACAGGTAGAAGGCATTACGATATCTATCACAGTTTTCTCAGAAGAACAAAACATTTCCAGGCATAGAGCTATCACCTCACGTTGCCTACTTCATCATTTCAAATGCAACTTTTGGCCCAAACCTGGATTCTCTAGCTGCATGAAAGGATGGGATACTTCTTACTCCATCTCTCACTCCTTCCTTTTCTCTCTTCCTCCTTCCATTCTTCATTCTTTTTCTTTAAGCTTTCCAGTTTCTATCACATAAAACACATTAGCAAGAAACTAGAGTGAGAGTTTGGTGAACCAGTTTTCAATATCTGCTAGAGAAACAAAGAGATTAAAAAATCAGCCTCTGCAGATGAGGTTTACAGACAGTATCTTCTTTGTGGGTACAATCTGTAACATAACACCAGACCATCCATTTGCTTTCAAGAGACATTAGGCAGATTTGATATATTGAGAAAAATGCAAAGGAAAATAAAGATGAATTTCTTTAAATGAACTTATCTTTTTGTGTGCTGATATTTTTTCTTGTAACGGTCTGTACATGTCTTTTTGCCCATTTTTAAGTGGCTCTTGGACATTTTTTCTTATTGATAAAAAATTTTATGTTAGGAGAAATCAGCCTTCATTATATGTAATATGTGTGGCAAAGATGTTTATCTAATGTGTTATGTGTCTTTAGATAGATTGTGGCCTGTGTGTGTGTGAAAGAATTTCACCATATTAATGGGAATACCAATATATTTGTAAAAACATGAAAGCCAGCAAATTCATATTGGTAAGCAAATTGTATTTTTATAGCTCTCATACTTGACTGGTAGTCATTTGGAAAAAAAACTGTTAAATTGGATTTCTTTATCGGATCACATCAGGTGTACTTATTTCTCCTATCAACACCATTATCTAGAAAAATGGCTTCAGATTGAAATATATGATTTACAAGTGAAAACTAACTTCATGGGGTTAGCAGAGGCTAGGTGTTGCCATGAATAGCTGCCGAGCATGTGGTAGGGCCTTATTACGTATTTCTAATGAGTTACTGAATGTAATATTGCAAGCGTGAATAGATGACTTATTATTGAATACAATGATGGTGATCCCGTATTCCACTTAGAAATCGTAATCTAGCTTTCCAGTTAAAAATAAAGTTATTTAAAACATTTTGGGTAGTGTCTGTCTCAGAGGAGAAAACAATAAAACCACAGTCAAATGTCCATGTTATCCAATGCTGAATAGTCTCCTGAAGCTCAACTTTTATTCTGACGCTATAGATTTAAAGAAATTCTCATAGAAATACATTTAGCTTTAAAAGTTGTGAGAATGCTTTGAAAAAAAGAGCTAACCTGAACTAATACAAGGAGATACCATATTGCAACCACTGCTACCATTAATAATGTCTTTAATAGCAGGCCTTAAATCTTAGAGGAGCCTTGGTTTTCAGAAACAAAGTGGAAGGAACAGGTGAGGGTGGGGCAGTCATGGCACCTTTGCCCTGGCTCCAGGAGGAAGGCAGTGTGCTCCGCTGGAACAAGAGACTAGGGAGAAGCAACACAGAAACAGAGAGTCTGCTCACTTCCCAGAAACAGCTGAGGAGAGCACACAGTGATCTACATACCTGGCAGTGACAGCAAGTAAATGAATAACCGAGGAGTAGAGGAGAAGGGATCACATTCAGAGAAAGCATGGTGGCCAGTATGGGGAAGGTGGACCCAGCATTCCCAGCCAGGCAGGGGTAAGTCAGGGGAATCATTTGTAAACCATGTACAAATTAAGATAGCTGTTGAGGCAAGGAAGATAAGACATATAAGAATCTATCTAGTTTTATGGATAGTGGCAAAAAATAGACTTTGAAGTGTTGCTACAAATGAAGGGACTTTATGTTGGCATCTGAACAGGTAAAAATTATGTGATTACTGTGCCATTTGTTTTCATCTTATCAGAATTGTTGTATAAAATGTAGGATTATGGTCTAATAAAATGGTGGAAATTGTATCTCTTGCTCACTCTTACTCCACAAGATAAAAATGGGACAACCTAGAGTAGAATTGAGTTCGCCAAAAAGTTTTTTTTTTTTTTCAGTAAGATGGCTCCAGTAGCACTTACTTCTCTTTAACTTCATTTAAAACAACTTTGTTAGATTGTATTGTGATGGCTGTTATATCAACATGCATTAAAAAACTTATCAAAATTGGTGAAATTTTGTGCAGCCATTTTAATATTGAAAATGGAAGAAAATAAGCAGTATTTTCAGCATATTATGCTTCATTACTTCGAGAAAGGTAATAACACAACTGAAACACACACACAAAAAAGATATGTACAGTGTACGGAAAAAGTGCTGTGACTAATCGAATGTCTTGAAAGTGGTTTTCAAAGTTTCATGTTGGAGATTTCTTGCTGGACAATGCTCCATAATTGGGTAGACCAGTTAAAGTTTATAGTGATCAAATTGAGGCATTGAGAACAATCAACGTTATACCACACAGGAGATAGCCAACATAAAAATATACAAATCAATAAAGTTACTGGTGAAAATTAAAAATATGTCTTTCATATTATGGAAAAAACTAAATGGACTTTTTGTAAGTCATAGCTGTCATTAAGAAGCCCCGGGGGAGTTTCCCTGTGGGATGCACACTACTGGAGTGGATTATGCAAAGATAAGTTTCTCAGGCTGTGTCTGAGAGGGGGCAGCACATCAGCAGGACCAAAGCTTTTACTTTTTAAGGGGCAAGTTCATCCTGGATTTGGGATGGAAGAGCCAGTTGCTCTTAAAATGCTCTCAAAGGGAACTGACAGGCAAACTTAGATTATGCAGTGTCCTTGCAAACCAGAAGCTCTGAAGTCCTGTTGCCTGCGCCCTGTGGTCAAAGTCAGTCCAGACTCTGTAGAAAGCTAGTCTTTGTACCCTCTGGCATGATACAAACCATAACATTCAACAGGGAGAGCACCAGGCATGCTACCAGGGGGTGTTTTGAGCATCATATGCTTTTTTAATCCATGGATTAAATACACAAGTAAAATAGAAAATATGAAATTAGGAATTTACCCAAGTCTTTCACTGGAAAGAAAATAAAGTCTTCTAAGAATCTGCTGATTTTCATTTCATCACCAAATATATATTAAATGATATCAATGTGCTAGGTATTATATTATGCTGGAGACACTGCAGTGAACAAATCAAAGTTTCTGCTCTCACAAAACACACATCCCAGAATTTACAAATGAAACCAACCAGTGTGAGTCTGATAAAACCATGCATCAATCTAAAGAACTGTATTCAAAATAGCAAGAGTATTATTGAAGACATGCATGCCAATATATAAACATCTTCCAAGTGGTTTCCCAAAGGTGTTCTTACACTCACCAGACCCACAGCCTGCCTGGCCCCCCTCTCCCCTCCTTCCAGTGCATCTTCTTCTCACTTCCCTAGGAGGCCCTCATGTAACCACATGAGAAGCCTCCAGTGATGGGGGTTTGATGAACTGTTTCTTATACGGAATAAAGAAAAGCACTTTGCTGCAAGTCACAGAGTGACTAGAACAGAGTTCATGTGAACCATATTTCTTTTCACACCATTATTGTTAATTCAGTAGATTTCAGAGCTTTCATGTCTATAGATTACTTAAACATGGTTTAAATAATCACACAAACATGATTATTTAATATTTTTTCAAGCACACAAAAATGATTATTTAATATTTCTTTGTTAATGCCCCCTAAAAAATACCCACAAACTACCCATTCATAAATCACCCCATTCATATCAACAGATGTAGATTTATACTCACAACAGAGAACTACAGGTCTCAATCCCTTTCATGCTGAGGTCTCCAATAGATAGAATGGCTGATTCTGTTTAATGAATTTAGTAAAGTTTTAGTGTTCTTCTCAGCCAGATAGCTTTACTAGAATTGTCATTATACATCATATACGATTTCAGTTTTACAAATATTTGGACACAATTTTAAAACCAAAACCTGGAGATATGGAGACCAATTTAATAACATGTATTAAAATAAATACTGATGCATAATGTGGACACTTGACACAGATACCCAAGTTTTTATGCAGTAAAGAAGAAATGTAAAAATTACCAGATTATATAGTTTATGATAAAAAGTATTCATGTTTATTTTCTTTGTTGTTATAGTTGAACAGATAAGGAAAAATTAATTCATTATCTGCTTTTAAGAATTACAAAAATAATTCAGATCAATCTCAGCTAATACCATAACAATTCAAATAACAATTCTGACATGGCCTCTTAAAAGGTAGAGAAACAAATTTTCCACAATTCGATTGTGTACAATTTCCATTCAAGTCTATTGGCAGCAAAGCCAGAGCTGAGGAGAAGTGTGTGAATTGGGCTGCAGCTACCCTGAGGCAATTGTTCAAGTCTGTGGCAGAACTCCACAGTATTTCAGAGGGGTGTGCATGTGTGTGTGTGAGATACATTTTTTTCCTAAAAAAGAAAATATTTACCTCATGCTTACATTTAAAAAATAATTACTGAGCAAGTTTATAATCCATGAAAATCACTAATTGCAAAGATACATTAAGTAACTTTACTCCAATAGTTTTTCTTTCACCCGTGTGAAACCAGAGAGCTAGTACCAGAAATCAATGACTAGATGCCTACCAGAGTAATTTCATAAAACTGTTTAAATGCATCACTGGAATAATTACAGTATTTTACTGTCATTTAAATTTTTACTATTTTGCCCATTTCTCATTTAAGAATAATTACTTGATTTGTACTATAAAGCACAGACTCTAATCAATAAAACACTCCAAAATTTTAGCTTATCTATAATTTGGACAAATTCATGGTATCTTAACTGTTTCTAGAAAAGCATTTTACACCCTGGTTCACTAACTTTGTACCCTCAAATTGGGCATTTGGCATACATCTATTAGGGACTCAAAAGTTGTTAAGCATGGGAACGAAAGTTTATAAGATAGTTTGGCAGTTTCTTACAAAACTAAACATATTCTTCGTATAAGATCCAATAATCATGTTCCTTGGCTATACCCAAATAAACTGAAAACTTACATCCACACAAAACCTGCATACAAATGTCTGTAGCAACTTTATTCATACTTGTCTAAACTTGGAAGTAACTCAGAGGTCCTTCATTAGGTGAATGGGTTACTGTGCTATATCCAGACACTGCAATACTATTCAGTGCAAAATAGAAATGAGCTCTCAAGCCACAAAAACATATGGAATAACCCTAAATGCATATGGCTACGTGAAAGAAGCCAATCTGAAAAAGTACATGACACCCGTGAAAAGGCAAAACTAAGGAAAGAGTAAAGAGATCAGAGCTTGCCAGTGGGGAAGAAAGGGATGAATTAAGTGGAAAACGGGATTTTTCGTAAAACTCTTCTGGATCACGCTATAATGATAGATGAACATCACTATACATTTATCAAAATCCACGGAATTTATAACACAAAGAGCTCTAATGTAAAGTATGGTCTTTAGTTAATGATGTATCAGGATTAATCTATACATTATATCAAATGTACTACAATAATATATGAGGTCAATAACAAGGGAAACTGGAGGTGAGAGGATTTATATGAGAACTATGTACATTACATTCAATTTTTCTGTAAACTGTTCCCCCAGAATAATAAAGCCTACTGATTAAAAAATTGAGTAGTATGGACATTTTGATGATGTTAATTCTTCTAATCCATGAACGCGGTATATGTTTTCATTTGTTTGTGTCTTCCTTAATTTCTTTCTTCAGTGTTGTATAGTTTTCTGAGTACAGGTCTTTTACCTCCTTGGATCAAGAAACCATGGTACACTTACGCAATGAAATTCTTTGCAGCAGAAAGAAACAAGGAGCTCCTACCCTTTGTGACAGCATGGATGGAACTGGTGAGCATTATGCTAAATGAAAGAAGCCAGGCAATGAAAGACAAATACCATATGATCTCACCATTAACAGGAACCTCATCAACAAAGTGAACAAGCAAGCAAAGTACAGCCAAAGACATTAAAATTGAGGACAGACTGACAGTGATCAAAAGGGAGAGAGGAGAGGATAATGGGAGAAAAGAATGAAGGGTTTACAGGAACAATCATAAAGGACATTCGGACAATAACGAGGGGGCTAGAAAGGGGGGAGGGAGGCAGGGAGGGCTGGGTGGTGGGGAGGGGTGGGGGAAAAGGCAGAAAACTGTACTTGAACAACAACAAGAATAAAATATAAAAAAATAAAACATAAAAATAAAATAAATAAATAAAAATTGAAAAAAAATATAAAGTTGTTAAAGGAAGATGTACTGAAATAAAAGAGGAATCTTTACTGAGCCGAGGATCAAAAGAACATTCACCACATCCTAATGACCTGAAGGGCCTCCCTATTCTAGGAATGTTCCCTCACCTGTAGAGGCCTTTTCCAGGTTGTAGTTCATCTACCTACAAAGAGGATGGAAGTTCATTTCCTAAAGTGAAAAAGGCAAATTCTACAGAGAGCTAAAACAGCATCCAGAAGGAAGGAAATCAAGGAAAGGGGGGGTACTGAATTTACTAGCAAATATCTTTTAGGCTCAACAAGAAACCTATATATGAATTGCAGTCAGTCACCTCTGACTCAGGAGGTTAATCAGCAGGCTCATTACCAGGAATCCCTAATTAACTTCTGTGAGGGGAATTTCCAGCTAACTGGTGTTGACTCTAACAGCAAACCCTCCTTCCCACACACACATCTGTTAATACACTATTGTAAAAGTTCAGGGTGGTTATTATGGAGTTGTCACAGGCCCATTAATTATCCACTATACTGTATTTAGCTTTACTTGGGTAAATCTTTTTTAATTATCCAGCCTGCACTTACAAAGCATCATTATTTAACATGCTCCCAACTCTGTTTATATTTATGCCTTTTCCAATAGCTCATTAAATAGAGTTCTTAAACCAGTACTATCAGAATCTTTAGTGAGAACCAGCCAAGCCCACTAAAAGTGCTTTTATTTCATCCCTTCACAGCACAGCATTTTAAATTTCTAAATATTTTTCAAGTCCCCCTCCACTTCTTCTTTTCTCTGTCTCTAAAGCATGCAGGAGGCTTCCTTTTCCATTATTTCCAGACTGTGAGTCAATCTTCCCCACTACTACCACACAATTGAGAATACATTTCTGAAGGTGTATTCACCCCAAGTCTCTATTCACCAACAGAGTCATGTCCAGAATCTGGAGGAAATCACCCAAGGCTCTGGTTGGTTTGGTCCCAAAATCACAACTTGCCTGCTAACATTCTTTCCCTCACAACTTCCACTTCAGTCCTTTATAGAACACAGCATAAAGTACCTCTGTCCTTATTCTTTCTGCATGAAAGTCTCTTAGGTCACGTTACTCCCTCCTAAAACTTTCCAGACAGATGTCCCCCATCCCTACCCTGCTCTCCTAAACAATTTTGTTCCTGCCACTGTTAATGAGGCTTGACCCTTTGAGGTATAAACAGGTATAAGTGAGGGACAGGAGTGCATGTCATGAATCTTAGTGGGCTCAGAACCTGCAAACAGTGAATGTTTGGTAAATATGTATTACATAAATGAATGAAGGCATTTTCACTCCAGACTCTCTGAGTTTAATTACATCATCTCTGATTTTTCCAGCTTACCCTAACCTACATAACCACATGATCAGGCAAATACATAAAAGAAAATCATGCAAAAAATAAGAGCAGTATAGATATACATGTTTCTTTTAGCATATATGTAACGAGATAAAATAGCCAGTAAATCAGAACCCATTTAATGTTATAAACATTAAAAACATTACAGAATTACTCAAGTCTCTCTGGAAAAACTATACTTTACAAAGATGCCATTGAATTAAAAAGAAAAATATTACATATTTTTTTATGGAATGCCACCAAAAAGTTATACTAAGACTGCAGATGGAAAGCCCTTCCAAAGCAAATCATACCCACTTTGGAGGAACATCTTTTAAATAGGCACAGGGCAATTCTTTGACTTTTAGAAAAGAACATTTAGAAGACTGATTCTAAAATTTTCAATTGTGTGCATTTAAGAATGAATTTCTAGCAATTGAATATACTGGACTATCATGGAGTTGATTCTCTGAGATAGGTCTTAGGAGTTGAATTTGAATTTATGTCACATAGATGTAAATCCTGCTGGTCTCAGAGGGAAACATGTGACTGAAAGAGGGGCTCTGCCTTGCATGCTTGTGGATGAATTCTTAATTCATAAACAGATGTGGGGTAGAATGATAGTTTATGTAAAGCATGACTGCATGCAATCTGAGGATATAAATATGGGTTAATTACATACTATTCATATGAGAGTAGAGCCTACTTAATATTCTTTAGTGTCATGAATTCCCAATGGAAATAAGATGCATTTTTATCAGTAGGTATCAAAAGAAAGTGATACATTATGGATAAAATTAATCCACAATTTTTGCATTTGAAGTTTGGTATAAAATATCAATCCCCTGAGTAGTTTATTAGAAATATAGCCCATAAAACATGAATATTGTTACCCAAGTAGATATTCAATGAGATATATAAAAAGAGTTAATATGCTCCATTTACATATCATGTTTCATAGAATTATAGATCTGGAAGGGTCTTTAGATTATAGGATGTCTCTCACCACCATTTTATAGTTAAGAAGCTACAGTGGATTCTGATGTCCCTTCGTCAGGTGCACCTCTCCCTTTCCTGGTAGTCAGAGGAAAACCCCATCATTGGTCCTAACGAAGTCCCATTGATATCACAGAAAAAATTGAAAACTGAAAACTCATTGCATTTTTCAATTGAAAACTCAATTGCAGTTTTCAGCACAAGTGCCATCTGAAAGGTCGGGAAATGCTTCTCCAGGTGATTCTCTAAGATTTCTCATTGAAAAAGTGGGAAAGGCACAAGATTTGGAAGCTGAAGTCATAAATATGAGTGCAGACACTTACTGCTTAATAGCTGTGTGCACTTGGGCAAGTCTCCTGCCTTCTCTGAACCTCAGTCATTTCATCTTCAAATGGTAACAAAAATATATTTACCTTGAGAGGCAGATGGCAAGATTGGATAGATTAGTATGAGTGAATGTGCTTGGCTAACTACAATGGCACTTACAAAAATTTAGTCTGTACTGTCATCATTAAATACTATTTATTAAACCACCAAATAAGCTCAGTATGCCATTAGGCCTTAAGCAGAGCAGGAAAGGGGGAAGAAAAGAGCTTTACTCACATTGAGGGTTTTATCTCTCAAGAGTCTGTTTTTATCAGTAGGTAATCTTACATGCAAAATCCATCGAGTCAACCTGACTCAGCAGTGAAACTATTTGCTGTGCTTTCCCTGGTAACTTCTAGCAAAGTTTTGTCTTAGTGCTTTGAAACAATTTACTTTGGATTTCTGTAGGGGACTGGTTTGTTTTGGTCTGGCAAATGAGACTCAGCTCTGTATGGAAAGCCTACAGAAGTGAAGTGGTGGGCAGGAGCCAGACCTTCTAACTGAATTTTCCCTTGGGAATCAGGCCTAGAAAATGCACACAGACTGTTATGGCTTGCTCTTGCTAAAACTCCATCACCCTGGTCTGAAACAATAAATGTTTATTGCCTACCCTCAAGGTAATTTCCAAAGCCTGTGTGAATTTTCCCAAGGACAGAGCTAATCAGCTCACCACCTTTCCCCTCTGTATGTTATTTTAATTTCCTTGATTGTACCTAAAATGTAGACAGTAATATTCTATGTAATAGATAATAAATCCTTCTTTAATGTAAGACCCAAGAAAAACAATAAAAGCCTGTCTAGGCAAGGGTTGGGGCATTCTCCTCTTGAGAGAGTGGCCATGCCGTCCCTTTTTCTCCACAGGATTGCTGTAGCCTCTGCGTTTATTCTCATCTTCAGTCACAACAGCTGTACTCTGCTGGCCAGAGTCCACCACAGATTTCCCTCTTCTTCCTTTTGAGGAACTGAGCTCTAACACTATCTAGAGCAGCTCTGTACAATAGAAAAATAATTCAATCCATATATGGAATTTTAATTTTCTGGTACTCCCATTTCGAAGATAAAAAAAGCAAAATTAATTTTAATAATGTATGTTTCTTAACCCAATATATCCAAAATATTGCCCTGGCTGGCATAGCTCGGTGGATTGAGTGCGGGCCTGTGAACCAAAGGACCGTGGTTCGATTCCCAGTCAGGGAACATGCCTGGGTTGCAGGCCAGTTCCCAGCGGGGGACACACGAGAGGCAACCATACATTGATATTTCTCTCCCTCTCCCTTTCCCTTCCCCTCTAAAGATAAATAAAAACTTTAAAAATATTAAAAAATACCCTTATTAGTTGTTGTCCATGTATCCTTTATATTTGTTCCTCTAAATCCCTCTCCTATTTCCCCTGAAATTCTCTAAATCCCTCCCCTATTTCCCCTGAAATTCTCTCAGGAGGGAGGGGAGGAGCACAGGGCGGTGGGATGGGATGGGAGTAATAGACAGAAAACTGTACTCGAAAAATAAAAAAAAAGACTGTAAAGATAGCCCTCTAAAAATATTTTAAAATATTATTGATTCAACATGTAATTAATATACAAATTATCAAAAAGGCATTTACTATCCTCCCCTCTTTTTTTCCTAACATAAGTCCTCAAAGTCCTTTAGGTATTTCACACTTACAACACACTTTAATTGAGAATAGCCACATTTCACATGCTCAATAGCCATATGTAGATAGCTGCTACCATATCGAAAAACGATGCAGGTCGAGAGGCTGTCAGGATGACCGTGCCTACTGATAGACCAAATATAAAAATTAACTTAGTAACTCTCCATGGAAACACTTAAGAACACTAAAGGAAATAATCACATCCTAGCACATAGAGGAAGAGCCCTAGCAACAAAAGTGACAGCATAGCGACACCAGCTGTTGTACAAAAGGGAAATTAGAAAACTACTACTTTGAAAAGCACTGCTGGGAAGGTCATCTTTTTCTATTTTATTTAGCACAAAATAAGAAAACTACACAAATATACATTTTATTAGGCACCTTTTTATTAACTCTTCATTCTATAATACAAACACATTTTTGTCACACTGTTTAATGTTAATATTTCTCACTTAGGAGGATAAATGATACAGTATGATTTCAGGATGAACCATCATATTTTTTCTCATGGTATGGTCTGCCTTTTTGGCCTTATGGGTTACTGTGAGGAGCTGAATTGCATGGAGCAGGGTGGGGATTAGAAATCCTCCCATATTATTTCGTGAAAAATATCGTGCCAACACTTGACGAGGGCCTGCTCTTGCAGACCTAAAGGCCTAGTAATATTTTCTTCTATTCTTCCCTTAGTTCCTTTTTCTCAATGTAGATACAGAGCCTCCTTGATCTATCAGACTAAATACAAGGGTGAGGGATGCTCAGCTGCCTGACCTCGTGCTCCACTAACCCTCACACCCAATGGTAGAACGGCCTTTATGCATTCTCATGGCGGCTTCTTTTTTCAGAAAAACATAAATGAGAATGCCACAACCAGTTCAGCTTTACCTCTCTGAGCAAAGACTTCAATCCTTATGTCTTGGTAAGAGCTGCCAGACCTGCAGTACTCCCCTCATTCTCTATCCTTGGTGTCTGGTTTCTCTGAACTGGATACTTTTCTTAGTGCCCACCTACATTGAGAAGGTCTGGTCTTCCTCTCACCACCAACAGTCTACTCAATCCCAATTGACAGAACAGTACAAGGTCTCAGTACAGTGTAAGACTGTGAGGTGAGCAGTTGACATGGTGGGTTATTTTTCTACAGATCAGCTGTGAACAATAAAACCATAAAGTCATAGATTTTTAATTAAAAATTACTAAAATCTTTCATTTTCTTTACCAATGGGAGATGTCATAGTTTTCCTTATAGCGTTGTCTGTGAGAAGGTTCCTTTGTGTGTATGTGTGTCTACCTGCTACAGTTTCTAAGCACCAGCCCTTGCACCATACTGGGTGATCTAACTTTGGTGAAAACGCCAGTTAAAATGTCAGGATCAGCCATATTTTCTATTAATGTCCAGCACAATAAGCCTACCCTCACCATTGCAGTTAAAATGCATTGCTCCCTTTTCTATAGCAGAGTAGATGCTACTCTGCTTCTCAAACTTTAACATTTGTCTGTTTTATGCTAGTGAGGTCCTCACTAATTTCCTTGAGCATCCTTATAACCAGTGTTTTGAACTCTGCAGCTGATTGATTGCTTATCTCCATTTTGTTTAGTTCTTTTTCTGGTGTTTTGATCTGTTCTTTCAATTGGGCCATGTTCCTTTGTCTCCTCCTTTTGGCCGCCTCCCTTTGTTTCTATGGACTAGGTAGAGCTTCCGTGACTGCCTGTTTTGGTAGTGTGGCATAATGTAGTAGGTGTCCTGTACAGTCCAGTGGCACAACCTCTCCTATCACTCAAGCTGGGTACTCAAAGTGCACCCTTCATGTGGGCTGAATACACCCTCCTCTTGTAGTTGAGCCTTAGTTGCCATCAGCAATTCAATAGGAGGAATTTACCCTGGCCAGTGACATGAAACAACTTGCTGTGACCACATAACACCAACATCCACCCTCCATGGAGGATCAGCTCTGCAGGGGCAGAATGGTGGTGTTCTGAAGTTGTCTGTAGCTGTCCAAAGGTGCACAGGTTCTCGGTTTTCCTGGGTGGTGCAGACTAAGGTCAGCTTCCACTTGTGTTTTGCCTTAGGCCACTCTGCCTGGTCTATAAAGCAATCTGAGATGGCTTCTACTTGTGTTGGGCTTTGAGATTCTCAGGTGAAGCGAAGATGTGAATCTAGGCTGGCTGCTGCTAATGCTAGGTCTGGGGCCACTTAGCAAGAGTTATGGAGGCTGGATGCTCACTGAGATCAGCGGTTACTTGTTTGAGAAGATTTAGAAAGTTGTGAAGCATGATCCAAGATTAGCCATTCACATGGAAAAGTCCCTGTTAACAGCCTGGGTAGCCCATAAGTTGGGTGGGAATGAGTCTCAGGGTATCTCAGGGACAGGGCAAATAGTTAGTTAGGTTGATGGAGTCTCCGATATGGCACCTGCATGACGGCTCTGTGACTCTGTGGGAGAAGCAGTCAGAAACAAAGAATTCACTAATTGAAAAAAAAAGAACAATTTATAGGAAATCAACAGTAGAGTAGATGAAACTGAGAATCAGATCAATGATTTGGAACATAATGAAGGAACAACAACCAATCAGAACAAGAAGGAAAAATAATTCAAAAAAAATAAGGATAGTGTAAGCAGCCTCTGGGATAACTTCAAGTGTTCCAACAGTGGCATCATAGGGGTGCCAGAAGAAGAGGAGAAAGAGGAAGAAAGTGGAAATTCATTTGAAAAAATAATGAAAGAAATCTTCCCTAATTTGATGAAGGACATAGACATACAAGGCCAGGAAGCACAGAGAGTCCCAAAGAAGATGAAAGCAAACAGGACTACTCCAAGACACACCATAATTAAAATGTCAAAGGTTAAAGATAGAGAGAGAATCTTACAAGCAGGGAGGGAAGAGAAGTTAGTTACACACATGGGAGTTCCCATAAGACTGTCAGGTGATTTCTCCAAAGAAATTTTGCAGGCTAGAAAGGATTGGCAAGAAGTATTCAAAGTGATGAAGAGCAAGGATCTACAACCTAGATTACTCTATTCAGCAAAGCTATCATTTAAAATGGAAGGGCAGCTAAAGTGCTTCCTAGACAAGATAAAGCTAAAGAAGCTCACCATCACCAAATCATTATTATAAGTAATGTTGAAAAGACTTATTTAAGAAAAAGAAGAAAATCAAAACTATAAACATTAAAATGGCAATAAATGTAGAACTATCAACAATTAAATCTAAAAAACAAACTAAGTAAACAAGCAGAACAAAAACAGAACCATAGATATGGAGAACATTAGAATGGTGGCCAGTGGTGACAGGAGTCTGGGGGAATGGGGGAAAAGGTGAAGGGAAAATTGGTAGTCAGAGAATAGGCAGAGGAATGTTAAGAGCAAGTATAAGAAATGGAGTTGCCAAAGAACTTATATGCATGACCCATGGACATGAACAAAAGAGGTGGGATTGCTCGAGAGAATAGGGGGTGCTTGATGGAGAGGGGCAAAGGGGGAAAAATTGGGACAGCTGTAATAGCATAGTCAATAAAAATAATATAAAATAAAATAAGTAAAAATTTAAAAATCCACAGGCTGGCAAAAAAGATTTTAATATGTGTACTAATCCCCTAGAGATTGTGTTCAAATGGAAATTGTGATTCAGTAGGTTTGGGGTGGTCCTGAGAATCTGCATTTATGAGACACATCCAGGAGACGCTGATACAGATGGATGAAAATCGTTCTTTGAGTTGTAAGGCAGTAGCTCCACTCTTAGCATGTCATCACAGACAGATCTGTGGGTGTGAACATGACTTTCCTCCTTTCCTAGACAGTGAGAGCATATTTTGTTTTAAACATGTTCCTTACTATGATTTTAAGCTGATGTGTTGTGGAATCCACAATTAAAAGATTGTCATTGATCACTTATTTTTGTCATGCTTTCTCAGCAACCTATTAGAGTAACCAAGCAGTAATTTAGACAGTGAGCTACTAATAAATTTGCACATATTAACAGTAGTTGAGTAAGCACCTGCCTTCAGTCAAAGCCCTTTGCCCTTTCTGCAATGGAATGAGAAACTGGCCTCCAGTCTTAGGCCTTACTAGCAATAGCTGACCAGGTGGAAATTATATATAATTAGAACATAAATGAAACAAATTTCCCTTTAGTTTTACATTTTGAAGCATGAGCATCAAGATTTGTTTTTGTGAAGGCCTTGAATTCAGATTCTTAGCTATATTTATTGTACTATTAATAAGGCTGTTTTTGCCTTCACTTGAATTCCCATTTATGATGACATGCCTTGCTTAGCCTTGCTCCTCTTGCCTCTGACTTCTTGCCTCCTTCTGATCTGTGTGATAACAGAGGACCCTCAGGTCAAACACCCTCAGACTGCAGACCCCACTGGTGCCCTAATGTCAAGTTGATCCCATAAACTGACCATTACTACCACAACTTAAGTCATGCTTTCTTTGCCCCTAGAACAAACTCATATAATGGAAGCTTGGCCTGACAGTTGAAGTCATACTTTATGCTTCGCTATGGTTGGTTTTACAATGGGGTCAAAACAATTATCCCACTTCTATACAAGAGATTGAAAATCACCCTCTACTTATGGGATTAAGTTCTCCATTTTTGTTAGTTTCATTATTGGCCAAAATTTTCCAGCTAATAAATGCATGCCTATCTACAACACCCCAATCTTCTATTACTATATCAGAGAATGGGACTCATAGATTGCCGGGTATCTAGACATGCTTCCTCAATAAAAACTTCAGATCCCCCCTTAGTCATTTAATTTTAAACTTCTTTTAAAGAAGATAAATATTGTATTTTTAAATAAGTGTAACTATTAATTACTCTTCAGAAGTACAAACACAGCTAATATTTATGCTATCATTAAGATAGTGTTGTGCTACCTGCTCCTGTCTAGAACTCAATTTTTCTTTTTTTAATTTATTTTTTAATTTAATTATTGTTCAAGTACAGTTTTCTGTCTTTTACTCCCATCCCAGCTCATCCCCCCAGTGCTCCCCACTTCCCTCTCATTCCCCACCCCCAGGTTTTTGTCCATGTGTTCTTTATACTTGTTCCTGTGAATCCTTCCCCTTTTCCCCTGAAATTCTCTCCCCTCTCCCCTCTGGTCCCTGTCAGCCTGTTATGTATTTCAGTGTGTTTGTTTATATTTTGCTTGCTTGTTTGTTTTGTTGTTTAGCTTCCAGTTAAAGGTGAAATCATATAGTAGTTTTCTTTCACTGCCTGGCTTATTTCACTCAGCATAATGCTTTCCAGTTCCATCCATGTTGTTGCAAAGGGTAGGAGCTCCTTTTTTCTTTCTGCTGCATAGAATTCCATTGTGTAAATGTACCATAGTTTTTTGATCCATTCGTTTACCGATGGGCACTTAGGTTACTTCCAACTCGTAGCTATTGTAAAGTGTGCTGCTATGAACATTGGGGTGCATAGTTTCTCTTGGATTGATGTTTCAGGGTTCTTAAGATATACTACTAACAGTGGAATTGCTGGGTCAAAAGCATATTCGTTTTTAGTTTTCTTAGAAAATTCCATTCTGTTTTCCATAATGGTTGTACCAGTCTGCAATGCCACCTAGTGAACTAGGGTTCCCTTTTCCCCACAAATTCTCCAACATTTGTTGTTTCTTGCATTGTTTATGATGGCCATTCTGACCAGTGTAAAGTGGTGTCTCATTGTGGTTTTAATTTGCATCTCTATGATAGCTAGTGATATTGAGCATCTTTTCATGTGTCTCTGGATCATCTGTATGTCCTCCTTGGAGAAGTGTCTGTTCAAGTCCTTTGCCCACTTTTTAACTGGGTTGCTTGTCTTCTTGAAGTGGAGTCATGTGAGTTCTTTGTATATTTTGGAGATTAAATCTTTGTCTGAGGTATTACTGGCAAATATGTTTTCCCATATGGTTGGTTCTCTTTTTATCTTAATTTGTTTATTCTTTCCTTTATATCCCTTGCTCTAGGGGACATATCAGTAAAAATGTTGCTGCGTGAAATATCTGAGATTTTCCTGCCAATGTTCTCCTCTAAGATTTTAATGGTGTCACGGCTTATATTCAAGTCTTTTAACCACCTTGAATTTATTTTGGTGTATGGTGTAACTTGAGCACCAACTTACACCATAGAACTCCATTTTTCAAACCATAAACAATCAAGTAAATCAGGAGAATTCTCCTAGGACATCTGTGACTGCTACTTTTAATAGTAGTACATCCCCTGGAAAAATGAAATCCTATGATGTGAACTTCCTAATTTATGTTATAATAACAGACCTAAGTATTGTAAATCACTTTAGAGAGTCTTCTGGAACTGTCCTATATTTTAAAAAATGGCTGTCATTAATTTTACTTTTGTAAAACAGGAAATTATTTGAGGAGCCAAAAATCTATCCTGCATTCCTAAAGGATCATTTCCTCACTGTTATGTTGTACTGATACAGTGATTATGCCACGTGAACTAATGATGGACATTATGGAAACTATTTAGATACTGTTACTGCTAAAAAAAAAAAACTACCTTTCTTTTGGTTAGTGACTCTCTGCTACAGAAAAAAGACATGAAAAGTAAAGATTTCAGCCCCAAACTAATATTATTATTCATGACTATTATCGAAGCTACAAAAAAGAATTCAAACTGCATTTTACATGGATGAAATCTCCCAGATTTGTGGTTCAGAAAGGTGACTTTGTCCTTTTTAAATAGAATTTACTTGATGGGAAGTCAAATCAAAGTCATCTCAACTCTTTTTAGTCTCCAATTGAATATAGATTCTACTTTTTTCTATATATGTGTGATTTTCTGTTTGATTAATTCTACCCAGTTCACACATTTCCCACTGCTGTTTATATAAAGGACTCCCTTGACAGGAAAATAGGGCAATGCACACATTAAACAAACAAAGTAGAACTGAGTCAAACAGCCTACCTATGAATCATGAAGATGAGAAAATAGTTGACATGCTGCAGATCATTTCAAAACAAATACTTTCTCTTTCAATTTAAAAATCTAAAATGTTGTCATGAGGTTGAAAATTGTTCAGCTTCAGGACAGGTCTCTCATATCCTAGAGATCCAGGCAATTCTCATCGAGAAAGGGTAATGTTTCATTCACTTCTTCTGGCTGAGTGTAACATATCCCAATTCTTTAACAAGTACAGCCTTGAATACAGGATTTTTGTAAGGAGGTCAAATTTGATTTCTAGCTCATTGGATCAGTGACAGTGTGGACAAGCTTTTAATTTCAAAGCAAATCTGGCTCTGACAACAGCTTTCTTGTTGACATAATGGATCTTTCTTTTTAAGCCTGTGAAGCATTGTTTCCAGTTGCTAATCGTAGCAAGCCAGATGTGCATATCTTTCTACATGAACTATAGACCACCATTTTGGCTTTTCATTCTATATAGTATATGTCTTACAATTCGTGAAATGTTAACACTTTTACCATCGGCTTCAAATACTTAGGTTTTTGTAAAAATGATTTCATTACATTATACCTAAAATTCAAAATGACACAAAATAAGGTGCATTATACACATAAGGGTTAGATTCTGTCTTCACTTATAAATAATGCCAGCTCCTGGGGATTAGATACCAATATCACCAAATCTGAAAAATCCTTCATAGATTCCCCTTTGACTTACATAGACAGAAGAATGCTGTAACAGTGGCCTTAGAAAAATATATACAAACTTCCTGGTTTATATACTTGGGAACTGAGCAAGCAAAAATAATTTATACTAATTTCAGGATCAGAATTTAGAGCTGCAAAAACCCGTGGATATTATTATTATTTTTGACCAATCATATCACACAGATTTAAAAAAAAAGAACCAGAAGAAGGAAACCAAAAAAAGATCTAAATTGTGTGGGACACTAAAAGCTGTGGTATTTCATCTTCCATGTTGTTACATGTAAGTAAGTCAGAGCATTTAGGTGACCTATCTGGACTGTGAATCGCAGAGCTTCCAAATCATCTCTTCTGACTCCTCATTTAGTCTGGTTCCCCATTGGACAGCTGCCTCTTTAAATAAGATCCATCACTGATATTCTAATTATGGTGCTTTCCCTTTATCTTAGGGTTAGGAAAGACTACTCCTTGCCACAAGGGAATATCTGGAGTGATTTGTTTCCATTTCAACCCCTCGTTTATTTCCCGTGCAATCAGTAATCTGTACCAGTTCTATACATATACTAGATTTGGAACTAATGTTTTGTGGGGCTGGGGGTAATAGGAGGAGCTACACTACTAAATTTCTTTGAGTAGTCAAACACAAGTACCCAGAATACCCGAAATAACTCTGTACATAAGTATATTCTCAGATAATCAAGTATAGGTAAGAATTAAAGAAAAAAATATCTATCCACAAGCTCCCCCTCTCTGGCATTTCTATCTGCAAAATCAGGAATGCCAAATTTGGTTTCTAGAGGCATTTCTCTCAGAGGCTAACTGGTATTTTGTAAAATTTAGTGCCACTTTCCTAATACTAGTAATCTAAAAAAAAGAGTTGGGTGCCCTGTCCTATTCTTTCTAGATAACATTGCACCTTTTCTTTTTTTTTAATATTTTATTTATTTATTTTTAGAGAGAGGGGAAGGAAAGGAGAAAGAGTGGCAGAGAAACATCAATGTGTGGTTGCCTCTCATGTGTCCCCCACTGGAGACCTGGCCCGAAACCCAGGCATGTGCCCCAAATGGGAATCGAACTGGCAACCCTTTGCTTCATAGGCCCACGCTGAATCCACTGAGCCACACCAACCAGGGCAACATTGCACTTTTTCTGATTCACTGTACCATAAGAAACTCAAGACGCAACTGAGTAGAACATTCAGCTACACTCCCATAAAAAAAAATGAATAATGCNAACATCAATGTGTGGTTGCCTCTCATGTGTCCCCCACTGGAGACCTGGCCCGAAACCCAGGCATGTGCCCCAAATGGGAATCGAACTGGCAACCCTTTGCTTCATAGGCCCACGCTGAATCCACTGAGCCACACCAACCAGGGCAACATTGCACTTTTTCTGATTCACTGTACCATAAGAAACTCAAGACGCAACTGAGTAGCACATTCAGCTACACTCCCATAAAAAAATGAATAATGCCTGGGTTTCATTGACAGATCAGTAAACATTCATTGGGCATGTATTCCTATGTGTGTACGTTCCCCACCCACTAGAATAATGTGTTGAGGACTTGCCATGGTCCTCCCTTCTGACCAGCCATGCCAACAGTTACAAAGACACAATTATTTAGCTGGAAGGAAGTCACTTACTGTGGTCATTAAAATGATGCAATGCCATTCAAAAGAGTATTTTCTGTGGAGAATTACCAGATGTATTTTCCCCTGAAATCCATCTGTATATTACAACTATTTTATAAGGTTACACCTGGTAAGCAATTTC
Source organism: Sturnira hondurensis (assembly GCF_014824575.4). Lineage (NCBI taxonomy): Eukaryota > Metazoa > Chordata > Mammalia > Chiroptera > Phyllostomidae > Sturnira > Sturnira hondurensis. The sequence continues at coordinate 111,914 of NW_028092711.1, read as the reverse complement.
TCATGACTAGTACCATACTGTACCTTATATCTGATAATTCTTGGTTTTACTTCCATGGACCTAGTTAGTGTACCAGGCAAATTCTAAAGCGAGTAAAAGGAATGTGCTAGTCTGGTTAGCCAGCAAGTCCATATAAAGGGGCTCATTCTGGTTATGTTACTCAGTGACTGGTACAATTTAAATTCATAGATAGACTATTTCATTCAAACTATAAAATATGAAGCATTTTTAATAGCAGGTTGTGTCTTTGGATATTCAGACACTAAGGAATTTTCTGTAAGTGACTGAGCAAAGACCTTCAAAGCCGCTGACCCAAAGATTGGTCGACATTGTTCAAAAATGATAGCATACATTTGTATAGATACTACTTTCAGCTGCTCCGTGGAGGTATTCTACAATATGTTGGAAGGCAAACAGTATATTGTTCAAATGAATGGAAAAATATAACCTTTGTACTTGTAATTGCAAAAATATTGAAATATACCACATAGATTTATGCATAAATTATTCCAGCTCATACAGAAACCCAAGTTAATACTCAGAGGACTATCTGATTATAGGTGGATTTATATCTTAGGTAAGTCAGAGATTTAAATACCAAGCCCAATACTCAAGGATATTGCACAGATTTTTGATAATCCACTCAAGATATTGGGTTCATAAACCAATGAATAGATTTCAAAATGACATGACTCTAGTATTTCAAACAAACTGCTACTTCTTCATTCCTGAATAAACAAAGGTTAGTCCACTACTTTTGGAGCAGCATATAATAATAGAAGCTGTCAAAATCTCAGGACTGGAAGATGATCTTATTCAGCCCTCTTTATGGTATTAAAGTCTCTTCTGAAACTCTGCCTACAATTTTCCAAACAATACTTAGACACTTAAGTGAGAGAAAACTCACTGCTTCTGAGGAATCTTAACTGACCTTAGAATCTTAACTAACCCCTTAAAAAATTCATTCTTATATTAATCCAAAATATCTTCCTTTAGCTCCCATCCATTGTGTCCCAGAGCCTCCAGAAAAGTTCATTGCCCTTTCCACACCACAACCTTTCAGTATTTTCTAGAGAGCTCTCAAGGTTTTAGGCTCCTCTTTTACCTAATCATCCTGAGTCTCATCAACCTTATTTCATTTTGCTTTTTCCCCTCCCACATCAGTATTGAATTCTAGCTTAGAATCTGAACACATCTATATGACATAAAGAGGAAAATATTTAAAATTTAAAATTCTCTGACTCAGTTTTCCCATATGCAAAATCAAAGTGTTACTCAAAAATTATTCTGAGGAACAAATAATAAAAAATACATGGAAGCCCTCTAAAATCGAAAAGTATTACAAAAATATAAGAAATAAGTTTTTAAATACCAGGAAACCTAAATTTCAATAAAGTAAAGACAACAGTATCCTAAAAACTCCTCAAAATTATAGCACATAATAAACATTTGCCAATAATTTACCTTAGTATTTTACCAATCTATTTTTCTGGAGAGAAAAAAAAAAACCTTTTCCATCATGTTGGGCCTATTATACATCCCAAATTCATCTAAATTCAGTCCCTTTAAAATCAACATATTTTCATGAATTAAAGAGATACGACTGAGCCAGAGGGGAATTGGTGGCACATCCTCTAAAATTCTCAACTTTTTGCCATTCCTTTGGGGAAAACATCTTAACACTTTATAACAGTCTTTCCCCATATAACCTTCAATGGAATGGTTCCTCAATACCTTTGGAATAAAATCTAAAGCCTTTCATTGTCCAGCGCAACTAATTCTCCACCTGCAACTCTAGCTCTTATTTCTCACTCACTCTCTACTCAAAACACTTAACCTGTCTTGTTCTTTCTTGCTCCTCTGCCTTCGTGATAGATATTCAAGCCTTTATAGCCAATACTTGTCTTTATTCAGGTAGTAGATTTCCTCACCCTTCAAACCTTTGCTCAAATATCCACTTCTCTAGAGTCTCACCTGAGACACTTAGGTGGTTTGTGTTTCCTGTTTCTATCACATTTCAATCAATTTCATTGTATTGAAATTGCATGTTTAATTTTCTGTCTTCCTCATTAGCCAGTAGATTCCTTGAAAGGAAATGTATATTTTATTCATCTTGGGATAACTAGTAACTAGCACAGAGCCTTACATAGACTCGGTGCTCAATATATGATGACTGAATAAATTAATATGCAGTAGAGGGAACAAAAACATACAGAAAATGAGCATTCAATAAAGTCAGAATAAGGTACCAATATTCCCTGACCTATATAAGAATTCAGAAGTAACTCAGAATTAATAAAGCCCATTTTCAATAGTCAAAGGAGTAATCTATATGTTCTCTATTTTCCTATCGATTTCTTATCTCTTGAACCTCTTCCTCATTTGCAAAGAACTTTTTGATTCTTCACTTATATTATACCATTTAATCATTAATGCCACTATAAGATCATGTTACTCAGCTGAGATTTAGTATGTCCAAATGGTGTAGTAAGGGCACTGGATTTAGAGTTTGGACAATCAAAGCTCAGGTCCCCATTCTGCCATTTAACTACTAGTGTGTTATTAGACACATCCTCTATCTTGTCCAAACTGCAGCTCCCTTTCCCACTTTATCATCTTTACTGAAGGTAAATTTTCATTTTTATACATTATTGTCCTTATTATCCAAGCGGGCATTTGGAGGTAGCTAATAGAGCCAGAAAGAACATACACTTTAGGATAAGACAAGCTAGCTACATTGCATAATAGTTGAGTGATATTGTGTCAGTAGCTTAATTTCTCTAAACAAGTTTCTCATATAGAGCGATACTAATGATTTTCTCTTAAGTTATTGTAAAACTTAGATGCAATAAGAAATACAAAAACATTTGTAGGTTTTTTAAGTGCCATATAAAACATTTATCATAATTCTTTTTGGCCAAGTTTAAGAATGGCTTAAAGCAATGTTTCCCAATGTGCTTTGGGTGCCACATCAAGTACAAGTTATTGACAACTGCACATTAGTTTATTAAAGGCTCCAAGAAGTCCTGCTATGGAAAGATCTGTTTTACCCTGTTTATCCTGTCTTTCTTCCAATATATTTGAACATGGAACACATGCTAATACCTTGTGAAATGTCAAGCATCAGAAGATCAGGAAAAGAGGTTTTTCTCCCCTATGACTCTCACGATAGACATTCAGGAACAAAAACGAACTAGTAAAAATAACAAATACCCACTTTACCATTCATTAACTCATTATTTTCAATGTTATTTGCTTTAAAAACAACTAAATATATACACACACATACAGAAGACATTCAGGTAGAATTTTAAGAGTAAGTCATAACATGTGAAGGAAGTCATAACATCTAGATATAATTGATCATGTGTATGAAGACTAAAGATTGTTCTGATTAAGCTTTTTTGATTCCTGCAGGCTGAACCACACTCTTAGTAACTCCTCGCACAGTTTTTTAAAGGCATGATTGCTCTTTTTACATGGTAGCAAAAGTTCACTTCATTATTTAAAATGGCCCTTTCCTAGCATCAATTCCTGTGACTTTAAAAGCTGCCATTAATTCTTCATCAGTAAATTGTAATTAAAATGAATATGAATCATTGATTTCAGCAGTTACATTTGTAATAAATATATAAATACATGCAAATCTATGAAAAATGTTTAAAATATATATTTCTGAACAATCAAACACTTTAATATTATTTCAAAGGATTTTATCTACAGAAATCTGGCTCTTACCTAAAATTACCAGAATTTCATGGATATACAGTGAACACTTAACCAACTTGACTAAAATCTATTCTATTGATCTTAGAAAAAAGCATGAATAATGACCTCTGAGCTTTGAACCATTCCGTTCACTTGTAATTCTGCAACATCTGTATAAAACTGAAAACTTAGAAGAGGTAGTAGGATGCTCCTAAATTAAGAAATCATAGTGATCTACTACAATAATTTGAAATTAATTGTATTTCACCAGTTTACTATCAAACATACATCTACTCCACAAATTTCCATTCAAATATTTTACACTTGAGAAGCTGAAACAATTTAGGATGCATCTGAGTGCTAAATTCCATGAACTTACTGATCCTATTTCAATTTCCTACATGAAGCTAATTTTGTTGTTGTTGTTGTTTTTAAGACAATGAAGCTAAGTCTCAGATCATGCTTCCACCAAGTTACCCCATCACCCCTCAATATCTCAACCAGAATCCAAGAACAGTTAGATTAGATAATCCAGATTTACAGATTAAACATATTGTTCTGAAATGCAGACAAACATCTAAAAATATTTCCAACAATACTTCCTCCCAGGTAACCATGCATTATCAGAATGAACTTTAAAGCCTTGAAGGAAAACATTGTAGAAATGCTTAACAAAAAGGAGTCCTGTGTGACCATCTTTCTCTAAGGTCTAGGTCAGGTCATGCTTTCCTTCTGCCTTCAATGTTAAGCTTTCCATTCCTTTTCCCCATCAATAGCTTTTCTGTATGGCCAGTAGAACCAGTGTCTGTGGTCTCACTGAGATGTGTTTAGGCCCTTTTGTTACTTATTTTCCACTTTCCACATTTTATGTCTTGAGATTAATACACACCATTTTTAATTGGGAAAATGTTTGATTTAGAAGGCCTAGAAAATATAACTATAATTAAAACAACTTCCTCAGTTGACAGAATTTAATAGCAGATTTCTTATAAAGTATCAATCTGTAGAAAAAATAGTTAGTTCTTCAGTTAATAGGATTATGAAGGGTTTGCATTATATACATAAATCAAAAATGTTAAAAGTGATTGAAAGTTATGCAAAAACCTGCATAAAGCTTGGAAAAGTTATCAAATGCAATGTTAAGTTTTGTTTATCACATTATCAGCTTAAATCTGCTAATCATAAGCATTTGAGCCTCTAATTTCAGTAATCAAATCAAGCATTTTAGTTTTTCATCAATCTTGAAGAGCATTAAGCTGTGTAAGTCTTCACAATAGTCAACCATGGGAAATACAGCTATCACATTTAACTGACATTTTATTAAAGTCCTTTGAGTATGAGACATGGAGGTTTCCATCATCAATTTGTTTGACTGCATATTATACACCATTTTTGCAGGAAGTACCTGCTTAAAAATGGAAGTTTGACAATCTGAAAGATCACTGTCTATGACAATGCTTACCCCACTTTACAAAGCAATGTTCCCAAGAAAGGTTGCAAAATAATCTAATCACTGAATGTGCTCTTTTTAATGAAACCACTATTGTTCACCACAAACAAAAAGGAGTTTTTAGTTCTGTTCTACAAATTCTCTGAATTGTTTCTACCTCAGTATAGTTAATGACTATTAACTTATCACAAGTTATCGCTTATTACAAAAATAACTACAAACGAAACTAAAAAGGACACTGGCATACAGTGCACTTGCTGGGGAGCTTCCTCATTTTACTTTTACTATATACCAAAGTCATTTTAAACAAAAAAGCTCTGGGACATCAGCATCTAAATCCTTTAATACAAACAAGTTTTGTGGATGTAATTTAGGAACCCATTTCCGAGCAAACTGTTCCATTATATTCCTAAATCCAGACAGTACTGTTCAAATGATAATTCCCTCTGCCCAAGAAGTTTATCGTTGTATTACAGTTTGAAAGTAGAAATATATCTGTGTAAAGAGACTTGGTAGAGAAGATGACAAATAGCAAATCAGTCAATGAAGATGCCCAGTATGATGAAAGTTTACAGGATGCACCACCCCTTTTCCAAGGGTTCTTAGTTATACAAGAAATTAGAGATGGGGAATATTCCAAGATAATCAGAAAGTGCATCACAATAAGTGTGGGTCCCATAAAATGTACTTACTAATTTTTGAGACTTAAATGGAGATATAGACATTCTCCAAAAAAGACAAGCCATGGCCCTACAAAGCTCTGTACTTGGATCACAGAACTTCTCTAGCAGTGATATTAAAATGTGGGCACTTTCAGCAGCAACAACTCACCCCTAACTAGAATTAGCAATTTTTCTCAGGGAAACAGAAGTCATCCAAATTGCAACATACACTTCAAGTTCAACATAACAAAAAATGGATTTCTAGAAGATGTGACAGGCATCCCCTCCTACTCACTGAAACAATATCACTAAAAATGGGAGGGGGAAGTGTTGTAACATAGAGAGATGCTAGTAAAGCAGAGTGGGAAGACAGAGGGATGAGGTGGTCATAACCACTTTGATGCCTTTCACTTGTTTCTCACTTCCTTCCCATCCTAGGTTGTGAGTTTAAACACGGAAAACCCAAGAAGAAGAAAAAAACCCCGAAAACTAAAAGAGTGGTAACTGGGGTTACCACCACAGAAACTCTAAACGATTTTCGTGCAAGAGTAAAGCAGTGGGGGTGTAATAGCAGCAGCAAACCTCCCTCTTCCTCCACCCCTTGATACGGTACCTCCAGACTTGCCCGAGCTGCAAGATGTGGATGAGTGACTGCAGGAGCCAGATGCAGAAGGAGCAGGAGGCAGACCTGTGTTTGCTGCTGGCTCCGCTGCTGTTGCTGCCACTGTTGGGAGCGGTGATGTTGCTCTTGCTGGCGTTGGATGCTTGCCTCTGCGGCGTGGAAGGACGAACCTCACCTACTGCGGCTGCAGACCCACTACTAACCATGGTCTTGCAATCCGCTCCAGACTGCGGGCAGCTAGAGGCAGCGGCGGCTGTGGCGCTGTCCTCAGTGCTGAAATCGTGTACAAACCAGCGGAAGCTGAACACTTGCACCGAGAGCGAGCCAAGCACCACGAAGAAGAGCGTGAGTCCAAACCACCAGCGCTGGCCGCGCAAGTAGTAGTCCACCGCGAGCCAGATGTCCGTACCCACGTCCGCGAAGTACACGGCTACGGCGGCCAGGATCCAGAGGCAGTCCCACAGCGAGTAGCGCCGTTGCTCCCTGCCGAGGCGCAGGCACAGTGCCGCCGAGCCCGCCCCGCTGCCGCCGGGACCACCAACGCTGCCGCCTGGGCCGCCAGAGACCCCCGAGCCGCCGCCCGAACTACCACTCCCCGCGCAGCAGCAGCAGCAGCGTGAACAACCGCTGCCGTCTGGGCAGCAGCCGCCCCCCGCAGCCTCCTCGTCCTCGGCTCCGGACCCCGACGGCAAGCCCGGAGCCAATCCCTGCACCGAGCCCGAGTGGTCCGAATTCTGCAGCGGGGTGAACGCCACGTCGCTGCTCTTCTTCATTTTCAGCCTCCCGTCTGACTTAGCGGCCATGATGCCTCCAAACCGGAGGAGAGCCCTCCTTTATCTGACACCTTTTCCCGCTGTCTCCTCCTCCCGCCACCTCCCCGCTTCGCCTCAGCTTCCCTCCCTGGCGGCGCGGCTCCCCCACCTCCTGCTCCTGCGCTGGCTCGCCCGCCGCCCGCCGCCCGCCGCCGCCCGCCCGGCTGAGCGCTGGGCCGGGCTAGCGGCGCGTCTGGGGCCGGCAGGAGCGCCGCCTGGCTGCCTGCGCGGAGCCAAGCTTCTCGCGGCGCCCTGCGCGCGCCGCTGCCCGCCGCCCGCGCTCTTCGCCGTTCCGACCCCGCGGCTGCTGCCCGAGTCGCCGGCGCCTCCTGCAGCAGGAGCAGCAGCGGCCGCCCCGGCGCTCCCCGGACCTGCACATTCCTCTCCTCCCCTCGCGCGCGCTCCCTCCTCCCGCTTCCTCTCCGCCACCAGCTGACTCCGAGGGAGAGGATGACCTCATCCCTTCTATTCCAGCTGCCGCCGCTCCCACCCCAGCTCGGGAGGGGCGAGGGAAGAGGAGGGCCCCGGAGGAGGGGCTGGGACCCAGAAGCGCGGCTGGGTGAGGGTGGAGTGTTTCGCGGTCTCGGGGGTCGGGAGGAGCGACGGAGGGGTAGCAGGGGAGACAGAAGGTCGAGCCCCAGCTCGCGGGATTTCGGAGAACAGTTGGTGAATTTGACCGACCCTGCGGGGAGGGATAGGAGGGGGCAGAGAGGAGGGGTCCTGGCGTCCAGCCTTCCCAAAGGTGGAAGAAGAGTGGGCACCTGTGGGTGTGGCGGCGGCGTGGGCTAGGAAGGCGCAGGCCTCTTTGTATTCAGTTTTATTCTGCGGGTACTTGAGAAGGGGTGGGTGTGCACCTAGGGCCGGCGAGGGTAGGAAGACTGGGTTTATCTCACACGCCAAAGCTCGGACGGCTAGCAGAGGCAGTGGGTGTGCCCAGCCGTGGGGAGTTGGGGAGGGAGAAGGTGTGCTGGGCCCCCGAAGGCGCAGAGCGGAACGCGTAGCCTAGGCACGCGAGGGCTGCGGAGGGCGGGCTGATCCGCTGGGAGCCCAGTGCTGGGAGCCCGCCCTCGGGGTGTGGGAGCAGACAGCAGGAATGCTCCGGGCTCCTGGGACGGAGCCGAGCGCCCTAGTTACCGGAGGTAAGGAGGCAGCTCTGGCGCCCTCCGAGGCCCAGCCCCCACGCTGCCCGGCCAGTACTTTTCACACTCTCTTAGATGGGAAGCACCCAAGCTTTGGAGGAGCGTTGGGGGCTGCGGGCTTGGCCTCGCGGCCCTTGGCCCCACCACCCGCAGGTGGGAAGCAGCGCCGGGCACTGACTGCAGCTCTAGCCCGAAGCAAGCCGGCGGGGCGGGACCCGCAGCCGTGGGAAAGTACCTGCTCGCCTGCCTACAGAGGGGCAGAACCGGGAAGCTGCTGCCACCTCCCTACTACAAAACAAGAATTACCTTCTCTTAAAGCTACAAGAATTGCAGACTTGATGTGTGGTCCCACAACTCTCGAAATGACTCCAATAAATTAAATCTGCCATCACAGTGGTTCACCAAATTAGATATAAAGAGAATGTAAAATATTTTGCTGCTTGAAAAGATTCTTATAGACGCAATACGTATAAACTCCTTATTTTTTTAAATAAGAAAACTTAGGTTTTTATTTGTCTCACTTAACTATTGCAATGTGAGAGTAAGGGAGTGTAATTCTTAAATTATACTGTGACTCACATAATCAAGACCAGAAGGAAGTGAGGTAGCACGTTTTACACTGCCACTAAGAGCACCAGTTGTGGTCTTCTAAATCTGGAGGAAAACCATAACACCCTCCCCCCTTCCCTGTTGTACACACCAGACTCAGTTCGAACTAGTGTATGTGCCATTCTTAATTAGTAGCATTCTGAAGTAGAAATGCATACATTTCTCTGCATGTGGAAATAGCCACCCCAGACATTTTGTGCTACAGCAAATACATTATTTTAGCACTAACCTGGACAAAGAGCTATTTGCCCTACCCGTGGATGTATCGTTTATTCTTAGACTGGTGCTCTTGCTACTGTCTTACTTGGCCTTTGCCTGGCAGTGCGGCAGAAGAGTGTTGAGCCCCAGAGCTCACAAACGTTTCATGTCATGCACAAATCCAGTATTTCTAGAAAAAAAGGCATGGCCAAGTGGTGAATGAGAGTCAATGCAGTACCACTCAGCCAGGCAAAGAGTCTATTTTTAAATCTAGCTTTAAAATTGGTCCCTCTTGGACTAGGGAAATCCTTTTAGGAAAAAAACAGCCTGGTTCCATTTCCCCAAGATCCAAATCTAAGATTCCATCTTCAGGGCACTACAGCAGACCTTATTTTGTGCCATGTCAATGGGGAGAGCAATGATCTCTTAGGCAACTGAGTCCCGAGGGATAGAGCATATTGTAGGTCTAATGCAGTGCCTTAAATTGCAATCAGGTGTGAAAAGGTCCTGCAGACTATCTGAGGTTCTGAAGGCCTAAACTGACTGAAGTTTGCTTCAGAGCAGGGATATTTCTTATTCAATCGTATTTTCTGCACCTAGCACAGTGCCCACACAGACTGTTTGCTCAATAACATAGTTGTGTGAATGCATAAATTTCTAGAAAGAAGATTCCACAAGAGTAAGAATGTTATATTCTGTACTAATGTTCCTATGAAAATAGGAATTGTGAAACTCTAACAAAGAAATAACTAGTAATGGTTTCCTTATTAACATTTATTTAAAACAGATTGGACTTTTTAAAGTATTTGTCTGAACCATCCCTGGAAATTAGTGGAAGGAGTAGACAAACAGGACATAATAGGAAGAGCATTTACATCCAGACTCAGCTTCCTACTGGCCCCACCATAATCTGGAAATATTTCCTAATATATAGGATTAATACGAGGATTAAATGATATAATGCATATTATTGAGCTTTGTATACAATATTCTTCTCGAGTCTCTAATCCCATAAGTCTATTATTCACATTTCAGGATGAAGATTTTCATATCACCTGCTGTCACAATCTGCACCTGACATAATGGTTGAGGGCTCAGAGTTCATACTTAGCCAGAGGTGTCCTTGGACATTTTATTTAGTCTTTCCAGCCCCCCAGGTTTATCATTTGTAAAATAGAAATAATAGCAATCTCTAGCACCTGATGTTGCTGCCAGGAATAAATAAAACCAGGCATGTACTGTTTGACATAGTCTCCAGCACATTTAAACACTCAATAAACAACATCTGTTAATATTCTTCAAGTTTCTTCCACCCCCTCATGTTTTCTGGTTTAACTCTAAAACTTTATGTTTAGCTAGCCCACTCTCCCTAAAGTGAGAGCTCCTCAAAACAGTCCTTGGACCCTTCTCCAGCAAAATCAGTTGTTTTTTATCACAGATTCCTGGCCTATCACTACTGTATTCTCTCTTTCAATGGCCTTATCTTTCATTCTATCTCAGAGATTCATTCCATTGTCTTAATCTAAATCGTATCATACTCAATAGCTTCATAATCTCAATTTCAAGCATCCCTCTCTCTGCTTAATCTCTTCTAAATGGTTAGCTCACTCCCCCAAGTACCCTTGTACTCAGTCCTACCTCAGCTTCATGTCTCTTAACCCTTCTTTGTCCTCGCCTTTCTCCTTGCAGTTCAAATTCCATGGTCAACCCCCATTAGCACTCCCTCTAACACATCTCCATTTCTGTCCTCCCTCTTACTTGACAAAACTCCAGCTCTGCACAATCTCTGCTATTTACCAGCTTTGGTTGTGTGGCTGGAGAAAGGGCCAGAGCTGCCGACTATTCTCCTTTTAGGTTCATAACCACAAACCTGAAAGGGAGCCTAGGGCTGCTCAGCAATTACTCCATGTATTTCTAGTCCGTTATTTTTTATTTTCTTATTTTCCATTCTCAAACTTTAAACACTTCCTTCCCCATCCTTATTCTTAGCTAATGACTCTGCTTCCCATTTCACTGAGGGAAACAAAGCTCTCAGCACCTCCCCCTACCCACCAGCATTTGTACCCACACTCTCAGCCTCCTGCCTCAAGGGGACTCTGCTAGTTAAAAAACAAAGAAAAGAAAACTTTTCTCCTTCCCATTCCCTTTCTAGCCACCACTGCATTCCTCCAAAACCTTGTAAAACAAGTTTCCTCTGGAGTTGCCTGATCTGGCTTTCTTCAATTCCTCTTGAATGCACTCAGATGAACCAACTATGCTCCACTGAAACTGCTCTTAGCAAGTCTGCAGCCACATATCTCCACTTTACTAAACATCATCATTCTCATCTTATTTAAGTCCTAAAGGGTTCAGCAGCATTTTACCTAGTTGATCCCTCCTTGTCTTTGAAACATGTTTCTTCACTTAGTTTTCAGTATACCACTCATTCTCAGTTCTTTCTCTGTCTCAAAGCTTGCTAATTATGGGTACTTTGCTAATTCTTTTTCATATTCTCTATTTTTAAATGGCTCAGTTCTCATTTTTTTCTATGTATTCTCACTCCCTCAATAACTTCATGAAATCTTATGTTTAAAAATGCCACCTATATGCTGATGACTCTCATATTTATTTCTCCGGGATGGATATATCCTCTGAACCCCAGAATAAACATAACTACTTTCTCAACATCTATACTTGGAGGTCTAATAGACATGTCAAATTTAAATAGTCTGAAATTAAACTCGCAGTCTTCTTTCCATCCCCTCCAAATCTGTTTTTCTTTCTTCATTTCAGTTAAAGGCAACTCTGTTCTTTTAGTCTCTCAACTCATGAAAAGAGATGGAGTTATCCTTGACCAATTCTTTCTCTTAGACCCTGTATTTAACCTGCCTGAAAATACTTTTAGTTCTACCCTAAAATCTGTTTGTTTGTTTTTTCCATCTCTAATCATTCTCCCTGATACTACTCTGATTTGATGCACAATATCTTCCACCAAGATTCTTCTTTCTTTATTGGTCTTCCTGCTTTCACTCTTGAACTCCTACAGTCAACTCAGTCATCAGAGTGATCCTTTAGAAAAGCAAGACAGATGCTATCCATCTACTCATGTCAAGACTGGCAACATAATTTATTTATGCAAGACGATAATGCAGGATGTTGACCTGCAAGGAAGTCAATCCCTCTTCCCATGAACTTGCCCAACCCATAATAGATGAGGAATCCCTAGTAGATTGCAGCCTTCACACTAAGACATGCTGAGTAGCTGGATGTTGGGTAGGTAAGGAGCCGCTGCTGAATACCCCTGATGCTACCATTCCAGAGAGCAGAGGGCTACCTTGCCTCACACTGAAATGCCCTGGGATACATACCAGACCCCAACACTCCACATGTCTGTGCTCAGTCCCCTAGTGGGGGTAGAGGGAAAGAGTGAAAATAAAACATGGGTGAGAGTGTAGAGAGGGAGGCCAGGCAGGACTAGAGCACCAGGGGGAGGTGAATGGACAGCATAGAATCCATGCTAGGCATACAGGGAGGTAGAAGGCAGGACCACTTGTGAGCTGAAGCTCCAAGTCTTTGACACATCTTCCATGGTCTCATAGGACTTCATTTACAAAACACAAATAAAAGATTAGAAGATAACAACTGCAGCATATTAAAGCTTGAGGTACTTCTAAGTAGCATGAAGCCCTGTGCACCTCCACAGGTCAAACACCCATGAAGCCATCTCTGACTCAATTGTCCAACATCTTCTCATCTTGCACTATATAAGGAGGAAAGTTTTCATATTGGTATGCAAGGGCTTATACAATCTGACTCTTGGGCAACAGGTTCCCTCCAACTTTATTTCCTACCACCCTTCCTCTCCTTCCTTCTGCTCCAGCAACACTAGTCTCCTTATGATTTCTTAAACACACAAGAAAGGCTGTTGCCCACGGTCTTTGGGATACTTTTCTCCATATATCCACAGGACTTGTTTATATTCTTCAGTCTTCACTTCAGATCATTCTTTGTGTGACCTTTAACCTCCAGGTTAGTCTTCGTTTTGAGTAGAGATCCTCTCTTCACCGTATGTATATACTTAGTCTCTGCATCTGGGTCAAGAGAAAGAAGCCTCATTCTTTGCCTGTCTACCTGATGTTCTTACTCAAATCTGTGGCTAACACAAGGGGAAAGAATAACCTCCCCATTCTGCAGAGTTCATACACTTCCAACTAGGCTCGAATTAGTCCAGTATGCTGCAACACAGAAGCAGCATCCTAATATACACTAATGTTAACAGGTGCCAAAAAGATTCATATCACTTGAGTTTGGAGGATGGAAAACAGAGTTTGTTAGGGTTTTTATTTTCTTACAATCCAGTTTAGACAGGGAATAGGTAGACTCAGGGGAGAAGTAGGGAGTGCAAAAGAGTCAATATTAATCATTTTAATTCAGTTGAATTGCCCCTGAACAGTGGAGGTGAAATAAAGGATTAAGTATTCCACCTGTGGAGTATTATGAATTGAATATTTGTGTCCTCCTAGTCTGTAGTCTAAGGCCTTGTCGTCATCCATATTTATACTCTTCTCTTATATTTCTTCACTAATAAAAGCTCCTTTTAAAAATATTTTTATAAAGTAACCTTATATTATCAAAGTAACTGAGTGTAACAGAGACAGTTGCCTTATAAAGAACCAGTGCTATACGTCCCAGAACCTTTCTCTGAGGTTCATCCAGAAAGCTACTAAGTGTCAGATTTTTCATTTACAGTGTCAGCCATAATTCTGAGAAGTTTGTAAGGCTCCAGACACTTGAAATTAGCATAGAACTGAAACTTTTCTCAGAGTTGGCAGAAACTCATCATGTTGGAGAACTTTACTCTTGTCTGTTGGCCAGCGACCCTCTCCTGTGTGCCAGTACACACTTCACTGCACAATCCCAGATGCAGGGGAATGTCCTCCCTTCCACACACATCCAGACTCACTCTTCCTTGCCTCAGCCCAAGACCCGTTTTCGTAACTTACTCCTATCCATTCCTCAGGATTCCATTTAAATGACTAGAATAACACATGGCTTTCTAATGTAAAAATTGTGGAACAAAAAGTTTACATCTAAGAAGAGATTAAATTATGTCATACCCTATGTTTTTTCAAAAAACATTTGCCATGTTAAGACCTCATGACATGTTTATGAAAAAGCCCAGACAAAAATCCTGTCACAATTAAACAACAACAACAAAAATGTTAAGCCCTGACTGGTGTGGCTCAGGGCGTTTAGTACCATCTCACAAACAGAAAGTTCACTGGTTAGATTCTGGTCAGGAAAATGCCTGGGTTGCAGGCCAGGACCTGGTTGGGAGCATTCGAGAAGTAATCAATGTTTCTTTTGCACATTGATGTTTCTCTCCCTCTTTTTCTCCCTGCCTTCCCCACTCTAAAAATAAATAAAACCTTCATTTTATTTTTTTAAGATTTTATTTATTTATCTTTAGAGGGGAAGGGAAGGAGAGAGGGAGAGAAACATCAATGTATGGTTGCCTCTCCTGCATCCCCCACTGGGAACTGGCCTGCAACCCAGGCATGTACCCTGACCGGGAATTGAACTACGATCCTTTAATTCACAGGCCCGTGCTCAATCCACTGAGCTACACCAGCCAGGGCAAAACCTTCATTTTAAAAATGTCAAACAAGACTTTGAGATTTTGAAACACTCAAATCAAAATTCTTGTAGGGTAAGTTAAAAAGATTAATGCCCCCCCACCAAATGTAGAGTATCTTGAAGCATTTAAAAGAGTGACATGACTATTTTTATTTCATTTACTTTTTATTTTTATTTTATTGACTTTATTGATGTGACATTTGTTCACAGAACTATACATGTTTCAGTATACAACTCAATAAAACAAAGCCTGCATATTGCAGTGTGCCCATCACCCAAGGCAAAGTATCTTTCTGCCCCCATTAATCCCCTTTTGCCCACCTCCACCTACCCCACCCCTCTGGCTAATATATAAAGACAATAGTGTCATGATAGCCAGAGGGGTATCAATTATATATATATATATATATAATATATATATTAAAGATATAATTTATATTATAAAA
Source organism: Sturnira hondurensis (assembly GCF_014824575.4). Lineage (NCBI taxonomy): Eukaryota > Metazoa > Chordata > Mammalia > Chiroptera > Phyllostomidae > Sturnira > Sturnira hondurensis. Next base: position 96,652 of record NW_028092711.1, on the reverse strand, counting down.
GTATATTACATTATGTACATATAATTTTTGCTTAATCCCTTCACTTTCTTTCATCCAGCCCCCCATCCTCCTCCCCTCTAATAGCTGTCAGTATGTTCTGTGAGTCCATGCTTCTGTTTCTATTTTGTTTGTATATTTTTTTCATTGGATTCCATGATATCATATGGTATTTGTCTTTCTCTGACTGGCTTATGTCACTTAGTATAATACTCTCCGGATCTATCCACAGCATTGCAAAAGGTAAGATATCCTTTTTTATGGCCAAGTAGCATTCCATTGTGTAAATGTACCATAGCTATTTTTATCTCCATAACTAAATAACACTGCATTGAATATAAGGTCACATATATTATTTCAAAGCAGTGTTTTGGGTATCTTTGGATATATTCCCAGAAGTGGGATCACTGGGTCAAAAGGCAGTTCCATTTTTATTTTTTTGATGAAACTCCATACTGTTTTCCACAGTTGCTACACTGGTCAGTGAGGGTTCCTTTCTCTCCACATCTTCACCAAAACTTGTTGTTTGTTGGTTTATTGATTATAGCCATTCTGACAGGTATGAGGCAATATTTCATTGTGGTTTTATTTTCATTTCTCTGATAACTAGCGATGTTTAGCATTTTTCATATGTCTGTTGGTCTTCTGTATGTTCTCTATGGAGGACTGTTTATTCAGTTCTCCATTTTTATTCCCATTTCTTTATTTTTTAAGCCTTACCAAAAGATATGTTTATTGATTTGAAAGAGAGAGAGAAAGGGAGGGCGAGAGAGAGAGAGACCTCCATGTAAGAAGGAAATATCTATCAATTGCCGCCCATATGCCCCTTAGCTGGGGATCAAATTTGCAACCTAGGTATGTAACCTGACCAGGAATGAAACCCACAACCTTTGGGTGTATGGGACAATGTTTCAAGCAACTGAGCAATCAGCCAAGACCTTTGCCTACTTCTTAACTGGTTATTTGTCTTCTTGGTGTTTAGTTGCATAAGTTCTTTATATATTAGGTCTTTCCAGAAGGCATCCAGCATTGTAATATGAAAAATAGAGACATTTATTTGAAGTAGATACAAGATATGAGAAACATTGTACATAAGACAGTGATACCTCAGTCCCCTTCTAAGTAGGCACCGTGGGACCTCATAACTGTTCTTCCCATCGCCATCAGCTGCCCCATCATGTTTTCATGAATCTCACTGATGGTCTGAAATCTCTCCCCTTTCAGAGGTGATTTTAGTTTTAGGAAAAGCCAGAAGTCACAGGGCACCAAATCTGGGCTGTAAGAGGGCTGAGTCACCTGGGCAATTTGATGTTTTGCCAAAAAATTCTGCACAAGATGTGATGATGCAATGAATGAGCACCTTGTCCTGATGAAGCTGCCAATTGGCAGTCGCCCATAGCTGCAGTATTTTGAATCATCCAAATAGTTTCCATGGAGTAATATTCAAGTTTAATGCAAAATTTGATGCATATCCATTGCTCTACTTGCTCAATCATTTTTTGTTGTTGTTCCTCAAGTATAGTTGTCTCCATTTTCCCCCACCCCAGCCATTCACACCTCCCACCCTCAATATTACCCCCCTTTGGCTTTGTCCATGTGTCCTTTATGAATGCAACAGGCACACAATACATGTGCTCACCCAACAGCATCTACTACACCCACTGACTAGTACAGTAAAGTTGTCATTGTTCACACATGCACATTCCAGTCCATTCTCCTTGGCTGCCAGGTTACACCCATTTGTGCAAACCTTTCTCATTATACTAGCAATGGTTGGATTTTTTCAGGACAGACTGGGTATTTAGAAATTAAGCCCTTTATCAGATATATAATTGGAAAGTATGATCTCCCATTCGCTGGGTTCCCTTTTTATTTTGTTGATGGTTTCTTTCGCTGTGCAAAACGTTTTTAACTTGATATACTCCCATTTGCTTATTTTTCCATTTATTTATCTTGCCCAAGGAGATATATTGGGAAAAATATTGCTATGAAAATGCCCAAGATTTTATTACCTATGTTTTCTTCTAGGACTTATATGGATCCATGCATACATTTAAGTCTTTAATGCATTTTGAATTTATTCTTGTGTATGCTGTAAGTTAGTGGTCTAATTATCTGTCCAATTTTTTCAACATCATGTATTGAATAGACTGTCTTTACCTCAATAGATAAAAATATACTGTCTTTGTATATTTTTGCTCCCTTTGTCAAATATTACTTGCCCATAAATATATGGTTTTCTGTGCTTTCTATTCTGTTTTATTGATTTATAGGCCGATTCTTGTGCCAATACCATACCATTTCAATTACTGTGACTTTGTAGTACAGTTTGAAATCAGGTAGTACAATGCCCCCAATTTTGTTTTACTTTCCCAGGATTCCTGAGGCTATTTGAGGTCTTTTGTGGTTTCATAATGTGAGATATGACATTGGTATTTTAATAAAAATTATGTTGAATCTGTACATTGGTTTGGATAGTATGGACATTTTGATGATGTTAATTTATCCTATTCATGAACACCGTATATGTTCCCACTTCCCTCAATTTCTTTCTTTAGTACCTTATAAATTTCCAATATAAGTACTTTACCTCCTTGATTAAATTTCTTCATAGGTGCCTTATTTTCTCCTTTTGAAAATTCATTATTGGTGTATAAAAGTGCTGGTGATTTCTGAATGTTAATTTTGTGTCCTGCTAAGTTTCCAAATTTATTTATTAGATCTACTAGTTTTTGGTGGAGGCTTTAGGGTTTTTGTATATATAATATTATGCCATTTGTAAGTGACAGTTTTACTTTTTCTTCTCCAATTTATGTCTTTTTTTTTCTTCTTGCTTGATTTCTATGTCTAGGACCTCTAGTTCCTATGTTCAGTAAAAGTAGTGAAAGTGGATATCCCTGTCTGGTTTGCGCTCTTAGAGGAAATGCTTATAGCTTTTGTTCATTGCGTATAATGTTGACTGTGGGTTTGTCATATATGGATGTTATTATATTGAGGTATGATCCTTTAAAAGGATTTTTATCAGAAATGGGAGCTGGATTTATGAAATGTTTTTTCTTCACCTATTGATATGATAATGTGGGATTTTATCCTTCATTTTATTGTATGATATATCATGTTTATTGATTTGTGAATATTGTACCAATCTTGCATCCCCTGAATACATCACTGATCGTGTTGTATGATCTTCCCAATGCATTGTTGTATGCAGTTTGCTAACATTTTGTAGAATATTTTAGCATTTATATTTATTAGGGATATTGACTTATAATATTCTTTCTTTGTAGTGTCTTTTTGTGGTTTTAGAGTTAAAATAATGCTGGCCTTGTTTAAAAAAGCTTGGAAGGCTTCTTTCCTCTTGAATTTTTTGAATGGTCTGAGAAAGATAGGTGTTAGCTCTTCTCTGAATGTTTCACAAAATTTACCTGTAAAACTTTTCAGTCCACAACTTTTGTTTGCTGGAAGTTTTTTGATTACTGCTTCAATGTTATTAGTTATAATTGGTCTGTTCAAATTTTCTCATTCTTCCTAATTCAGTTTTGGAAGATTATACATGTTTCTAGGAATTTATTCATTTTGCCCAGCTTGTCCAATTTGTTGGCATATAGTTGTTCATAGTATTCTCTTACAATCCTTTTTTTTTATTTGTTTGCTGTCAAGTGTTACTTCTTTTCTGTCATTTCTGATTTTATTTATTTGGGTCCTATCTCTTATTTTCTTGGTGAGCCTGTTAAAATGTTTGTAAATCTTGTTTATCTTTACAAAGAACAAGCTCTTGGTTTTCTCGATCATTTCTAATTTTTTAGTCTCTGTGTCATTTATTTTTGCCCTGATCTTTATTATTTCCTTCCTTATACTTAGGGCTTTGTTGTTTCTTTTAATTTAAAAAAAAAACTTTGGGTGAATTTTATTTATTTTTTAATTTAATTTAATTTTAAGTATTTTTATTGATTATGCTATCACAGTTTTCCCATTTCCTCCCTTATCCCTTCTCCCCCCTCCCCACAATCCTCCAGCATTCCCCCCACCTTAGTTCATGTCCATGGGTTGTACATATCAATTCTTTGAGTCCTCTCTTTCCTATACCATTTATTTTTAATCTCTCCCTGTCTATTTTATGCCTATTAATCGTGCTTCTTCTTCCCTGGACATTTTCCTTCCTATTCCTCACTTCCCCCTCTCCACTGAGATCCCTCCATGTGATCTCCATTTCTCTGATTCTGTTGCTGTTCTGGTTGTTTGCTTGGTTTTTGTTTTCCTTTTCTTTTAGGTTCATTTGTTGATAGTTGTGAGTTTGTTGTCATTTTACTGTCCATATTTTTTATCTTCTTTTTCTTAGATAAGTCCCTTTAACATTTCATATAATAACTGCTTGGTGAGATGAACTCCTTTAACTTGACCTTATCTGGGAGGCAGTTTATCTGCCCTTTCATTATAAATGAAAGCTTTGCTGGATAGAGTAATCTTGGATGTAGGTTCTTGCCTTTCATGACTTCAAATACTTCTTTACAGACCCTTCTTGCCTGCAAGGTTTTTTTTTTTTGAGAAATCAGCTGATAGCCTTATGGGAACTCCTTTGTAGGCAACTGTCTCCTTTTCCCTTACTGCTTTGAAGATTCTCTCCTTATTGTTAATCTTGGGTAGCTCAATGATGATGTGCCTTGGTGTGCTCCTCTTTGGTTCCAACTTCTTTGAGACTCTCTGGGCTTCCTGGGGTTCCTGGAAGTCTATTTCCTTCTTCAGATTGGGGAAGTTTTCCTTCATCATTTGTTCAAATAAGTTTTCCACTCGTTGCTGTTGTTCTCCTTCTGGCACCCCTGTAATTTGGACTTTGGAATGTTTAAGGTTGTCTCAGAAATTTTTAATTCTCTCTTCACTTTTTTTTTTTGGAATTCTTGATTCTTCATTCCATCTTGATTGGATGTTTATTTTTCCTTTTGTTCCAAATTGTTACTTTGAATCCTGGTTTCCTTCCTGTCACTATTGGTTCCCTGAATATTTTGCTTTATTCCATTTTGGGCATCTTTCACTTGTTTTTTTTTTTCATTTTTTGACCAAGTTCAATCAGTTCTGTGAGCATTTTGATTACCAGTGTTTTAAACTCCCCATTAGATAGGTTGGCTATCTCCTCATCACTTAGTTTTCTTTCTGAAGTTTTGCTTTGTTCTTTCATTTGGGCCATATTTCTTTGTTTTGGCACACTTGTTAGGTTGTAAGGGGTGAAGCCTTAGGTATTCACCCAGGAAGGGCAACTCTACTTGCTGTGCTGTGGTGCTGCCCGTGGGGGAGGGGCCAGAGAAGAAACAATGCCACTTGCCTGCTCATCTCTAGCCCACTTTCCAACACTCTCATGTGAGACTGGGAGTTTCTCTCATCGCAGCAACTGCAGTAGTCCAGTCAGCTCTGAGTCTCAGTTTTGTCTTCAGCCAGCTCTGCCTACATGGTCTGCCACCTCATCACCTCAGTTTTTCTGAGCCAGCCCTGCTTGTGCAGTTCACTGCCTCACCCATACAGCTTCCCTCTAGGTTATTACCAGCCTGGTCTGGTTGATTTTTTCTTTAATTCCTTGGTTGTTGGAGTTCCATGCAGATTGATATTCTGACACTTCTGGTTGTTTATTGATTTTAGATTGGTTGTTATCATCCTTTTGGTTGTGCGAGGAAGCAAAGGATTTCCACCTACTTCTCCATCTTGGCTGGAACTTGTTGTTCTTTTTTTAGTTCTTTTAGGTATAGTATTAGATATTTAATTTGATATTTTCTTTTTCTTGAGGTAGGCCTGCAATGCTATGAACTTCCTTCTGAGGAGTGCTGTGACTGCGTCTCATAGATTTGGGGGTGCTGTGTGCTTATTTTCAGTGGTCTCGAAGTAACTTTTGATTTCTTCTTTAATCTTATTGTTAAACTAGTTGCTGTGTATAACATATAAACTAGCCTCTAAGTGTTTGAATGCTTTTCAGTTTTTTCATTGTAATTAATTTCTAGTTTCATACCTTGTGGTCATAAATAATGCTTGATATTATTTCAATCTTTTTTGAGTTTATTAAGACTTATTTTATGTCCTTACATATGGTCTATCTTTGTGAATGTTCCATGTGCACTTGAGAAGAATGTTGGCCCTTCTGTGGGCAGAGTTAACTTTTCAGGCTGGTTGACTGTAAGGATAAACTTTGGCTACTGGGTATGAGTTGCGGTGCAGAGGCTGCCACTAGAGGCAAAGATGTTGTCAGCAGGGTCTGGTGCCTGCTGAACTCCCACCTTGGTTGTGCCACTTGAGTGGCTAGTTGGGTAGAGCTCTGGCATGATGTGAATCCCATTGCTGGTTGTGTTACTTCTGGGTCAACTTGGGCAGGGTTCAGGTAGATATTGACTTCAGACATGTGTAACCAGATGAGCTACCTTTCTGGAGTTACCCTGCTATTCACTGTTTGTGGTTGTATCTATTGGTTCTGGGTAGGCATGGGAGAGGCCAGTCTCTGTACAAGGGTTGGCTTTCTCCAGCTCAGAGCTGGAGGTAGATCTATGGAAGGTTTGAGATTCCATGAGCTCCACCTCTATCTGTAGAGCTCCTCCAGGAGGAGTGTGCCACAGGTTCAGGTTGGGTGTGGCCAACCATTTCCTCTGCAGGAGCAAGCACAGCAGAGCAGAGATGCCAGGACTCTGGAAAAAGTTAAAAATGGTCTCCCATTGGGGGTGGTGCCATCCCAGCCTACAAGAGATGGCTGAGCATTTTGTCCCAGCCTCAGACAATAGCCACCAAGGGAAACATACTTCAAATTTCCCGGCTCCTAAAAACACTCCTTTCTCCCTAGGAAATTGAGTTAGCAGGGTAAGACAACTGGGTGTTGGGAAGGCATATCTAAGCAGTTTTCCTTTGGGGGTGATGGTAAGGAACTGATAAGAAGTGGGTAGGCACTTCTCCTTCCCAGGCAAAAACCTTCCAGGTGCACAGAAGATGGCAGTTCTGAGCAGCTCTTAGATCTCACCCTCATTGGACTGAGCTCAGTGTGGGAGAGAGGGGGAACTCATACTGTCAGAAAGGCATGTCAAATGAGTCTCCTATTGAGGGAATAGTTTGGGTTGAGTTCACAGGGGAGATAGGACTGCCCTGCTCACAATGTGGCTATCCCTTCCCACATATCCACCCTTCTTACCAGTCTCTATTTGGCTTCTTCTGTAAATTCTTCATTATAATATTTCAGTTCAGCTAGCCTTCAACAGGTTATTCAGGTTGATTGCTCTGTAATTTAGCTATAAAAATAGTTTGGTGCTAGGAGCAGATGAGCATAGCTTCCATCTGCTCTACAGCCATCTTGGGTCTCTTATTTTTATTTCAGTATGCCCATACTGGTAGCAACATGGAGAATTATAGGGAAATCTTACATACTTATGGCCATGTATAAACTCTGCCCAGAGGCTAACGTGGTGTCTGGCATATTAACAAGCATTTGATAAATATTCTGAAAAAAAGATTTCTCAGATGAATAATCTGCACCTCTTCTGAGAATGATTAGAACTATAACAATGGCTTTCAAAAGGCTAAAGCCTCAAAACATAGACTTCTGAAATGCTGAACAAATCAATAAAAATAGCTATTAAGCCAAACTTAGAGGAATACAAGGAATTTAAAGTTTGGAAGTAATTAGGGAAGGTGTAGACAAGTACTAAGGGATACAAATAGCAAAAATGATCATCACAGAAATTTGAAGTGTTGAATTGCCCCAATTAATTTAATTCCCAAATTGGTACAGTGACACAAGCTGAATCAAAAAAAAAAATAAAACAGGATACAATTTAGGGTCTAAAATAACGTGTCTCAAAAGATGGGAACACAGGTTCCTATATGATGAAGAAAAAAGAAGGAGCCCTGGATTTTTAAAATTTTTTTTAATTTAATTCTTGTTGAAGTACAGCTTTTGGTCTTATATTCCCAACCCTGCCTGCCCCCCACCCCATGCTGCCCGCCTTTCTCCCCTTTCCACCCCCCACCCTTAGTTATTGCCCATGTGTCCTTTATACTTGTTCATGTAAGTCCATCCCCTTTTCCCCTATGATTCTCTCCCCTCTCCCTTCTGGAACCTGTCAGCCTGTTCCGTATTTGAGTGTCATTGGTCATATTTTGGTTGCTTGTTTGTTTTGTTTAGATTCCTGTTAATGGTGAGATCATATGGTATTTGTCTTTCACCGCCTGGCTTATTTCACTCAGCATAATGCTTTCCAGTTCCATCCATGATGTTGCAAAGGATAGTAGTCCCTTCTTCCTTTCTGCAGCATAGAATTCTATTGTGTAAATGTACCATAGCTTTTTGATCCAGTCATTTACCGATGGGCATCTAGGTTGCTTCCAACTCTTGGCTATCGTAAATTGTGCTGCTATGAACATCGGGGTGCATAGGTTCTTTTGGATTGGTGTTTCAGGGTTCTTAGGATATACTCCCAAGAGTGGAATTGCTGGGTCAAAAGGTACGTTCATTTTTAGTTTTCTTAGAAAATTCCATACTGTTTTCCATAGTGGTTGTACCAGTCTGCAATCCCACCAACAGTGAACTAGAGTCCCCTTTTCCCCACAACCTCTCCAGCACTTGTTGTTTGTTTCTTTGTTTATGATAGCCAATCTGACTGGTGTTAAGTGGTATCTCATTGCGGTTTTAATTTGCATCTCTCTGATAGCTAGTGATATCGAGCATCTTTTCATGTGTCTCTGGATTCTCTGTATGTCCTCCTTGGAGAAATGTCTGTTCAAGTCCTCTGCCCATTTTTTGATTGGGTTGCTTGTCTTCTTTGAGTGGAGCCGAATGAGTTCTTTGTATATTTTGGAGATTAAACCCTTATCTGAGGTATCATTGGCAAATATGTTTTCCCAAGCTGTTGCTTCTCTTTGTATCTTGATACTGTTTTCCTTAGCCATGCAGAAGCTTTTAATTTTGATGAGATCCCATTTGTTTATTCTTTCCTTTATGTTCCTTGCTCTAGGGGACGTATCAGTAAAAATATTGCTGCGTGGAATATCTGAGATTTTCTTGCCAAGGCTCTCCTCTAGGGTTTTAATGGTTTCACGGCTTATATTTAAGTCTTTTATCCACCTTGAATTTATTTTGGTGTATGGTGTAAGTTGGTGCTCAAGTTTCATTTTTTTGCATGTAGCTGTCCAGTTCTCCCAACACCATTTGTTGAAAAGGCTGTCTTTACTCCATTTTATGTTATTGCCCCCTTTGTCGAATATTAATTGACTGTAGAGAGTTGGGTTTATTTCTGGGCTCTCTGTTCTATTCCATTGGTCTATGTGCCTGTTTTTGTGCCAGTACCAGGCTGTTTTGATTACAGTGGCCTTGTAATACAGTTTGATATCAGGTATTGTGATCCCTCCTACTTTGTTCTTCTTTCTCAAAATTGCAGCAGCTATTCGGGGTCTTTTCTGGTTCCATATAAATTTTTGAAGTGTTTGTTCTATGTCTGTGAAATACGCCATTGGTACTTTAATAGGTATTGCATTGAATCTGTAAATTGCTTTGGGTAGTATGGACATTTTGATGATGTTAATTCTTCCAATCCATGAACACGGTATATGTTTCCATTTATTTGTGTCTTCCTTGATTTCTTTCTTCAGTGTTGTGTAGTTTTCTGCATACAGGTCTTTTACCTCCTTGGTTAGGTTTATTCCCAGATATTTTATTTTTCTTTTTGCTATATCGAATGGGATTTTTTTCCTGATTTCTGCTTCTGCTGCTTCATTGTTGGTATACAAAAATGCCTTTGATTTCTGGATATTAACTTTGTATCCCGCTGTTATGCCAAATTCATTTATTAGTTCCAGCAGTTTTTTGGTAGAGGCTATAGGGTTTTCCATGTACACTATCATGTCATCTGCAAACAATGCCAGTTTTGTTTCCTCCTTTCCGATTTGGATGCCTTTTATTTCCTTTTCTTGTCTGATCGCTGTAGCTAGAACTTCTAATACTATATTGAATAGAAGTGGTGAAAGTGGGCAACCTTGTCTTGTTCCTGATCTTAGTGGAAAAGCTTTTAGTTTTTGTCCATTGAGTATGATGTTGGCTGTAGGTCTTTCATATATGGCCTTTATTATGTTGAGGAATGCTCCCTCTATTCTCATTTTTCTGAGTACCTTTATCATAAATGGGTGTTGACCCTTATTAAAGCTTTTTCCACATCTATTGATATGACCATGTGGTTTTTGTCTTTGCTTTTGTTTATGTGGTATATATTACATTTATTGATTTGCATATATTGAACCATCCTTGCATCCCTGGGATCAATCCCACTTGGTCGTGATGTATGATCTTCTTGATGTATTGTTGGATGCGATTTGCCAATATTTTTATTGAGGATTTTACCATCTATGTTCATCAGCAATATTGGCCTGTTGTTTTCTTTCTTTGTTGTGTCTCTATCTGGTTTTGGACTTAGGGTGATGCTGGCTTCATAAAAAGAGTTGGGGAGTTTTCCCTCCTTTTGGATTTTTTGGAATATTCTGTGAAGAATAGGGGTTAGCTCTTCCTTAAAAGCTTTGTAGAATTCTCCTGTGAAACCATCTGGTCCAGGGCTTTTGTGTGATGGGAGTTTTTTGATTACTTCTTCAATTTCATTTGCTGTTATTGGCCTGTTCAGGTTATCTGCTTCTTTTTCATTGAGTTTTGGAAGATTGTATTTTTCTAGAAATTTGTCCATTTCACCTAGGTCTTCAAATTTCTTGGCATACAGTTCCGCATAGTAATTTCTTACAATCCTTTCTATTTCTGTGGTATCAGTTGTAATCTCTCCTCTTTCATTTCTGATTGTGTTTATTTGGGTCCTCTCTCTTCTTTTCTTGATGAGCCTACTTAAAGGTTTGTCTATTTTGTTTATCTTTCAAAAAAACCAACTCCTGGATTCATTGATCTTTAGAATTGTGCTTTTAGTCTTTATGTCATTTAATTCTGCTCTGATCTTGGTTATTTTCTTCCTTCTACTTGCTCTGGGCTGTCTTTGTTTTTGTTCCTCGAGTTCTTGCAGGTGTCGGGTTAGGTTGTTTGTTTGAAATGTTTCTATCCTCGTTAGGTGAGCCTGTATTGCTATGAACTTCCCTCTCAGGACCGCCTTCACTGTGTCCCATAAGTTTTGGGTTGTTGTGAGTTCATTTTCATTAGTGTCAAGAAGTTTTTTGATTTCCTCCCTAATTTCAATCTTGACCCATTCATTGTTTAATAGCATACCATTCAATCTCCATGCTTTTGGGTGTTTTGGGTTTTTTCCTGTGGGATTAGTTTCCAATTTCAGTCCCTTGTGATCAGAGATGCTTGGTATGATTTCTATTTTCCTGAAGTTGTTGAGACTAGTTTTCTGTCCTATCATGTGATCTATCTCTGAAAATATTCCATGTGCACTTGAAAAGAACGTGTATTTAGCTTCTTTGGGATTTATGGCTCTATATATATCAATTAGGTCCACTTCTTCTAGAGTGTCATTTAATGCTGCTATATCTTTGTTGATATTTTGTTCGGAAGATCTGTCCATTTTTGACAGTGGGCTGTTAAAATCCCCTACTATAATTGTGTTGCTGTCAATATCTTTCTTGAAGTCCTCTAGGATTTTCTTTATATATTTGGGTGCTCCTGTGTTGGGTGCATATATATTTATGATGTTAATGTCTTCTTGGTGGGTTCTTCCCTTGAATATTATGAAGTGACCTTCTGGGTCTCTCTTTATAGCCTTTTTTAAGTCTATTTTGTCTGATATGAGGATTGCTACCCCGGCTTTTTTTTCTTGTCCATTTGCTTGGAAAATTTGTTTCCAGCCTTTCACTTTCAGTCTGTGGTGGTCTTTTGACCTGAGGTGGGTCTCTTGTAGGCAGCATATGTGTGGATCATGCTTTCTTAACCATTCAGCTATTCTATGTCTTTTAATTGGTGCATTTAATCCATTTACGTTTAAGGTTATTATTGAAAGGTACTTATTCATTGCCATTTATGTACCTGTGTTCCTCTCTGTCTCTCTCTTTTCCTTCCTTTCCTTAAAGCAGCCCTTTTAGTAATTCTTGTAGAGCTGGTTTGGTGGAGGCGTATTCTTTTAGACTTCTTTTGTCTTGGAAGGCTCTTTATTTCGCCTTCTATTTTGATTGAGAGCCTTGCTGGATAAAGTAGTCTTGGTTGTAGGCCTCTGTTTTTCATTACTTGAAATATTTCCTGTCATTCTCTTCTTGCTTGGAATGTTTCCATTGAGAAGTCATTAGCCAACCTTATTGGGACCCCCTTGTATGTTACTTTCTTTTTCTCCCTTGCTGCCTTTAGAATTCTCTCTTTGTCCTGGAGTTTTGCCATTTTTATGATGATGTGTCTTGCAGTAGGCCTCTTTGGGTTCCACCTGCCTCGGACTCTCTGCGATTCCTCGATTCCTGTGACTTTCTCTCTCCTCATCTTAGGAAAATTTTCCGTTATTACTCTTTCAAGTAGGTTTTCTATCACTTGTCCTTCTTCTTCCCCTTCTGGTATTCCTATTATTCGGATATTATTACGTTTCATATTGTCTTGCATTTCTCTTAGACTCTCCTCATTTTTTCTGATTCTCTTTTCCATCACCTCGTCCGTCTGGGAGATTCTTTCCACCCTGTCTTCGAGCTCACTTATGCGGTCCTCTGCCTCATCAATCCTACTCTTCATACCTTCTACTGTGTTCTTCAGTTCAGAAATTGTATTTTTCATTTCCTCTTGCCCTTTGCTGATGGTTTCTATTTCCTTTTTCATGCTGGTATAGTTTGCGGAGAGTTCATTGTAGTTCCCCTGTAGTTTCTGGTAGCTCGTTGTAAGCTCTTTGAATTTCCTGATAACCAGTGCTTTGAATTAAATATCTGATAGTTGACTTGCCTCTATTTCATCTAACATTCTTTCTGAGACTTCTTCCCTTTCTTTCATTTGGGGATTGTTTCTTTGTCTTCCCATTGTTTGTGATGCTCTTCTTGTTAGCCTCAGCTTCTTAGATCGATCTGTTCTGGTACCCTGAGTTTATGGCGTGAACTTCTGTCGTAGGATGCCTGTGAAATTCAGTGGTGCACTCTCCTGTAGGTGTCTCGGTGTTCTCTGTTTCCACTACTCCTCTGGTTGGTTTCCAGCTAGTCGAACCTTTTCTTCTGGTCTCACTAGCTCCAGCAGCCTGAGGGGCTGTTATTGTGGCTCTTCTCGTGCCTCAGTATGCTCAACTGGTCTCACCAGTACCCCCCAAGATCCAGAGTGGCGCCCTACTGAGAGAAGATTTTCTCCCAGGCTTCCCAGCCCTGGTCTGACATGAGGGCATGCGCTCCCAGTCAGGCTTTCCTGTTCTCGTAGGCTTGGGTGCGGACCTTTCTCTGTGTTGTGGCTGAACACACAGGGCAACTCACAATTCTCCCAAACCAACAGCAAGAGCCTGACTCCCTGTGTTTCCCTGTCTGCGCTGGCTGAGTAGGGATGGAGCTGGCAACTGGCTCTCTTCCAGGGGCCCAGCCAGCAGCCCGAGACTCCCCGAGACTGTTCGCCAGCCGGTGCAGGTCCCGTGCCAAAGGGATCACCCGGGTGACTCTCAATTCCCCAAGCCGAGTGTCAGCACAGACCCCGCCCCGCTGGAAAAGTACGGGCGACTGGCGGTTCCCCAAGTAGAGGGCCTGCTCGGGGCCCCTTGGGGGCCGGGAAGGTGCGCTCGACCTGCAGCCAGTCAAGCCCGAGGCCAATGCTTGACTCCCAGTGCCTCCCAGTCTGCGCTAGCTGAGCAGGGATGGAGCTGGTCTGTGCCGGCTGAGTAGGGATGGAGCTCGCAACTGACCCACTTCTGGAGGCCCTGCCAGCAGTCCAAGACCCCCAGGACTGCTCGAGGGCGGGCACAGGCCCCTCGAAGCAGGGAATGCTCTGGCAACTCTCAGTTCTCCCAAGCCAGCAACCTGACTCCACAGGTTATCAGAGCTTTCTGGTTTGCTTCCGAATGCTCACTCCTCTCTCTGCCACTACTGGCAGACTGATCTCTTATGATGTTTTCCAATCTGCACCCTGCCAGATGGGGGTGGTGCCGGTGACCAGTTCTCTCCCAGAGGTGGTGTTGCCCACCCTCGGCTCTCAGAGACTGGGGCGGCCTGGCAGGGGGCCCGCCACCGCCTCTGCACTGCTCCCTTGTACCTTGTTGATCTGCGGTCATCTCCTCTCCTCAACCTCTGGTCATTCAGTGTCCGCTACACTCTCTGGAGTCCTGCCTTCTTATATGCTGGGTCCCAGTTTGGCATCTGCTGTGCTCTTCCGCAGATCAGCCAGGTCCTTCTCGGTGCGTGGAGAGAAGTGAAATCCTTTGTCCTACTCCGCCGCCATCGTCCCAGGATCCCCCTGGATTTCTTTCTATATTTCATAATAGCCTCCAACAGCTAAGCACATTTTGTTTCTGAAGTATGTTAGTGAGTCATTCAGGTCTTAAAATGCACTTTTCTGTAAGAAAAGAAAATGACCAATGTTGATTAAGTCCCCAATCAGCTAGTAAAAACCTGTTTAACTCTGACATAGTTGAAATGTACCTTGCAATAAAAAGCAGAAAATAGATCATTTCCATATGAGCACTTGGGAAAAATTTTAAATTACTATAGTATTAAATAAGAATGCTTTATTTATATTAGATGTTGGTATGTGACAGGGAAGTAGGAGAGTTAAAAAGCATGTAAACCTACTCAGAAGCAGCTTAATTTTTCCTCTCACTCCCCACCCTGAGTATGACCTGCACTTGTTAATAACTTGCTGCTGAAGAATAGAGATTTTGGAAGGAAGGCAGAATGATTTTCCAGTAGGAAACATTCCAGTGAAGAAACCAGCAGACATTTCTTTAGCTGGGCAATGTAGGTCAGCATCGACAGTGATAAATCACATTGATGGCAAGTAACCCTAATAACATGGGATGGGGACACTTTTTCCCTATGGTCTTTTTTTCCAAACCTACAGCCCCAGTCTAAACAAGAGGAAAACATCAGATAAATACCAATTGAGTCGCATTATTTAAAATAATTGACCAGTATTTCTCAACACCACCAAAGTCAACAAAAAGAATGAAAGTCTGAGAAAGTGTTACAAGAAGATAAAGCTAAGGACATACGATGAGTAAATGTAATATGGTATCCTGGATGGGGTCTTAGGATAGACATTAGTGGATAAAACAGTGCAATTTAAATAAAATCCAAAGTTTTGTTAAAAGTAACATAAATGTTAACAAAGGGGGAAACTGAGTGAGAGGTGCAAGAACTCTCAATGCCATCTTTGTGACATTTCTATAAATCTAAAACTATTCTAAAATTAAGTTTATTTAAAAAATGAAAAATGGTACTTCAAAAAGATTAATGAAGTTGCTAAAGTTAAAAGCAAGACTGGTCAATATCAGCTGTGAAGAAGGAGATACCCCTTCAGATTATACAGACACCAAAAGGATGATAAAGCATAAAACAACCATATGACCCAGCAATTTGCAGTCCTGGGCATTTATTCCAGAGAAATGAAAATTTATGTTTACACAAAAAGAAATGTCCATGACAGCTTCATTTATAATGTCTAAAAAGTGGAAACGATTTATACATATTTTGGTGGGTAAATGATTAAATAAACTGTGGTACATCTGTACCACAGAATACCACTCAGCAATGAAAAGAAACAAATTAGGAATATGTTTAAATTTAGGGCTTTAGAGAATAACTAATGAAATTTATGTAAGACAAGAGTGACAAAATAAGAAGTGAATGGGGTAAATTTTTGTGAGGAATCAGCTAGAATTTGGAAAAGGGCTAGGAGGAGAAATGAAAAAAATAGGCATGTTATCATGAAGAGCTGAAATTGCAATATTGAAGATGATGAAGCAAAGCAGGTGAGTCAGCAAGGTGTGGCGCTACCAGCCAGGCACCTGCTCAGGTTCTAAGGGTGTGCTGGACACAATCTAGCCTCAGGCAAAGTCTTCACCCCTCTGCTCCTTTGCAATCTGAGGGAATGGTACAAGTCATGGTTCTTTTGGGCATGAGTCCATTACTTCAGCTGTGCACACATTCCTGGGAGAGCAGAGACCCTGGGTGGGGAGTATATTTAAACTGCAAGATGGCAGGTAACTAACTCCTATTGGCTCAAGTTTGCTAGTAGAAAAGCATGGCTGGAGGGAGAAAGTGGGAAGGGTTAGAGCCAAAGTAGCAGCAGTGGGCACCATGCCACTCATATAAACAAGTTCTATCATAAGGCCATCTTTAGAGACACTTTCCTCCCTACAATGTAATGACTTAAACAGTGTCCCCCAAAAATTAGCGTACATTTAGAATCTCATAATGGGATCTTCTTAGAAAATAGGGTCTTTGCCGGTGTAACTAAGGTAGAGATTGAGATTAAATCATCCAGGACCTCTGTATGTCTCTGGGCCCTCTGTATGTCCTCCTTGGAGAAGTGTCTGTTCAAATCTTTTGCCCATTTTCTATTTGGGTTGTTTGTCTTCCTGGTGCTGAATTGTGTGAGTTCGTTATGTATTTTGGAGATTTAAACCCTTGTCCGAGGCATCATTGGCAAGTATGTTTTCCCATATGGTTGGTTCTCTTTTCATTTTAATGCTGTTTTCTTTGGCCGTGCAGAAGCTTTGTCCTCCTTGCTCTGGCCTCCCATCCTCACAAAAACCCACATCTCATAAACAGCAGCTGGAGCACTATTCGGAGAAACTACAAGTGTAACTTTTACTGCCAAGTCTGCCTTGAAAATCCCACCCCACACTCTTCTTGTGAGATCTTGGCATCATACACCCAAACCACAGAAATGTTTATAATGGATCCGAGCTTTATTTCACACTTTGTAACTAGGGGATGTTGCACTAGACATCTTATCCCTTGATTCCCCCGTACTCAAAATCAAAGAGTCATATGAAGCCCAAACATACAAAGATGAAGCACATGATTTGCAACAAGAGAAGGGTACAGGTCATCAATTGTTGGACCTATTTAATAAAGATGAAAATACAGAAGAATGAGAAGCTAAACTGGGCCTGGAAATAAAGAACAAAGGGAATAAGTACTAACAAAATCATCTGTTGACTCCATATTATAAAACCACATCATAAAGTTCAGATCACCACCAATTCTTTATTAGTACCCTCCCCATCACTTGGTCAGCTTGAGACCTTGTGGGTCCTACTCTCCTTATGTGACCATAGGGAAGTACACTCAGAGTTTTGCAGATCCCGTACTTCTCAGTCATATAGCACCTACTTCAGGAGGATTCTCTGGGAAACCAGAAAAAATGCAGTAGCTCTGCTTTCCAGAGTCTATTATTTCTAGAGACAGGCATCTCTGTTACTGACCATGAGGGGCTACTCATGCATAGAGTGTAGATATAAAGTACCAAAAGTGGTCTGAATTTTTAAAATTGATTACTACATTAATTCAATGAACGCTGACCACGGATTTTCTAGTGTCTGGAATTGTGATCTGTCTAGCAGTCTGGAAAAAACGAGTGTGGTGGTGCGTTAAGTGAGCCTGGACATTGAAGTTTAACTGACCACAATTTTATTCTAGATGGGAATTCTGAGTGCTTACCCTTGGGACAGTGGCTTCTCTAAACAACATTCTGTAAGCCTCACTCTCATCAAGTGAAAATAAATTTGAGACATCATGTTCTTTTTTGATGGCTGTGAAATTGCTTTAAAATTAGAGACAGTATCAGCAATATGGATGGTAACTTGATATATGTATATATTTATAGACAATAAACATGGCACCTGGAAGATGAGTATAAAAAGTGGAGATGTGAATTATTTCTTCAAAAGCCTTTAGTTCATAAACAGACACAAATACTAGTGATATATTATGAAAAACATATTAGCAATTCATATAAGATAGAATAAGGATGCAAAGTCGCATACATTAAAACTTCTGAAATCAGAGATGGCTTTACAAAAGAGATAATGTTTGAGGAGGGTTCCTAAAGAATTAGTAGGGATTCATAAAAAAAAATCTGTATTCCATACAGAACAAGTAGAATAAAAAGGCATGAAACCATATAATGGTTTCATCAAAAACCATATATTTACTACTAAACTATATGTAATCAAATTTCACAAAATGGTAAGTATGTAAGGACAAGATAATTTTCAAAACTATGACTCTAAATGGTATGTACTCAAAGTACTTAGTGAAAAAAGGGTCCTTTGAAATCTAAAAAAAAGTATTTTTATCTTAAACTAATACCTAACCCTAACACTGATTTTAACTTAACCTTGACTCTATTTTTTGCTAATTCTAACACTAACCTTAATACTAACATCCAATGATAACCTTAATCCTAATACTAACACTAACCCTAAACCTAACTCAAACCTAACCTTGACCTTAACCCCTAGCCCCAACCCTAACACTAACCTAAAATGTAACCCTAATCCAAGCCATCACGGAAATCTTGTGCTGTAATATAAAAGTTTATGGTATTGATATGAGCAAATTCTTTCCACAGCACTTGATCCCTCTACCTTTAATTCTTCTCTGGATTGGTTCCTGGGGCTTCAAAGGATCACAGAGAGCAGCACCCTGAGTGCTCCCTCTCCCCCTCCCTGTCTCTTCTCCCTGAATCACTTCTTCAGCAGAAGGCCTCTTTGAAGTCTGAGGGAGAACTGGGCCCTGGTCCAGAGGCTGCTGAACTCCTGTGTCCTCATTAAGTTTCCAAGTTCTTTGAGAAACTATATTATAGTAAATTGAAGTGATTTGTGTATGCCTGAGAAAATAGGAAAGTGTGGAAGGCAGTGGATATGGAAACTCCCTATTGTTTGTCTTAATAAAATTGGAAGTAATTAAAAAACCCAGTGGCTTTGCATTTCAACTTAACTTCATAGTTTAGATGTAGATTTAAAATCTTTTTAATTATTATGATAGAAGATATGACTAAACAAAATTAAAATGATGAAATAATTCTCTTTTATTTCATATTTTCTTTCATATTCATATTTTCTCTCATACTGCACTTTCAAAAAAATCGTTCAAAGAAAAACACCTAGCATCACTCAGACAGAATATAATAGGTATTTAATGTTTAACTTAACGTGTTTCTGCTGCTTCCAAAATATATGTTATCGATAAATTATGGAAATATAAAAAAACACTTGTCAAGAAGAATAAAGACGTGATCATCTTTTACATAAACAATCTCAGGAGAATTTAAATTCAATTGAATTAAACTAAGTCATGACAAATTTTTTAAGGTGACAGTAAACAGTTGTTAGTAAGACATCCAAAAAACAAATAGATAATATTTTAGAAAATAAGAAAAACTTGATGAACTGCATAGATAAGTTAAAATGTGCAGAGGATTAATGTAAAGAATTAAATTAAATAATATAAAAAGACTAGCAAAATAATTTCTCTGCTCAAATGCAGTTTTTATTCTCTAAATTTACAAAAGTTAGGTCTAATTGCTTCACGTAGGAATAAGAACAAAGAAAATTGTGAAAGAACTCTCAGAAAGTAGATTTAAATGAGAAATTTGGTTCACTTAAACTTGCTACAGATACATAGTGGATATTGTGTAAACTACCCACCCATTACAGCCTCCCCAAGAATTTGAAGTTTCCTGGAGTTACAGAGTAAATGTCACATCATATATTCAACAAAGCATGTTTTTTTTAAGTAAGCAATTCATAAACAAAATTATCATGTGCTTCATTCAGAGAGAGTCCACTTATGGTTGAGCCATGGATATTTTTAAGTCCAAGGACATGGAGGTGAGTCAGACTTTGTTCTTTGCAAGATAGGATCAGGTTTCTTGCTTTCAGAACTTGGAAGAAACCAACTGAGTTCTCTGAATGAAGGAAATGGAGAGTTTACAGCCTTTTTCATAGATGAGAGATCTGATTAAGGAGGCACTTCACAGAGCAGAAGAGGATCTATCTGGCCAGGAGTGGGTGAAGGAAGTTAAGACTTGTCACTTCTATCACTCTAGCAACGGAGGGAAGACAAACATAGCTCCTGAATCTTTTGTTGCACTTAAATCTTGAAAATAACCCTGTTGATAATGAGTAATCAAAATTAGCTGAAGCCCTTGATCTTCCTGGTTATACCTAAATGTTCTTGCCCATTCATTCTTGGGGATAATTATGTTTTTAAATGTGTTGAAAATATAGGTACAAAGACCTGTGTGAGGTGAGGAATGTGGAAGAGAAAAATGATGTTCACTTAGAAACAAGGGATCAATCACCACCAGCTAGCTGCTACTCAGAGTCCCCTGGACTACCAGGGTAGAACTTCTCCCTCTTGGTGACCAATGAAAGGGCATGTCAAATCTTAAAATAGGATTCATCTATGATTGTGCTTTTCCAATATGCAAATAAGTCAGATAAAACCAGTGAGTGTGAATAGAAGGAGATGGTAGCTCAGTAGGTAGAAGCTGAGCCCACTAGCTTATACCCCCAGAACACTTATCCAGGTGATCTGCCAACAAGTGACCTGAACAATCAGTGGACACTAAATGGCATGTTTTTTTTTTCAGCCAAGGAGTAGAGAGGATGCTTTGCATTGCTCAGTAAAAGATTTTGTAAGTTGAGGGGGAAGTGCCCTGGACAAGGCACTTGTAGTAGAAGAGAGAAAAGCCAGAAAATTCAGTTTAGTGGCTCCCTCCCCTCCTGGAGTAGGACCCTGGTCCCACACAGGGAAAACGCCAAAATTGGGAGAGAATAGGAAGGATATACAAAGTCTGGAAGACTTGTGCCATACACACCCAAATAGCTAACAGCACATCCATAGCTGCAATGCCATCCAGGAGGGTTCCAGAGAGAAACTATCTAAAATTGTTGGAGGCAATTGTTGGAGACTGGCTGGCTGTGTTTCTCCCATACCAAGAGAGGCTTTGCACTATTTGGGGAGGTAGAATGCATAGAAAGAAATGGCCTAGGGCTTGTTGCTGCAGTGAGGGGGTCACTCTTTTAAAAGAGAAGCTGAGGAAGAACTTTAGACTTGGGAAACAATCTTGTGCTTGCATGTGCACATACATGCTGTGGCTCTGCCAACAGAGAAACCAGAGTGAAAATGTTACTACTGAGTCCAGTGACACAGGAAGAGCAGAAAGTGTCATGCTATGGGATTCAACCCAGGACAGCAGGTGAGCAGAGTTGAGAGTTTGGGCCTAAGTCTCCTACAAGAGTGGAAGGCTGGGGACTGGATGGCTAGGACCTGAACTCCAGAGATTCACTGCAGCCAGGCAGGTCTCCTCACAGGCAGGAATGCCCACCCTCCGCCTACAGAACTGTAGGCTCTGCAGGTCAATGAGGCCAGCCTTAGGAGTCCCCTGCTCAATATATATCAGCAGGAGAAAGAAGGAGAAGCTCTGAAAGGGATGTTTCTGAACTTCTGTCAGACACTATGAACTACATTGTTTCCTCTGGCCCTGATTAACTGAAACCAGGAGAGTGGAGATATGAGAGACAGGTGCAACAAGGGGAGTTCAAGGCCCTGCCCAGACAGAGCTGCTGTCTGCATTAAGCAGGAAAGAGCTGCCCCTTTTACACAGATTGGCCCCTCCCAGGAACTGGACAGCTGATTTGTCAGAAACCATACATTATTAGAAATTATCTGGGGTAATGCAAGATGCATGGTGAAGGGGTGAGGAAACACTGCCACCATTTTCCCTGAAGACTGAATAGTGCCCATGTGGGTAGTGACCCAGAGATCCCACCCTCCTGATCACCCAGAGACCCCCCCTTTGGAGGTTAGTGGAGGTGACACTGACAGCTCTGTCAACATTAGATAAACCACTCCTGGGCCTTGTGTGGATGGAAAACCAGCAGGGCAGAAGAGTGGGAACCAGCCAAGCCTGTAGGAGATAGCCACAAACTGTGGATCACTTATAGTCTCAAACAGGCTGCCTATGGCTAGACTAGGACACCATCTGACACTATCAGGGGTGGATCCTGGAGAAGATAGTGGTAAACACTAGATCCTGCTGAGAAAAATTCCACCTTGGTATTTTTCATTATTTGTATTCTTTTTCTCCTGCATAGCCTTTTAACAATTTTTCTCTTTCAGTTATTTTGTGTGTGTGTTTGGGTTATTTCTGTGGGTGTGGATCTTGTTTCTTGGGTTGTTTTCTTTTGTTCTGGCAGCACTTGTACAACAGCACACAAGACAAGGTGAGTGGTGTGACTCTCATTCAGGAACAGCCCACCAACGAATAACACAACAACAACCAAAACCCAATTACAACAAGAGAGTCCACATAAACCGCATAAAGTGCATCCCCAAAACATCTCTCTCAGGAGATCAAGGAGATGGTACCATCAAGTCTCACAGACCTCCTATCATAGAAGTTCACCCCATAAAAACGAGGAGTCAAAGAAGATCAATATACAGAAAAAAACAAGAAGAATCACCTAAAATGAGAAGACAAAGAAACAATCTCCAAACAAAAGCAGGGATCCCCAGAAAGAGTGCTAAATGAAATTGAGGCAAGCATTCTATAAGACATAAAGTCCAAAATATTAGTTATAAGGATGCTCAAGGAGCTCAGTGAGAACTATAAGGAACTCTATGGAAGTTACAAGGAACTAACTAGGAAATATATCAACATGAAATAGCACATAGAAACTATCAATAAAAGCCAAGAGGAACTGAAGACTACACTAGAAGGAATTAAAATCAGGTTGAATAATGCAGAGGACTGAATCAGTGAGCTGAAGACAAGGTAGAAAAAAACACTAAGGCAGAGCAACCAAAATGAAAGGCTCTCAAAAAGGATGAAGATAATTTAACAGAGCTGGAGAACAACATGAAACACAATAATATTTGTATTGTAGGGATAAAAGAATTGAAGAAGAGGAGCAAGGGACAGAAAACCTGTTTAAAAAGTAATGAGAGAAAACTTTCCTAACCTGATGAGGGAAACAGTAATATGAGTCTAGGAAGCACAAAGGGTCCTGATCAATATGAACCCAAAGAACCTCACTCCAAGACACATTATAATTAAAGTGGCAAAATTTAAAGACAAAGAGAGAATCTTAGAGGAAGCAAAGGAGAAACAGCTAGTAATATACAAGGGAGCTCTGAAAGGCCATCAGCTGAATCTTCAACTGAAACACTACAAACCAGAGGAAATGGCATGAAATATTCTAAGTAGTGAAAAGCATATATCTGCAATCAAGACTATTCTACTTAGAAGCTCTTAGTTAAAACTGAAGGTGAAATAAAGACTTTCCCAGACCTCCCTTGCAGAAAAACAACCCCTAAAAAGTACATCTCCACCAAACCAGCATTGCAAAAGATGCTAAAGAGACAGCTGTAAAAAGATGAAAAAAAAAAGAGAGAAAGAGAGGAACACACACACATAGGGAAAGATGACAATGAATGAATACCTATCAATAATAATTTTAAATGTATACCTCAGACAAAGGTTTAATCTCCAAAATATACAAAGACCTCACATGACTTCACTCTAAGAAGACAACTAACCCAATTAAAAAATGGGCAAAGGACTTGAACAGACACTTCTCCAAGGAGGACATGCAGAGGATCCAGAGACACATAAAAAGAGGCTCAATATCACTAGCTATCAGAGAGATGCAAATTAAAACCACAGTGAGATACCACTTTACACCGGTCAGAATGGCCATCAGAAACAGAGCAATAAACAACAAATGTTGGAAAAGTTGTGGGGAAAAGGGGACTCTAGTCCACTCTTAGTGGGATTGCAGGCTGGTACAGCCATTATGGAAAACAGTATGGAATTTTCTCAGAAAACTAAAATTGGACCTACCTATTGACCCAGCAATTCTACTGCTGGGATTATATCCTAAGAACCCTAAAACACCAATCTCAAATAACCTATGCACCCCAATGTTCATAGCAGCACAATTTACAATAGCCAAGAGTTGGAAGCAACCTATGTGCCCATCAGTAAATGAATGGATAAAAAAACTGTGGTACATATACACAATGGAATTCTATGCAGCAGAAAAAAAGAAGGAGCTCCTACCCTTTGCAACAGCATGGATGGAACTGGAAAGCATTATGCTGAGTGAAATAAGCCAGGTGTTGAAGGATAGATACCATATAATCTCACCTTTAACAGGAAGCTAAACAACAAAACAAACAAGCAAGCAAAATATAACCAAAGACACTGAAATAGAGAACAGCAGGACAGCGACCAGAGGGAAGAGGGGAGGGAATTCCAGGGGAAATAGAGGAGGGATTTAGAGGAACAAATACAAAGGGTACATGGACAACAACTAAGAAGGGTGGAAATGGGGGGGTGGCATGGGGAGGTGGGTTGGGATGGGAGTAATAGACAGAAAACTGTACTTGAAAAATAATTAAATAAACTAAAAATAATTTTAAATGTAAACGAATTAAATGCTCCAGTCAAAAGACACAAGATAGCTGAATGTTTAAGAAAACATGACCCTGACGTACATGCTGTGTACAAGAGACCCACCTCAGAATAAAAGATCTACACAGACTGAAAGTGAAGGGATGGAAAAATAATATTCCAATCAAATATACATGAAAAAAAGAGGCTAGGGTAGCAGTACTTATCTCAGACAAAATAGACTTCAAAAAAGATCATATCAAGAGACAAACAAGGTCACTACCTAATACTTAAGGGAGTAGTCCAAAAAGAGGATATAACCCTTGTAAACATATATGCTCCCAATATGGGAGCACCTAAATATATAAGAAATATCTTGGTGGACTTCAAGAAAAGTATTGATAGCAACACTGTCATTGTAAGGGATTAACACCCCACTGTTAACAATGAATAAATCTTCCAAACAAAGAATTGAAAAGCATATTGTGGCATTGAATGACATTCTAGGTCAAATGGAGTTAATTGATATATACAGAACCTTTAACCCAAGAAGCAAAATACACATTCTTTTCAACACACATGGAACTTTTTCAGAGATAGAACACTTGATAGAACACAAAACAAGCTTTAACAAATTCAAAAAAAATTGTAACCATATCAAGCATCTTCTTGGATCACTATAGCTTAAAATAGAAATCAACTTTAAGGAAAAATCTCAAAAACATTCAAATACATAGAGACTGAATAAAATGTTATTAAATAATAAATGGGTTAACAGTGAGATAAAGAAATCAAAAAGTTTCTGGAAAAAATGAAAATGAACACACAACAGTCCAAAACTTATGGGGCACAGTGAAGGCAGTCCCGCGAGGGAAGTTCATAGCAATTCAGGTCTCCCTAGAGAAAATTTAAAAAATCTCAAATAAACAACCTAACCTTATATCTATGAGAACTAGAGGAACAACAACAAACAGACCCAGAGCAAATAGAAGGTAGAAAATTATCAAGATCACAGCAGAATTAAATTACAAAGAGACTTAAAAACAATCCAAAAAATTCATAAATCCAGGAGTGAGTTCTTTGAAAATATAAACAATATTAATAAGCCTTTAACCAGACTCAGCAAGAAAAAAAGAGAGAGGACCCAAATAAATAAAAATCAGAAACAAAAGATAAGTTACAACCACTACCACAGAAATGTAAAGACGTGTAAGGAATTACTTTGAACAACTATATGCCAAGAAATTGGACAACCTGTTTAAAATGGACAAATTTTTAGAAACATTTAATCTTTCAAAATTGAATCAAGAAAAATCAGAAAGCCTAAATGGACCACCAACAACTAGTGAAAGTGAAGCAGTAATCGGAAAGCTCCTGGCACACAAAAGACCTGGACTGAGTGGCTTCACAGGTGAATTTTATCAAATATTTAAAGAACTAACTCCTCTTCTTCTCAAACTACTCCAGAAGTTTAAAGAAGAGGGAAGACTTCCAAATTCTTTTTCTGAGGACGGTATTATCCTAATTCCCAAACAAGGTAAAGACACAACAAAGAAAAAAAAATTAGAGGCCAATATTTTTGATAAATATAGATACTAAAATTCTTAACAAAATACTGGCAATTCAAATCCAACAATACATTAAAAAGATCATATACCATGACCAAGTAGGATTCATCGCAGGGATGCAAATATGATAAAATATTCACAAATCAGTAATTGTAATCCACTACATAAACAAAATGAAGGACAGAAATCGCATGATCATATCAATAGATGCTAAAAAAGTGTATGATCAAATCCAGCACCCATTTATGATAAAAAAAACCCACACCAAACAAAGTGGGAATAGAGAGTGCATACCTCAGCATAATAAAGGCCATATACAAGAAACCTACAGTCAACATTACACTCAATGCACAAAAACTAAAAGCTTTCCCCTGACAATCAGGAACAACAGCAGGGTTTCTTCTTTCGCCACTCTTATTCAACATAGTACTGGAACTTGTAGCCATAGCAATCATACATGAAAAATAAATAAAAGGCATCCAAATTGGAAAAGAGAAAGCAAAACTGTCCTGTTTGAAGATGACATGATAGTGTACATAAAAACCCTACAAACCCCACTAAAAACTGCTCTAATTGATAAGTGAATTTAGCAAAATAGTGGGATATAAAATCAATATTCAGAAATCAAAAGAATTTTTGTATACCAACAATGAAATAGCAGAAAGAGAAACTAGGAAATATATATCATTTATTATAGCAACAAGAAAGATAAAGCACCTAGGAATAAACTTAACCAAGGAGGTAAATTATGTGCTCAGAAAACTATAAACCACTGAAGAAATAAATTAAGGAAGATACAAATAAATGAAAGCATGTACCAAGTTCATGGATTAGAAGAATTAACATTATTAAGATGTTCATACTACCCTCAGCAATTTATATATTCAATGCAATTCCTATTAAAATTCCAATGGCATATTTCACAGATCTAGAACAAATGTTTCAAAAATTTATATGGAATGACAAAAAAATTTTAATAGCCTCAGCAATCTTGAGAAAGAACAAACCAGGAAGGATCACAATACCTGATATCAAGCTAAAAATTACAGGGACGCTGTAGTCAAAACAGTCTGGTACTGGCATAAGAACAGACAAGTAGATCAATGAAACAGAAAAGAGCCCAGAAATGAACCCATCTTTCTATGGTCAATTAATATTTGACAAAGGGGGCATTAGCAAAAGGAAAAATGGCCTCTTCAATGAGTGGCATTGAGAGAACTGGACTGTTACATGCAAAAGAAATGAAACTAGACCATCAGCTTACACCATACACTAGAATAAACTCAAAATAGATAAAAGACTTAAATATAAATTGTGATACCATAAAAGTCCTAGAGGAAAACATAGGCAGGAAAATTTCAGATATCCCACACAGCAATAGTTTTGCTGATATATCTCCTAAGGCAAGGGAAGTAAAGAAAAAAAAATAAACAAATGGGAATACATCAAATTAAAATGCTCTGCATAGTAGTAAAAGAAAACATCATCAAAATTAAAAGGGGACCGACCACATGGGAAAACATATTTGCCAATAATACCTCAGACAAGGGTTTGATCTCCATAATATATTAACAACTCATATGACACAACACAGAAACACAAACAATCTAATTTAAAAATGGAGAAATAACCTGAATAAACAGTTCTCCAAAGAGGACATATTGATGACCTGTAGACATATGAAAACATGAAAGATGCTCAACATCACTAGCCATCAGAGCGATATAAATTAAAACTACAATGAGATATCATCTCACACCTGCCAGAATGGCCATCATTAATGGACAAGGGCTGGTGAGGATGTGGAGAAAAGGGAACCCTGGTGCACTGTTAGTGTGAATACAGATTGGTACAGCCACTGTGAAAAAAACTACATAATTTCCTAAAAAAAAACTAGAAGTGGAACTGTGTTTTGTCCCAGCTATTCCACTGCTGGGATTATATACCTTTATATACCATAAGAATCATGAAAGACTAATTCAAAAGAACTCATGCACCCATATGTTCACAGCAGCATTATTTATAACGGCCAGTTGCTGAAGACAGCCTAAGTGCCCATTAGTAAATGAGTGGGTAAAAAAACTGGTATATTTACACAATGGACTACTACACAGCAGGAAGAAAGAACTTCTACCTTTTGTGACGGCATGGATGAAATTGGAGAATAATATATTAAGTGAGATAAGCAAGTTGGTGAAAGGCAAATACCATATAATCTCATCTATAAGAGGAACCTAATGAACAAAAATAAGCTAATGAGAAAAATAGAACTGGAGGCATGGAAAAATGGAACAGATTGACAGTGACCAGAGGGGAGGAGGGAAGAGGTTAATGGTGAAAAGAAGAGAAATGGACTAATCAAAGAACATGTATGAATGACCCATGGACATGGACTACAGTGTGGGGATTGATTGTGGGAGTGGGTAATGGGATGGGCAGAGGAGGAAAAGGGGGAAAATGGGACAACTGTAATAGAGTAACAATAAAAAAAATTGAATATAAATTTAAAAAGTGCACGTTTGATTTTACAAGACAATTTAAAAATTTCCAAAATGTTTGTAGAAGTTTATATCCAACAAGTCATTGCACTTTCTTGATTATTATTTTTTATAAGTTTGTATGCTATTCCTTTTCTATGTAATGTACATTTGTGGTTTGGGGGCAACTTTTCTTTTGAAATTTTTTAATGGTTTAGATGTTTCTTTATATAATCTTCATATATATATTTCCTTAATCAATAAAATCTATCAATAATATGTGCTATAAAAACAGTGAGTGAAATAAACATTTATTTTCAGAATTTAAAAATGAAAGCTGTAGTGTACTACTTAGCTTGCTATTCTGAAAATACATTGTAAGGAATCATTGAAGTTCCCCACACTATAGAAAAAATTGTTGGCATAGTTTCACCATAAAGAAACCTTGCATAGTGTTCATTTTGGGTTATATTAATAATAAGTGTAATGTGTCCAAAGTGGATGTATTCAAATATATATTATTGGAAATGACTCAACTGAACAAAATTCAATACTTTGTGGCAATGTACCCATCACGTAAATCTCATAACAATGATAATAACTTTCTTGTAGGGTAATGATAGCCAAAGGAGACAGGATCAAAGTTATTAGAATTAACTTAATAGATACTTGTCAGTATGAAAATACTTTTTTGTTTCTCCATAAATCTTTGTACCAATAAAATTTAAATTCTTCTTACTATTGGTTTCCTGACTTAGATAAAAATTTTTAGAGTGATTTATACATATATATGTATATGTGTGTATATATATATGTATATATATATATATATGCACACACACATATGAGAGTATCTATCTACCTATCTATTCAGAGTCAGAATCTCCTACAAAAAAAATCTATATGAACTGTAGAAACTTTAAAAAGCAGAAAAAGAAATGGCCTTTTTCTTTGTTAAAATTGGATACCCTATTCTTCCATATGTGACTTTTCTGTCTTCCTCAAATAAATACTTGCTAGTTATTTATTCCGTTGGTTTTTCCAACACTATTCATATAAGCAACTTGGAAGTTAATATCCTCCTTGAAGGCCTGGAACTATAATCCCCAAGAACAGTCTCTAACATTAGAGGTGGAAGTTCCCACCCTTACTACTTATAAAAATGTAAACAACATATTTGAATGTTTTTTAAGTTCAAAACATATACTGCATGTCATTGATCCATAATGGATGAGCACTCTGATTAGATAGACAGGAGTGGTAAAGGCCAGCTCCTCTGCCCCAAGAAATAATACAGTTACTAAAGGGACATAGTCTTTATCAGTAGTGGAAAAAAAGATTTGTCAGAGTTTATTTACACATGAAAATCAAATATGATACAAATAAAATTAATATTACACACGATTAATGAAAGCACAGAAATGCAACTGAGCATATAGCTACTCTCAACACAGTGGCTTATATAATGAGTACTGATATTAAGTAACTGGACTATAGTCCCAGGACTAGAGTTAAGATACACACCAGGCCCTATTGTAGTAGTACAAAAGGAAATTCTATTTCTGAAGAAGGAATATTATGTCCTTATTTGTCTACTTGGATTCTCTCAGGAACCACATGAATTATTACTTATTGGGACGCAAAGAAACAGGGAGGCACTTCCAGAAAGACCCTGTGGCTTTCTTTTGGAAGAAAGGTTACAGTTTACAGAAGACAGTCAGTCAATAATTATTCCTTAGTCTGAACACGCAAAGTGTTTTTATCTTAATTCTTAAATTAGTGCTATCACACATAAACTATATTGAGCAAATGACTACTGTGAACACAGGACAAGTCAGGACCAACATTTGGTCTCCAGGAAAAAAATCAAGAGAATGTGGGCAATGTCAGGGTCTGGGTCTGATATTTGAAAGTTCCCATATGTATATATAACTCAGACGTTTGACATATATTTTTCTAGTCAATTTTATCCAACCTCTACACTTCTTATTTCTGATCATAACAAGAGGCAGATGCCAAATATTATGAGAAAGGCTGTTCACAGACTATTTCTAGTCTGTCTGAAAATAGGAAGTGCTAGAAATTTCATAGGAAAGTCAGTTTTTGTTAGCTTTCAGATTGACTTTTTGCAGACAAAAGTGATGTGGATAATTAAAACCCTAGAAAAACAATAATATCATAATTATTACCAAATGTGGAAATAATCAATATGAGAAAGCAGTAGATTATTAAGAAGTGCTGCTAGGCAGTGGATAAAAAGCCAGGAATTTCTTTCTAATTCTTAAAGTTACTGTGAGGCCTTAAACAAATCATTTAACTCCCTTTAGCCTCAATTTTATAATCTTTAAAATGAGAAATTTATGCTAAATCAGCACTTCATATATTTAACTATGTAATAGTTTCTTCAAAATAAATATTATGTGGATGTTAAGTAGCAAGAAAATAAAAATGGAGGTACTATTTTTGTAGAAAAGGTTGTTATCACAATAACATGTGTTCAATAAACACTAGTGGAACAATTGACTTCAAACTCCTCTAAAAGGCCACTGAAGAACTCCACAGATTATCTTGGCTAATTATTTTTGAAAATTTGAATAAAGAGTAAAGGCCTTTTTCTGTCATAGAAATACCCAAAGAGAAAGGGAGAGTGAGGGGCCTAGGGAAACTGCAACTAAAATGAAATAAATATTTTACTGTTTCTTAGATGTCTAGGAGGTTGCAAATATTAGCATGCTCTGGTTGCCAAATATAGAAAGCATATTGTAAACTGGTTTGAGAGCAAACCTGGTACCATATTGAATAATAGTAGGCCTGGCTTCAGGGGAAGCTAAATCCAGAGGTTTCAGGTCACTAAGCTCAGGCTTTCTTTCTCTGAGTTATTTCAGCATTAACTTTCTGTGTTTATCATCTTGGGTCCACTCCCCTCCTGGGAGTATGAAGCTGTGACAGTTTAGACTTTAAACTCATAGCATGCTACATAGAGAAAGAAACTCTCTCTTTTTTGGTATCCCCCAAAGAAGAAAGAGGTTTTTTCTAGAGGCCCCATATTAAGCGTTTCCATCTCATTGCTCCAAATGGCAACTGGTGTTTATCCAAAACAAATCCAAGGTGAAGGGAACACACCAATTGAGTTAAATTAAAGCTAGATCCTTCAGTGAGGTGTGAGGGCAATCCTATTCAAATAGCACAGATGAGAATTCATGGAAAGAGGAGAGGCCTCCCAAACAAATGTCCAGTTCACCTATTAACATTATTAATTTAATGCATTACTGTATTTCTGTACAAAGATCCAGTAAAGACCTTTTAGGGAAAGAAGAAATGTGTGTCAATATATAATTATTATTCATTCATTTCACCTTATTAAGAACCACATGGACAATGAGCTTATAGGTAGAGAGAAGGATAAGATACTAGGTCAAAAAGTTGAGTGTAAGCTAACTCCAGTATTTTGAAAATATGCAGACAACAAACTCACTTGCATGACTCTTTATTTGTTCATTTACACAACATTCTAGTAAAGTACTTACTATTGCCCATGAATGGATGATGTATTAAAGAGCTTTAAACACTACTATCTTATTAATATATTGTTTGGACATTCTTCATAAACAATTATGGTACCCTTATAATTTCACATAAAGCAATCTGGGAAATAAAATTAGTATTTACTTGAAAAAAGAGAAGCACACAGAGAATAAATGCTGGGAAAGTTAAAAGCAGATTCACTGGTAAAGCTTCATAATAAGTAGTACAATACTGTCATATTCTGTCAATTACCTGTGTGGGGGAGAAAAAAGAAAACATGCTTGCCTTTGGTATATTACAACATTCATCCAAGAGACAGTTAGCAAATATATTCACTAATGGCAAGGACTAATCCCCACTTCATCTGAAACCCAATCATCCTGCTCATGCCCTGAAGATGAACTAAATTGCTGTGCCAAGTATTCATCCTGCACAGTGGAAACAATCATTGGTTGCTGTCCATGATTTTCCTCAAACCACACACGCAGTAAATACCTATTGAAAATCAGCTTTCTGTTCCCAGTTTTGTTGGCTATCATAAGAAGAAAAGGAAGAGACTTAGGAATCTTGTGAAGAAATTTTTGTTGCATTTTATTTTATCTATTTTATTTCATACAAATATTAGTTGTTTGGTCTAAATTCTGCAGCAAGAATAAATTTATGGTTTCTTCAAGATATCGGTTGGGCTTGCTATATGTAGGTAAATGGCAGATACTGACTACAGGGTAAATGGAGGCAGTCTGGCAACTAAGGGAAACAGTTTCTTATAACCTTGACAATGGGCCTGATAAGTATTCTCATAGCCTTGAGACTGGATTGGATAAAGTGTTTCCATAGCTTTGAGTAGGCTCACATGCATAGTATGAAGCTCTGTTGCATGATAGCTGTTGGCAATCTGCTGGCTTTGTTTGTCTTGAGGATTTAAGGAAGTAAGATCTCCCTGGTGGGTGCTATGCTGGGCGCTGTGCTGGGAGACAAGTTGCAGGGAGTATGACTCACCTGCCTTTGAATAAAGGCATATCAAGCATCCCCACAGCTCTGCACATATTCTTCCATCTGCCTGAAACTAGAGTGGACTTGCCAGGCCTTGACATGCTGCAACACAATGACTGAGGAATAATGAAAGTAGCTGTAAAAAATCCAGGGAAAATATATACCTTTCTTTGAAAATGTAGTTCAGAATAGTGAGAAAGGAAGTTGAGATTTGACCTGCAAAGTTGCAGAATGTCAAAACTACACACACAAGCATTCTGTCAGGGAGAAAGTGACCCTTAGCTCTTAGCTGGGGAATGTTAGGGTTTCTGGAGGAGCCAAAATGTGCTCACAGATGTTAGTTATACCACAATGGTAAATTGGGCTGAAGCAGTAGGCCTGATGAAGCTCCCACAACAATCTCCCTTCATTTTAAGGTGAAGGTTATCAAATAAGCAGTGTTTTGGCATTCTGACCTGTGAGAAATTGTAAAGCTTTACTATGGCTTATAAGAGACTTAACTTACTTCAAGTGACTAAGATCCTACATATTCCCATGTTACAGTTTTGTGGGGAGCAGCAAAGAAGGCATTTATGCCACACATGAGACTGGTTTCTCAGCAGTCTCTTTGATCTACCAGGGCACTGTGAGTTAAAACAATCAACTGAATCTCTCTGAGCCCTGGCTTTCCTCTATATGTAGTAGAGATAGTTATACAGCCTCAAAAGTTTTTGTGGCTTTTGAATTTAATGCATAACAAGTGTCTGATGCACTATCTGGTGCAAGAGTGTTTAAAAATGCTATTCCTGAATTTTATTCAAACACAGGTTATTTTCTGATTTTGAGCTAGTTGTGCCAGGATGAGATAAAGAGAAAGGCAAAGCAAAGGGCCCAGGTGAGAGATTTATTATTTCACTTTTTTGATGGATTATTTGGATATATTTGGAGAAGAGAAAAGCACTGCTTTATATTTCCTATAAATGAGTTAGTTTTTGAGATATCAGCTTTCTTCCTGGTTCATAAACCATTTGAATGGCAGTTGGGAGAGGTGGTCAGTGGGATTTGAGGGCCGCATTGAGCAAGAAGAGCTGAAGAGGGACATTACAGGTTTGAACAGTACTTTATGTTTTGTACATGTAGTGATCGCTACTAGAAAAATTAAAATTAAGCAATATTAATAAGATCTCCTTCAGTGTTGGAGTCTCAACTTATTCCTGAATCTGCCTTTTCAGGTTCCACTTCTCTGATTCATGAAGGACACAGACACTTATCAGACAGGCCATCATTCTAAATCTATTTTTTATCAATTGCATTTCTTATTTCATTTGGATTGGCCTGTGTTATGGACTGAATGTCTGTGTTCTTGCAAAATTCATGTTGATATGTCCATCTCAGAGCCTTCAATCTGGTGATATTTGGAGATGGGGCCTTGTGAGATAATTAGGTTTAGACTAGCTCATGAGGGTGGGGTCCTGGTTTAGTGTCCTTATAAGAGACACCAGAAAGCATTCTCCCTCTCTCTCATTCTCTCTCACCCACCCCCTCTCTCCATGCTTTGGGACTGAGGAAAGACCATGTGAGAATACAGCAAGATATCCATCTACAAGCCTGAAGAAAGCCTTCAACAATAATTGCATCAGCTGGCCCCTTAACTTTAGACTTCTCAGACTACAGAACTGTGAAAAATAAATTTTTGTTGTTTAAGCCACCAGTCTCTGGCATTTTGTTATAGCAGTTCAAAATGACTGATGCAGCATATATAGTTTAAGATGTTACAGTAATATCTTTGTTGATATTTTGTTTGAAAGATCTATCCATTTTTGACAGTGAGATATTAAAATCTCCTACTATAATTGTGTTGCTGTCAGTATCTTTTTTGAAGTCCTCCAAGATTTTTCTTACATATTTGGGTGCTCCCATGTTGAGTACATATATATTTACAATGTTTATGCCTTCTTGGTGGATTCTTCCCTTGAGTTTTATGAAGTGACCTTCTGGGTCTCTTCTTATGGTTCTTATTTTGAGGTCTACTTTGTCTGATATGAGTATTGCTACCCTGTTTTTTTCCTATTTATTTGCTTGGAATATTTGTTTTCAGCCCTTCACTTTCAGTCTGTGTAGATCTTTTGTTCTGAGGTGGGTCTCTTGTAGGCAGCATATGTCTGGGTCATGTTTTCTTATCCATTCAGCTATTCTATATCTTTTGATTAGAGCATTTAATCCATTTATGTCTAAGCTTATTATTGATAGGCACTTGTTCTTTGCCATTTTAATATTGTGGCATTGAACAGTGTCCTAGATCAGATGGACTAAACTGATATATATGGAGAAACTTTATATATATAAAGTTTCAATGTATATATATATAAACTTTCATCCCAGAGAAGCAAAATACACATTCTTTTCAAATGCACATGAAACATTTTCAAAGATAGACCACATGATAGACCACAAGCCTCAACAAATTCAAGAAAACTGAAATCATATCAAGCATTTTCTCTGACCACAAGGGGCTGAAACTAGAAACTAACCTCAAAAAAAAAACCCTCAAAAACTTTTAAATTCATGGAGATTGAATAGTATGCTATTAAACAATGAATGGGTTAAGGATGAGATCAAGGAAGAAATAAAAATTTCTGGAAACAAATGAAAATGAACTCATAACAATCCAAAACTTATGGGACACAGTGAAGGCAGTCCTGAGATGGAAGCTCATAGTGATACAGACCTTCCTAAAAAAGGGGGAGGTGGGAGGAGAGAATGGGAGGAAAGGGGGGAAGAGTTTTTAGGAACAACTATAAAGAACATGTAGACAAAACCAGGGTGTAATCAGGGGAAGGAGGTAACGATAGCTGGGGTACAGAGGGTAAGGGGAAATGCAGACAACTGTATTTGAACAACAATAAAATAAAATAAATTTTAAAAAAGATGTTATAGTAATAGAAACTCTCACTTTCTAAAATGTGCATTACAAAATTTGAATCTTTCTGTTTCTTGGAAATTGATTACTGCCAGTTTTATGAGCTCTGTTATATCCAAAGTCATCAGCCTGACATTAGAGGTCCTCCATGATATGATTCCAAATGCGTTCCCAGCCTCATTTCTTCCTCCTTGCTCTCTGTGTTCCAGGCAAGCCAGGCTGCTCCCTCTTGCCTTCCTGTTTTGTGTCCATTTACTCATTCTATTCTCTTTACCAGCAATGCCCTTCTTCCATGTCTGGCCATCCTAGGGCTACCTTCTCTCAAATCTCTTTCCACACATCTTTTTCAACTCTAAGTAATTTTTACTCAAATGTAAAGTGCTAGAAAGGAAAGAACATTAATTCTGGAGTCAGCCATCCAAAAACATGAATCTTCATTTCACCTAATCTTCATTTCACCTAATCTAGTCTAACATTCTATAACAGGTTGACTTATCTTTGAAAATGGTGATATCTAGCTTGGAAAGCTGATAGCAAGATTGAGTGATGTACATTGTATGTGCTGAATACAGTACTTGACAATTAGCAGGGGCTCAACAAATTGACATAAGTTCCTTTCTTCTTCTCTTCCACTGGAAAAAAGTACATTACAAATGTCTGCCTTCTCCTTCCCACTCTCATTTCTAGAGCAGCATCAACATATAAGGAGCAGGTAACAGTATCTGTGATATCTCCTCCTCCTCCAAACTGCCACCCTCTACCCTCACAAAACCCAGGAAAACAAAACAAACTAAGGAAAACTTTTGCTTGACAAATATTGCCCCAGAACTAAAAGACAGAGGAGGGGGTAGAAGTTTCACAAAACTGAGTGGAGTTATCAGCAGAGCAGGGCTGGGTACCTGTCACTAGGTAACCTGCCCCTGATGCCATAATGGAGTGGAGAGTCAGAAGCGATTAAAAAAAAAAAAACCAGAAGAATAAGGAAGCACACAGAAAGAAACAGAGAAACCAAAAGACAGGGGAGGAGATAGAGGCTGGTCCCTGAAGCCAAGTTGGTATCTACTTTTTATGCATTCATTTATTTATCCAATTATTCCACAAGTATCTATTAAGTGTCTGCCATGGGCCAGTCTAGGGCCAAAAGAGAAAATAAACAATTATAAAAGTATACAAAGTTGGGGTGTTGATGATTGTTATGAAGAAAGACAAAGCAGGGTGTGAAAGATAAGAAACGGGAACAGGGCATGCTTCTTAAATCAGGTCTTCAAGGAAAGCCTCTCTGTGAGCAAAGGCTTGAATGGAAGAGCAATGAGGTGCTCTAATGCCTAGGGTGAAGCTTTCTCCTATACAAATACTTTGAGGCCAGATGGCTCCTACAATGTTGGTGTGACATCCAGGAATCCAATGAGGCTGGGAAGGAACGAATGAGAAGCACAGTGAAAGGGCCAGAGTCAGAATATGGAGGGGGTGGACAGGCTATGTAGGGTCTGGTAGAACCTTCTTGTGCCTTCAGAATTTGTTTTTCCCCTGAATTATTATAAAGCCTGTCTGCTTCCTTCACAAGACTTTCCTGTTTTATTTGATCAAGTTTGAATGAATTTTAGATCCTTGAAACAAAATTAACTTTTATGGAATTATATTTCTCCTAGCATTTGGCAGTATCTATCATGCTATGATTAGTTTTCAGTCTTTTATGGTTAACCCCTGTCCCTGAGTTATGATCTTCACAGGTGCTTTTCAATTTTGTTATTTTTTTCTCTTTGGATGAGACAAGAAACCTAGACAAGGCTGCAGTTGAGTATCCCTCCCACCCAGATAAGTTAAGCTGTCAGAATATCCCAACAGTTTAGACTCTGGTTAAATTAAGTAGTTTCTCCTGAGGGTAGGCCTCGATAAGAAGTACAGAATGCTCCAGCATATTTCCAAATGGTTCCCTTTCCCCCCATCCCCACCATTGCCAGAAGGATGAGTGGGTTTTGCTCTACTACTTGCTGTAATAACTTGGTAGGTCTCCTGGAGAATCTGCTATAATTAAGTTCTCTTAGAAGAGTTTTTAACTCTCACAGTGAACCCTTAGAAATGTGTAAATTGAAGTTTTGATTTCCTGCCCAAAAAGTAGTTTGTGATTCTCTGTGTCTGCTTGTCTGTCTCTACAATTTTGGTGGCAGCAGTTTGCCCTGTGACCACAATTCTCTAGTGGATCTACAAAAAGTAATTAATGTCTAGTTTGTTCAGTTTTTTTTTTTCTTGTTGTGTGGTTGGGCCAAACATGAAATGTGCAAATTCCTAGAAAGACACAAACAACCAAAACTGACTTGAGAAGAAATAGAAAATCTAAATAGACTTATAACAAATAAACAACTGGAATCAGTAATCAAAAACATAAACAAAAAATTGCCCATGACTTGATGGTATAGGGGAGAAAAAAATAAGATTTTTAAAATATAACTTTTCTTTTATCCTTCTAAGTTCTTCTACCTGATCTAAAAATCTAATTGATATGAAATAGATTAACAGGAGAAAATAACCACATCTATTTACATATGTACATACAGGGATTCCATAAGAACATGCCCCACAACTTCCAAGTCAGAAAATAGGGAAGTTGAGGCTTATGTGCTATCTTGAGCTAAGAAGAAAGGTAGATAGTGGTTTAGACTTTAAAGGGAAGGTAGGAAATTCACAGGTAGATGAAAAAGAACAGATATTTGATTTTAAAAAATTGGGGGCCACCCCAAAACAATGAGACACTGAGAAGAGTCTCACACACTTTGCTAGGTTTATTCTCATTTTCACACTTAGTTCACACTTTGATACGGTGATATCTCTTTTCCTGGTGTAGGTTTTCCTATCTGAATTGCTTTAGGCAGGTAAGGGGAAGGTAAAAATTATTCTTGAGTTTGTTGGGTTTTAACTTTCTTCAGCTTTAAATAACTTGCAGGCTAGGCTGGCATATTCTGGGGAGACTTACTCTGAATGCTTAAGTTTTTTTATCTGCTGTTTCATTTCATTTTATTTTATTTGTCAAATATTTTTATTGTTGTTCAGGTACAGTTGTTTCCATTTTCCCCGTCCATCTCTCCCATCCCACCCATTTCCACCTCCCACCCTCCCTCCTACCCTCTTTGACTTTGCCCATGTGTCCTCTTTTCACAATTTACAATAGACAAGTGTTGGAAGCAGCTTAAGTGTCCATCAATAAATGAATGGATCAAAAAATGATGATATAGTTACACAATGAATACTATGCAGCAGAAAGAAAGAAGGAGCTCCTACCCTTCACAACATCATGGATGTAACTAGAGAGTGTTATGCTAAGTGAAATAAGCCAGGTGGTGAAAGATGAATACTTAGGGTTTCTTAGATATAATTAATTTAAAATAATCAATGTTCACCAAAAGGCACATTTTTTGGATGGAAAAATTTTGCTCCCTTTCTATGGCTTCTTAGGTGAGTTTTATCAAAAATTTAAAAAGAAAATATCACCAGTATTTCTCAAACTTTTCCAAAAAATAGAGAGAAACTTCTTAACTCATTCTTTGAGGTTAGTATTGCCCTAATAACCAGATTCATTTTATAGATTCTATTTGCTTTAAAATTATGTATGCCAATACCTTCTCCCCCATATTAGAGTGGAATTGCCCCATTTTAGAGATAATTTATATCAGTCTTGCATTCCTCTTTTCAGCACAATATTATTTGATAAAATGAATGACTGGAATCTATATACCATTTTTTGTCTCACTTTTATATTTTCTGTGTTTTGCCTGTTTATGTAGGGAAAAGAATGACTAAAACTCAAAAGGTAAAAACTAAGTAAATTTTAAAAGGAACCCAGATGACAGATTTTTATTTCATCTCATAGATGTATACTTTGACATTTTTCAAAGCTCAAGCATGTGTTGTAGATCTCATCTATATGTTTTCTGCTCTCTTCAAGAGATTGTCAAGATACTTCTCTAAAAAAAGTTAGGAATAGAAGAGAACACTGGGAATAATTTAAAGTTGGGTTTAGAATAATAATTAAACATTAAATTCCTGTGTCGATGTTGAATAAAAAGTGTTTTATAAGGTGAAATTTTGAGTAGCAGAATGTATAAGTTAAAAATTTAGGAATTTTGCATGGGAAAGGTAATAAACTAAATTATCAAAATTAATTTGAATTTATAGAAATCCCAAAGGATATCATTTTTGAAGGTTAAAAATGTGAAATATTTAGAGACAAAATTACTTCAGGTTACTTTTAAAATGGACATTATCACTTTTTTTCTTTTCTTAGGCTTTATAATCATTGTTGCCTTTAGGCAAGGATAAGTTATTTTCTTTTATCAAAAGGTGGAATCAGTTTAAAAAATAATTTTGGCTTCATACTAGTTCTAATTAGGCAAACTTTAGTTTTCCTCCCTCCAACCTTCATCTTTTATTTTCTTTCACTCAGCTTCTCTTCCTTCCTCCTGACTTTTCTCTCGAACAGGTTACAGCTTGCAGGCTATTATTACCTTCTGAGACAATCCCTGACAAAATGTCCAAAATCTTGGTGACCCTAATGAGAATTCTCAGGATCTTCTCAGGCCATGTTCTTGTGCATTATGCCATCTAATTAGCAAAGCAGTGTTCAGGAACATGCTGGACTCACAGAAAAATAAGTCTTTCCAATGTGATGTAATTCATAGAGAACAGAGTCTTGGAGTCAAAACCCTACATTGAATTCTGTCTCTGTCACCTGATAAGATCATAATCCCACTGATTTTCGCCATCCTTACCTGAAAGCTGGATATTAATGACATGTAACTGAATGGGGGCTCTGAAGACAAAATGAGAAAGTACAAAGTTCTTGTATGAGAGAACATCAGGCTCTTAATTCAAGAGGCTTCCACATTTCAAATTGCTACTGTTCATCTACAGCTTGAGAAGCAGAGGTAGGAAAATAGCAACAACAACAATGACAACAAAAATACTCTTGATAATAATGGTGACTGTTGCTTATTAATCACCATGTTATGTCACATACTTTACACATATCATTCCAATAGATCTTTTTAAAATTTTTTTAAATTTATTTAATTATTTTCCAAGTACAGTTTTCTGTCTATTACTCCCATCCCATCCCACCCCCCCGTGCTCCAATAAATCTTCACAATAACCTAATGAGGTAGAAACTGAGGCTCAGAGAAACTAGTGTCACAAAGTCACTGAATCATCAAGCTGGGATTTCAACATATAACTTCTCTGATACCAAAGCCTGTGTTCTAATTACTATGCGACTTGTTTTTTGACAGCCATTCTGTCTTATCCACACCTTAGAGGTTACCTTCTGTCCTGGGGCAGGAAAGATGCACTCACTCTTCCTCATGACAGAGAGGAAAGTGGAAAGCTCATGTAAAGGACAACTACTAAAGAACTCCACTGACACTGAAGTGGTGGTATTTTCTCAGTCATTAGTAGCACCAAATCATGTCTTTTAGAGTCATGTATTTTCTCTTTAATTTATACCTGCTGAAAAAGCTAAAGCCAACTGTGACAAACTATGGTAGCTTCCATTGTTGGTTCACTTAGTGCATTCTCCCATCCTATTCTCGTCTGTTTATAGCACCTCCTTTGTTTGCAGAACTCTTTCCCATTCCTTGTGGTTCTTAAGGAGTTATCAGATACTGTGTCCCACTCTCATTCTCTACCTGAAGCATGGGCATGTGTCCCAGACTGGACCTATAACAATAACCCATCCCTTAGGTAACAGTTATTAATGTGTGGGTGGGGTACTGACTCAAGAGGGACAACTGAGTCCATTCTTTGGAATGACATTTGGACTAGGAAGAGATGAAGTCTCCTTATTAAAATAATGCTAGGAGGAGATGTTGGAAATTTGTGAATCTAAGGCTCTGCCTTGCCTCTACCTTGCCAAAATAGAGTAAGCACATCTGCAGTAAGAATCAGAAGAAAGTATGAGAAAGGTGAGAGAGGGAGAGAGAGAAAGAGAAAGCTGATTATATTGCTTTTGTTCTTAGATCCAGCCTTGCCTGAGGCCAAAACCAACCTCTGGTTTCCTAGGAACTCAAACCAACAAATTTCTTTTTTTTTTGAGCTCAACTAATTTGAGTTGAAAGTCTATCTTTTGTAATCAAAAGAATATTGATCCAGATAATTTAACATGGTGAAGAAAGCTAGAAAGCCTACATGTAGAGATGGAAGTGTATCAACAGATTGAGAATATGCAATTTATAAGATAGTTTCACTACAAGACAAAATACAAATTTGTATACAGACCTATTGCAAAGACAGATCTGTATATTCTCCCTGGGCATTTCCCTCATTTCTATTTGAAAAGAAGAAAAAATTCATAAGTGATAGGGGGAAATACTCAAGTGACAAAATATTTTGATATGCTACACATTCAGATATAAAGATTCTAGGTGTTCTTATTCTTACTGCTGGCCTGAGACTTGTAGA
This sequence comes from Sturnira hondurensis, assembly GCF_014824575.4. Classification (NCBI taxonomy): domain Eukaryota; kingdom Metazoa; phylum Chordata; class Mammalia; order Chiroptera; family Phyllostomidae; genus Sturnira; species Sturnira hondurensis. Next base: position 54,457 of record NW_028092711.1, on the reverse strand, counting down.
GAAATACTGCCTGAGACATATTTATTACTATTCCCATATCCTGCATCAAAGCCATAACATAAAGCTTTCAGGTCATTTTAGAAAGTTATTCAGTGGTGATGGTGGGCATTACAAGGACAATTCTCAAAATTCTGAAGGTAAGTTTTGAACTCAAAGTACAGTCCAAACAGCAGCTTAGTGAATCTCATTAAATTAACAATATGAGACAATACAAGACCAATTTCTACACTTTAAATTTTTCTTCTTCTCTCACTGTGAAATACTGTTGAAGAGTGGTTCTATGCCTAATGGTGTAGATCTTGATGCTCTGGCCAGGTAGACAGGCAGTCAGAGGAGATTTTATTATTTCTGAGAAAAACGGAGATTTCTGAGTAGATCAGGATTAAAGAAGAGAACTTATTTCATTACTTTTAGGGTTTGGACTGTATATACTCATTGAATATATTTGGAATTTTGGTAAGCATATAACAATACCAGACTTCAATTTTGAATCCTTTATACTAGGTATTTTAGGGCTACTTTGCTGACTTAAGCCATGTACTGTGAAGGTCAGTGAGCTGGGTCAAGAACTTTGTGACTAGTTTTCTGATCTTCATCTCTTTGAGCTTCAGTTACTTTATTGAAAAAATATAAAATTGTTGTAAGTCATTTATACAGCCCCACGAAACTATAACTTTCTATGGATACAAAAGCACATATAAATTCCAAAGAATAGTGTTTTGTATTCCTCTCACATATACAAAATCAACCTATTCTTCATTAACATTTCAGCATTGTTTTGGCATTTAATAAACATGAAGGCTTTTTTTCTTGATATAAATGATCATAAGAGTCTAGTTGATTTGTGTTCATAAAATATAAGAAATATACCCTCCTACTATTTCATGGAGAAATGCTGACATGTATTTCATTGATTTGACTTATGACAAAATATGTCAAGAAAACAGTAGACTCAAGTATATTTAAGTGCATTTGTTAATGCTCACTAAAATTGGATGAAAATGTATGGCTTTCTGCATGCTTACATTTTAGTAAAGACTGTAGTGTTATAGAAACTGGTTCCCGAAGTTAGGCAGTCTGCCTCTGGTAATTTAAATCATGGGTAGAAGGGGATCCCTATATATTGTACATATTTTCCCATCACTTTTAAACAACTAAAGAGAGATAAGAATTTCAAATTATTACCATGATCACAACCAGGAAGGGGAGAGAAGAGCATATAAAAAAATACTGACCAAGACAATTCATCTGTCAACTCTCCAGTGTTGACAAGATCCTGATCAATTAAAATACCCTAAAAACTATACACTTCATAGATTTTTGTAGATTTTTATAAGTAATACATGGAATTGTTTTTGTGAATGAGAATTTTTCATAGGTTAATTAATATACTTATTTGTATAGTTTGCACATGTAACAAATCACTTATTTGTCATGGCAACCCTATGATGTAACTACTATTATTACTCTCATTATACAGAAACTTTAACTGAAGGAGAGAGAAAGTGAATACCTTCCACAAGACACAAGCACCCTAGGGGCAAAGCTCAGTGATGAACTTGAGTCACAAAGCTCCAGCACCTGAACATCACAGTGCCTCTTGCCATAAGGAGGAAAAGGGCAAGATTGACTTAGAGGACCTTTTGTGTTCATATCAGTCAGATCTTGAGTGGTTTATAAATTGTAAATGACTATTTTAGAATGGTTTCCAGTGAATGCTGTTTAGAGGGAAATACTAGAGTCCTTATTTTATTCTAGGATGCCCCTGGTAAATGAAAAGATCATTGAAGTTGAATGTGGAGGCCACTGCAAGAAACATTTGAGCTGCCTAGCTAAAGGGTAATGGACTGCGATAAGCAAAGTACTCTAGTGACACAGGAGGACTTGGTGGGCAGGAGTCTATGGTCTTTAATGTCAGGGAATGTAGACCAGAGACATAACTGTCTAGAGCCTAAAAGATTAAGCAATTCCACTGCTAGGAGTATATCCTAAGAACCCTGAAGCACCAATCCAAAAGAACCTATGCACCCCGATGTTCATAGCAGCACAATTTACAATAGCCAAGACTGGATGACTTTTTTGAGGACTGGATCAAAAAACTATGGTACATTTACACAATGGAATTCTATGCTGCAGAAAGGAAGAAGGAGCTCCTACCCTTTGCAACATCATGGATGGAACTGGAAAGCATTATGCTGAGCGAAATAAGCCAGGCAGTGAAAGACAAATACCATATGATATCACCTTTAACAGGAATGTAAACAACAAAACAAACAAGCAAGCAAAATGTAACCAAAAACACTGAAATACAGAACGTGCTGACAGGGTCCAGAGGGTAGAGGGGAGATAAGCACAGAGTAAAAGGGGATGGACTCACATGAATAAGTATGAAAGACACATGGACAATAACTAAGACGGGGGGTGGAAATGGGAGGGGGGTGGGGAGCACTGGGGGGTGCAGGGCTGGGAATACAAGAAAGAAAACTGTACTTGAACAAAAGTTAAATAAATAAAAAAAATTACATTCTGTTGATCAATTACACAATAAGGGAGAGTATGCCAGGTGGAAAATAGACATTACAAATCCATCTGTGTAAAACCATAGATTGTCTTCACCAATGAAAATCCCAAAGCAGTCATCAAACTGTGTTCCTGATGGTCAAGATGTGCAAAAACTAGACAACAGGCACCAGTCAAGATGGCCACCGTGGAGACGCAGGGGATGCAATAAAGAGATTTGCTGCTGCAGGAGGTCTCAGTGGCAACAGGCAGCCAGGGTTTAAAGTCCTGCAGCTGAGAGGCTTGGTTTCACCTCAGACTTCACATGCATCATTCTGGGCAGTTTAACCAGTGCCACCCAGGAGCCAACACCTATTAATAAACTGCTAGATGGGAACAAATCACAAAACAAACAAACAAAAGCAAAGGCTTGGAATTCAGCCAGTGAACCAATTCTCTGGAAACATTGTTTGCAACTTCACTGCTGCTCTAGAGATGATCCTAATGTACAACTGTGAATTCCATAAACAGCAACTGCAATAGATTGAGCTGAAAATAGAGAACAGAACATAGGAGCATACACTTATTTGCAATGTCAAGTGCAGGGAGTTTGGACAGAGAGCACCTAGACATGGCAGCTACCAGAGATGGTGTGACTTTTCCTTCTTTTTCTTTTTTATTCTTTTTGAAGACGGCAGAATCAAAAATAGCAACAAGCTCAGCAAACAGCCTCTACAGCTGCTAAGGAAAGAACAGCCTTCATTCAAATGCACTGCTGAAAAGACAGCTGGTCACATTGGTCTTTTCAGACTTCCTCGTGCACATATATAGCAACAGCGTCAGTGGCAGTATCTTGAATATAAAAGACACTGATAGCTCTCTGGGATAACTCAAATTCAGTTAAATTTTTCTTAAGTAGAACTTACCAAGTCCTTTCCCATTATGTCCAAATTCAATTTTCTGTGGCTGTCCCAGATTCTTTGTTTTAATATAGGATGTCTTGGCCTTTAAAATAGAAAGGTGTGGGGCTATTAAAATATAGAGAAGTCAGAGCATTAAACATTGAGATCTTGGCTGGTTCGGGTTTGTGACTGTACCAAAAAGATACGTGACAGAATGTTTTCTGTATTTGTTCAGACTTAATATTCTATTATTTAAACATGAGAAATGTACTTTCCAAGTTATCAACTGACAATTCCTTAACTTTGAAGTGGTGTATAGAGAGGGATGAGTTACAATTTGATAAATGGACTTAGCAAACAGGCATTTAGTGTCATCAAAGCTGAGCCACCTACAGAGTTAGAGCCTGCTGAGGATACCAGATAATGAAGACACCTGCTTTTCCTCTAAGAAGGTGTTTACACTCAGACACAGGTGGAGCTGGTGCACAAATAATTTATAACACAAGACAGAATGAATGAGGTGCACACACACAAACTTCCGCCTGTTCGAAGAGGACAAAATGAGGAGGCATTTACACCAAAAAGAAGGAATCAAGAAGTGACTAGGAGAAGGACCTGAAAGAATTAGCAAATATTGACAGGTGATTTTGAAATAAGGTGGTGGGAGGAATAAACCTGGGAAACCATAAAGTCATCTAGCTCAGATATAAATGAAAATACCAGAAGGGAAGGTTGATCCATATATAAAGGGATTTGGCGTTTGGTTTGAAGGGTTTTGAGCAAAAAAAAATGTGATATGTTTAGGACTGTAGTTTCAGCAAATATCCTACATACTCAGATATTTTGCTTTTTATTTTTGCTGCCTTCTGAATGCAGGAAGACCAGTGATAGAAACATATAAAATAGCTTTGGATGAGAGACTTGGACTTTTGCATGTTGCTCAAACTCATGCCTCTTTTTAGTTTGGAAATGTAAGATTATTTCTTATAACTTGTTAGTAAAGAGACAGCAATACATTTCAAATTAAAATCTTTTTTCTAGACAGACAAAAAAAAGGATAGTTCCAAAGACTAATAATTTCCCCCAATAATAATAGTTCATAGAATGCATCCTGACAAAATGGAGCAGGTTTTTATTATCTTCATTTTTTTAGAATAGGAGGCTCAGGGTTCACCTTCCAGTGTCAGATCCTGGTCCTGCACTACCATGGTCATGGTCTTCCATGGCCTCCATCTAAGCCCCCTCATGTTCCATTCTGGCCTTCTTCTCTAGTTGTTTGTTTTTGGAGTTTTAACATTTAAAAATATCTTTAGCAGGGTGAGAAGCCTTCCACTACCTTTTATCTCTCTGTCTTCCTTTTCCATAAATCTCTTTTGGGAGACATAGTCTGCAAATGGGTTGTGAAGGTAAACATTTCTTCTTAGGGAAGAAAAATCCTGAAGAATTGTGAGACTGATTAGCAATATAGCGTGGAAGGGAGACCAAGAAGACAGCCCCAGGAAACTCTCTCCCAGACCTGCGTGACTATCAGAGCAATAGCACAGGAATTATAGACAAAACTAGACTGGTGCAACAATAGCAGATATTAAAAGAAATGAGAGTTTAATTCTGACAAACCCTGGTGATAACTCACTAATCACCACAACATCCAAATGTGATAGTCAAAGCCTCACAGTTTTAACACAGCCTAATCCTTTACCCACACTCAGAGAGGTCAATTCAGTGGCCAATACTGAGTCTTAAAACAGGAAAAATGTAGCTGACATAAATATCAAGTATTATAAAAATTTCCTTTATATTAGAAAATGAAGAGAATGATGTTATCTATCATTCTCTTGAGCTATATTCAATTTATTTAATATGACAGACTCATCCCTATTTCAAAGGGTCTGAATGGTCCTGAGACTGAGGAGTCACAGAGATTCAGATGAGGTCTCTTTTGCAGACCGTCCCATTGACATCAGCACTGTTTCCTGTTCCTTATCATCATCTGGACACACCTTAATCTGATACTCAGTCATACTGCGGACAGGCCTTTTGCCTCCTGGGGATTAAGAATGATTTCAGCCCCAGTCAGTTCTTCTATTTTTTATAAATAATAAAAGAGGTTGAGATTTTTTTTCTTGGATTTCAAGCTTATCAGTGCTCATAATAAACTTTCTCCCAAGTAAATCAATATAAAAATAAGATTTGTTAGCAGTTTAGCTGGAACATATCAGGAAAACAGGTTAAACTCAGGTAATAAGCTTGGAAATTTGCCTTTGAGAAGTCCCTTAGTTTTGTAAAACTACCCACTTACTCCCCAGCGGGGAGGAGAGCTCAAATTTAGGTTTCTAGACTCAGGGCAACATGACTTATCTTTGCATTAAACTAATACAGTTTCATCTAAGAAAGGAATAGGCACCTGTTCCATGGGTGTGAGGGGGCAGCTAGGCCCAGTGGTAAAGTCCCTCTTCCTTTCAGCTTTTCAGAAGATACTCTCCTTCCTTTCCAAGCACGTAGTTTGTACCCTCTTAAAGCTGGGGCCACTTGTGGCAGAGAAAATCATCTACCAGGCAGGAAAAGGCTAAGGTAAGAATGATAGAGGCAGCTTGTTCTTTTTAGAGATATTTTGATTTAAAAAATGACCAGTGAAAGTAATAATTGCTCCAGAACTATGAAACTTTCATTGTAGCACCTGGATATTGGGGTTTAGTAGGGTGGTTGTGATAGGAAGGTTATAAGGGCAGTGGCTGGTGACTAGGGTTTCCCAGCAGCTCATACATCATATCACCTTGGTCTACTATGAAGCCCAGCCCTACAAGGATCCACAGACACTGCCAAGTTCTAGGCATCTTATTGGGTGAACTATGTACTAGTGGGGGGAAGCAAGGGACTGGTGTCAAGATCGCAAACTCCATTCTGACTCTCACTGGCTCTGTGACCTCAAGATGGCAATTGTACCTCTCTTGGTCTCAGCTTCTCAATCTATTAAATAAAATTAATACTTTCTTTTATGATACGGATGACAGTGTAAATACGTGCTGTTAACTATACATTCTAACATGAATCAAAGCTCTAATTTCTTCTTGTCAATTTTACTCAAGGATGAAGGAATCTGATATGGATCACATCTAGTTAGATACCATGCAGGCTCATTGGAGTAGAAGTCTAGGTAGAAATTTCAGGCTTTAGCTGTAGCTTAATAATACAGAATACACTTTTGCTTTCAGTGTCCTATTGCATTGATTTTTCTTAGCAATTGAATGGTTTGTGGCTATGTTAACCAACTAAGGGCTTGGGATCCTATCAAGTCCCTTTCTTTAGAATAACAAATCTGGCATCGATCAGCAAATGAAGCTGTGCATTTACTGGGGACTGGGAACCTCAAGAGACTCAAGTTACAGAGGTAGCTATATGACTAATTGACACACTTTTATTCAAAAGAGAAAAGCTTTAGGAGAGACTGGTTCACTGGTAGATCCCAGCAGTCTCAAGCTGCAAAGAGAACTTCAGCCTGATGGATCATTGGAGCTTACATCATGTCTGGTTAGAGGAGGGAGAGGGATCCCTCTGGGGCAGGATTACCTTGGAATAGACAGACTTCCTGAGGAGAGGCTTTGGTTGTGCCTTTCAGAGACACTGGTGAATGGACCATTTCCTTTCTCCCTCCTTCACCAGGAAATGCAAAGCCATGGGCATAGCTTGGAGAACTTTCTGTTATAAATGTTCACAGTGAGCAACACTGTCCTAGACCAAAGCTCTTTTTCAATTCGGGGATAAGGTATCAGGGATATCTTATGGGAATGAAGATACTAAAGAGGAGGGTTAAAAAAGAGTTGTTTANTGTGCCTTTCAGAGACACTGGTGAATGGACCATTTCCTTTCTCCCTCCTTCACCAGGAAATGCAAAGCCATGGGCATAGCTTGGAGAACTTTCTGTTATAAATGTTCACAGTGAGCAACACTGTCCTAGACCAAAGCTCTTTTTCAATTCGGGGATAAGGTATCAGGGATATCTTACGGGAATGAAGATACTAAAGAGGAGGGTTAAAAAAAGTGTTGTTTAAATATTTATTAAGGGTGTTATAGAGAATAAGAAGGCCTGGGGAAGACCCGAGGGCTAGAATTGCCTACAGTTAAAGTTTCTAAGTGAGTCAGAAAAATTGCATTTCTGAACACATTCTGCTTAGGGGAGGCAGTGTGCATAGTTGTGGGAATATTTTTGCAGTTAACCTATTTATGGGAAACTTCCCCCAAATGCATTTTAAATTCACTGGTGATAGAGTCCTAATAACTGACATAAACCAGAATTAAAATGCCTGTCCCTCTTTCTCTCCTCCCTTTTCTCTATGTCTTTCCTCCTCCCACTGGCATTGTCTCTGCTCTCCTGTAAGGATAATAAAAAAATACCAGTCTAGAAAGCCTATGGTTTCACTCTGTTACTAGCCTGTTTGCTTGGGAGGCATTTACTCTATAATGTTCTTTTATGTACTGGGGTGTCAGATTCTGGAATTTAACACTTTTAACATCTTGTAGATGCAGGGTGGTGGTTACAATACACTGCATTGTTCACTTAGCTCCTGCAACGGTAACAGTGGAAATGTAATAATGTAATAATGTTAGTATTGACTTATTTCATCTTTGAAATAGTGAAAGAAACTGAATTAATTCCAGTGGAAGCTACTTAAACTTCAGCTATTGAGTCAGAGATCTCAGGTTACACTAGGCTTTAGAATGAGACCTACTGGCCAGGGCCAAGGAAAAAGGAACTATGGTAGGGGGGGAAATTTGCATGTATCTTCTAACTCTCATTTCCCTAAATTAATCAGAGGGAGTTGAAGGATTACTTTATTAGCCCTGAACAGTGTGGTTCCATTGGTTGGATGTTGTCTGGCAAAGTTAAAGTTTGCCAGTTCAATTCCCAGTCAGGGCTGTGGCTTCAGTCTCCAGTTGGGGTGCATTAGTGAGGCAACTAACAAATGTTACTCTCTCACATCTCATGTTGATGTTTCTTTCTCCTTCCTTTCCCCTATCTCTAAAAAGAAATAAATACAGATCTTTAAAAAATGAATCAGTTTATTAATATCACAGAAACTTATTAGATAATGGAAATTTAAGCAATTTATACTGATGTTATTCTACTTTATGGAGGGTGTTAAAATCTAGCACACATACTGCTTAATTGCCTCTGTTGGACTTTGTTGGTTGATGTAGATAGACATAACTCAGGGTAATAGAAATAAGGGTGGTTTTCTGTCAGAGTATGTGATTAAGGGGTATTTTTTTCTTAATTTTAGTATAATTTACTGCACAGTGAAATATATGGATCTTAAATTTATAGTTCCATGTGTTTTGACAAATGTATGTACCATATAATCCACACCCTGACTGAAATACAGATCGTTGTTAGATAATAAATATAGAAAGTATGTGTGTATATGGATACACATATGTATCCATATACATACATACATACATGTACAGAGATGATATGGTATTTGTCTTTCACTGTCTGGCTTATTTCACTTAGCCTTATGCTAAGTGAAATACACACACACATACACGCACACATATTTATCTGCCCTCAATTTCTGGCACAAGGATACTAAAACCCTTGTAAATTTTTTATTGTTGTTCCAGTATAATTTTCTGCCTTACCCCCTCCACTCCTTTCCCTTACCCCAGCCCTCCCCACCTCCTTCCCCTGTTTCCACCCCACCTTATTATTGCACGTGTCCTTTGTAATTGTTCCTATAAATCCTTTACCTTCCCCCCCATTATTCCCTCCCCTCTCCCCTCTGCTCATTGTCAGCCTGTTCTCAATTTTAATGACTTTGGTTATATTTTGCTTGCTTGTTCATTCTGTTCATTCTTCATTCTGAAGTTGATAAGGTTCCAGTTAAAGGTGAGATCGTATGGTATTTATCTTTCACCACCTGGCTTATTTCACTTAGGATGATGCTCTCCAGTACCATCCATGCTGTTGCAAATGGTAGGAGCTCCTTCTTTCTTTCTGCTATGTAGAATTCCATTGTGTAGATGTACCATAGTTTTTTGCCCACTCATTTACTGATAGACACTTACTTTGCTTCCAGTACTTGGCCATTGTAATTTGTTCTGTTATGAACATTGGGGTGCATAAGTTCTTTTTGATTGGTGTTTCAGGATTTTTAGGATATAATTCTAGCAGTGGAATTGCTGAGTCAAAAGGCAGTTCTATTTTTAGCTTTCTGAGAAAACCCTATACTGTTTTCCACCATGGCCACACAAGTCTGCAATCCCACCCACAGTGCACTAGTGTTCCCTTTTCTCCACAACCTCTGTTATTTGTTTATGATGGTAATTTTGACTGGTGTGAAGTGGCATCTCATTGTGGACTAAAACCCTTGTAAATTTCCAAGTGATAAGACCAATAGGAGCATCTTGTGTTATGTGGTAGCTTTGGATGGACTCCCTGGATGAGGGCTGGTCACCAGAAAGACCAATCAGTGATAAAAACTTGGAGATCCATCCCACTCTCATTCTCCAGAGATGGGAGATGGGCTGGAAATGTAGTTAATAATTGATAAAGCTTATGTAAGGAAACCTCCATAAAATGTCAAAAGTAAGGGATCTGGAGAGCTTCCAGTTGGGTGAACAAACACATCCACACATCAAGGGTGATGTACCCCAACTTGACAGGCACAGAAGCCCCCATGTAAATAAGTGCCCACCTGAATTATTCAAGTTTATCTAGCAAATTAATCAAACCTGGGGAGGCCATGGCAATAACCCCCAGAGTATAGTAGGTTGGTGAGACGTACAGGTGAAATTTTGCTTTTTGACTTGTTATGTTGATTAGGTTCCACTTATAAGTGAGATAATATGGTATTTGTCTTTCACTACCTGGCTTATTTCACTTAGTATAATGCTCTCCAGTTCCACCCATGCTGTCACAAATGCCAGGAGCTCCTTTCTTTCTGCTTGTGTAGTATTCCATTGTATAAATGTACCATAGGCATTGAGATAAAGAACAAACTGACAGTAACCTGAGGGGAGGGGGAAGGGTATAATGGAGGAAAAGGGGGAAAGTTGTCAAAGAACATGTATAAAGGACACATGGACAAATCCAAAGGGGCAGTAAGATCAAGAATGAAAGGTGGGGGTGGCTATGATGGGTGGGAGTGGTGGAGGCAAAATGGAGACAACTGTACTTGAACAACAATAAAAAAGAAATAAGAAATAAAATTCATCACTCATACAGAAAAAAAAAAGTACAGGTGATAATCTGGGTTTATGACTGGTGTCTGGAGCAGGAGGGGCAGTCTTGTGGGACTAAGCCCTTGGGATCTAAACTATCTCCAGGTAGATAAATCTCTAGGTAGATAGTGTCAGAATTGAATTAATTGTAGGATGCCCAGCAGGTGTCCCAGAGAACTGCTTAGTGTGAGAAAAATCTCCACAAATTTAGTGACCAAAAGTGAAGTATTTTATGTAAGCAGTAAAGAGGACTCACAGGAGAGAAACACACAGTTGAGAAGAACTGGGTTTTTTCCTACTTAGGAAGAAGCAAATGGTGTTTTTTCTTTTAACCATCAACCTAGAAAATTCCATCATTCCCCTTTCCACTAAACCTCTCCTTAACAAGTGGCACAGCTCTTCTAATCTCTATCACTAAAAATTTAGTTTTTACTCGTTCTTTAACCTTTAAAGGGATGGAACTCTACAGCATGTACTCTTTTTATGCACTTTTGATTTGCACAGTATGATGTTTTCAAAGAGCTTTCATGTTGTTAGTGTTGTTCTTTATTTTAATGAGAAGTGTTCCATAGCATGAGTGTCATATATTTCTCCATTCCTTGGTGATGAACATCTGTGTTACTTTCCATTATAGGAATCTATGACAAAAACTGTTATGAATCTTCCCCTGGCTGGTGTGGCTTAGTTGGTTAGAGCTTTGTCCTGTAACCAAAGCATTGCAGGTTTGATTCCTGGTCAGTGCACATACCTGGATTGTGGTTTTTCTCCCCAGTCTAGGTGTGTTCAGGAGGCAGCCCATAGACACTTCTCTCTCACATGGATGTTTTTCTCTCTCTTCCTCTCTCCCTCCCTCTTTCTCTGAAAGCAATGAAAAAAGGTTCTTGGGTGAGGATTTTAAAAAAAATTTGCTATGAATCTTATTATATGTGTCTCTTCTTGCAAATATGGGCATGTGGTTTTGGTTTGCCATAAAAAACTTGTGTTTAAATTTTTACTAATCTGGCAAATTGCTTTCTGAAATGATTGTACCATGAAGAACCACACCAGCAATGTACTAGAGTTCTGGGACTTCGCATATGGTGATGTTAGCCTTTTTAAGTAGTCATTCCAGTGAAGTTGAGTGGTATCTTCCTATGGGTTTAATTTGCCTTTTCCTGATAATTAATGATGTTGAGCGTCTTTTGATGTATTCATGGGCCATTTAGAGATTTTTTCAGAAATACAAGTTTTTTGCCATTTTTATTGTTTCTTATTTCTTTTAAAGTATATTTTTTCAAGGTCTTAAAGCTGTCCCAATTTTTTTCTCCTCTTTATCCTCCCTCCACCCTGCACTCCCCATCCTTCAGCATCCCCCCCCTTAGTTCATGTCCATAGGTTGTACATATAAGTTCTTTGGCTTCTCTATTTCCTATACTATTGTTAACCACCTCTGTCTATTTTATGCCTACCATATCTGTTTCTTGTTCCCTGTACCTTTTTCCCCTTTCTCCCCCTTCACCTCCCCACTGATAACCCTCCACGTGAACTCTGTTTCTGTAAATCTGTTCCTATTCTTATTGTTTGGTTAGTTTTTGGTTTTGTTTTTTAGGTTCAGTTGTTGATAGGAGTTTGTTGTCATTTTACTGTTCATAGCATTTGATCTTCTATTTCTTAGATAAGTCCCTTTAACATCTCACATAATAAAGGCTTGGTAGTGATGAACTCCTTTAACTTTCCTTATCTGGGAAGCACCTTATCTGCCCTTCCATTCTAAATGATAGCTTTGCTGGATGGAGTAATCTTGGACATAGGCCCTTGCCTTTCATGACTTGGAATACTTCTTTCCAGCCTCTTCTTGCCTGAAAGGTTTCTTTTGAGAGATCGGCTGATTGTGTTATGGGAATTCCCTTGTAGGTAACTCTCTTCTTTTATCTTGCTGCTCTTAAGGTTCTCTCATCTTTAATTTTGGGAAACTTAATAATGATGTGTCTTGATGTGTTCCTTCTTGAGTCCCATTTCTTTGGGACTCTCTGTGCTTCCTGGACTTCCTGGAAGTCGTGTTCCTTCTTGAGTCCCATTTCTTTGGGACTCTCTGTGCTTCCTGGACTTCCTGGAAGTCTACTTCTCCTGCTATACTGGGGAAGTGTGGGGCAACTTTGCCTGCAAATTCCCTCATCTGTCATGGATGGAAATAATAATGCCAAGACATGATCTGCTTGGGGAGGAAAGTGGTCAATCTCTCACAGGAGAAGGACCAGGAGCCTTTTCCTCAATGGACTTTTATTGAGTTCATTTTGCACAAGAATACAGGTAAGGATCAAACAATAGATAGCATAAATAACTATTAGGGCTTGTTCTCCGTCAGGGTCAGATAGCTAAAGAGCCATAAAACTTTGAGGAACAAACTTCTTGCTTGGACGTTTATCATTTAAATGAGAGCATTCTAAACACAGCAGGTTTCACAGGATTTTACATATTCTTTCTTAGGCCTGATGACCCGGAACATGCTCTAGCTGGCAAAGAGCTGTATCACCTTCCCAGTCATAGGTTTTTAGGCTTAGGTGGATTAGAGCCAGGAATTGCTTCTTCCAGATGGAAATGGGGACTCGGGCTATGTCAGAATAGCCGGGGGGGGGGGTGTCCATCACTCCCTCATTGCTGCAGCCCCCCGAGTCCTTCCTTGAGGGCCTTCCAAGTGATTGTGTCTGGTTTAGGTTGTCCCCGCTCTGAGGGGTTGTACTCATCATTGACTAACTGACCAAGCATTTGGGGCAGAGATGGATGAAGCAGAAGCAGTGCTGCTGCCAAAGTGATAAGCTTTGTTTCCTTAGTGCCTCACATTCCAGAGGTTGCTCACTCAGCCTTATTCATGGGGGTTAGGTACAACTCCTGAAACCAGGCGGAGTGGTTCCCAGAAGGGAAGTTCTCCTTCATTATCTGTTCAAATAAATTTCCAACTTCTTGCTCTTCCTCTTCTTCTGATACCTCTCTGATTCAGATGTTGGGATCTGTAAAGTTGTTTTGGAGGTTCCTGAGCATCTCCTCAGTTTTTTTAATTCTTGTTTCTTCATTCTGTTCCAGTTGGATGTTCCTTTTGTTCCAAATCATTGGTTTGAGTCCTGGTTTCCTTCCCTTCACTGTTGGTTCCCTGTATAATTTTCTTTGTTTCACTTTGTATAGCCTTCATTTCTTCCTTCATTTTGTGAGCTCAATCAATTCTGTGAGCATCCTGATTACCAGGGTTTTGAACTGTGCATCTGACAGGTTGTCTATCTCCTCACTGCTTATCTCTGTTTCTGGAGTTTTGATCTGTTCTTCCATTTGGGCCATACTTCTTTGTCTTTGCATGCCTGTTATGTTGTAAGGGGTGAAACCTTAGGTATTAGCCAGGGTGGAGCAACCTTCTTCTCTGCATGTGGCACTGTCTGTGGGGGCAAGGTCAGAGAGGGAGCAATGCCATTCGTTTTCTCCCCTCTAGTCACACTTCCCAAAGAACTCCCCTACAAAACTGGAAATTTCTCCTGCTTTCGCAGTGCCCCCCCGCCCCCCGCCGGATTTGACCTCCATAGGTTTTGAGTCTTTAGTTTCCCTGTCAGCCATCCCCACCTTGCTGTACCTCCTGTCTGTCCTGCCATCTTTGCCCTCATATGGGTCTGGATGAATGTTTTTTTTTTTTTTTTAATTCCTTGACTCTTGGTGTTCCATGCAGTTTGAATTTCTAACATTTCTAGTTGTTTATTGTTTTTAAATTGATTGTTATCCTTTTGCTTGTGTAAGGAAGCGAGGTGTTTCTACTTATGCCTCCAACTTGGCTGGAAGTCCTGCTTTTTTTTTTTATTTCTTATAGTTACAGTTTTTATGTATTCTGGATACCAATCCTTGTCAGATACAATAATTGCAAGTATTTTCTTCAGTATGTTATGTGCTTTTTAATTTTTAAATAATGTCTTTTCAAGAGCAAAGTCTTAATTTTGATGAAGTGTAATTTACTTTTTCTCTCTACATATTTTGCTCTTATTATTCTAAGAAATTCTCACTAACCTTAAAGTTACAAATATATCATCCCATACTACTTTTAGAAGTTATATATACTTTCTGATTTTACATTTAAGTCTATGATTCTTATTGAACATTTTTAAAGATTTTATTTATTTATTTTTAGAGAGTCAAAGGGAGGGAGAAAGAGGGAGAGAAACATCAATGTATGGTTGCCCTCACACCCCACCTACTGGGGACCTAGCCCACAACCTAGGCATATGGCCTGACTGGGAATCAAACTGATGACCCTTTGTTTTGCAGGGTGGAACTCAATTCACTGAGCCACACCAGCCAGGGCTAAATACATTTTTTAATTAAGGTGTTGTGAAGATGTCAAAGTTCACTTTTTTCCATGTGCTTAACCAGTTGTTTTTAACAACATTTGTTGAAAGAGATATTGTTTTCTGCATTGAATTGCTGTGATGATTTTGTGGAAATGAATGAACTATAAGTTATTCTTTTTCAAGGTTATTTTTGTTTTTCTAGTTCTTTTGCTTTTCCATATACATTCTATTATATCCTCAAAAGAGTGCTTGCTACTATTTTAGTTGAGATTCCATTAAAACTGCAGGTAAGTTTAGAGGAAATTATATCATAATAATATTGAAACTTACAATGAATAAGCATACTATATATTTTCATTTATTTATTTTTCTTTAATTTCTCTTAAAAATGTTTTGTAGCTTTCTGTGTAAAGGTTTTACACATATTTGATTTATTTTTTCTATTTTTATGTTTCTTGATGCTGTCACAGTCTTATTTGAATTTTATTTGTCAGTTGTTTGCCACTAGTATGTTGAGATACAACAAGTTTCATATATTGGTCTTCTATTTTGTGACCTCAATAAATTCAACTATTGAATTTAATAAGCTTATATTTTTGGTAGATATTTTTGGTTTTCTACATATAAAAGTACATCATCTATAAATAAAGAAAACTTTATTTTTTCCTGTTTTTTATTATATTTGTTTTTTCCTTGCCTATTACAGATCTTAAAATTTAACATGAATAATTACATAAGTCAATTTACATATATTTATATATCGTCTTGCACAAATAACTCTGTGCTTTATTACAAAATCATTAGTATGTAATTCTGCAACATAACAATATCACACTTGTGGACACCACATGAAATTTTAGATGAAATATTCAAATTAAAACTATAAATTATTACATCCATATTATTATCCTACCAACCACATTCAAGCAGGACTTACTTCTGCTGGACCCTGCATATATATTCCTCAAAGGGCATTGCTTAATGTCTAATTATATGGGGAGTTTTAAAACGTCTTGCTGTTAATGGTTTCTAAAATATACTATGTATTTTTTTCTTTTCTTGTTTGGAGAACCCTGATAATAGAAAAGAATACAATCTTTACCATTGGGTATAATATTAGCTGTGGACTTTTATCGTGCCCATTATGTAACTGAGAAAATCTACTGTAGTTTATTAAAAGCTTGTATCACAATACAATATACAGATGATGTTTCACAGAATTTTACACCTGAAACCTATATAGTTTTATTAACCAATGTCACCCAATACATTCAATAAAAAAGTTAAAAAATGCTTGTATCATGAATGGATTTTTAAAAATTTTATACATTTTTTTATTCTATTTAGATGATTAGATAATTTCTCTCCTTATTATGTTAATGCGGCTAATAGAAGAGATTGATGTTTCATTGTCAAACCAGTTTTGCCTCCCTAAGTAAAGTCCACTTAAAGATGATATAGTATCCTTTTTACATATAACTAATAAGCTAATACTTAGGCTCCTTAGTGTATGTTTATTAGAAATATTTGCCTTTAATTTTCTTTTAATGTTTCTTGTCAGAGCTTTGTTTTAGGACTGTGATAATGTAATTAAATGAGTTGGGAAATAATAATTTCTGTTCTCTAAAAGATTTTGTCTAAGATTAACAATTTATTAAGTTAGCCATTTGGCTTAGAGTTTTCTTCATGGGAAGGTTCTAATTATAAATTTAATTTATTTAATACATAGAGAACTATCACATTTTCATTTCTTCATATATCAGTTTGATAATTTTATTTTTCAAGAAACTGTCTATTCTGTGTAACCTGTAAAATTTAGTGGCATAGAGGTGTTTACAACTACCTTCTTTTAAATGATTGCATAATCAATAGCTATGTCCTCTATTTCACTCCTGATATTGGTAATTGGTTTTTATTTATTTTTCAACAATATCAATAAAGATTTATCAATTTTAGTAATAGTTTCAAGGACCCAATAATGTTTTTGTTAAATTTTTATTGCTTATTTTTATTTTATTGATCATTGCTCTCATTCTTTTCATTTTCTTTTTTATTTACTTTGTTTTCATTTGCTCTAAATTTCCTTGTTTTTTACCATAGAAGCTCCATTTATTGACTTAAAATTTTTTCTTTTCTACTATAAAAACTAAGTAATACACTTTTTAAAACAACAACGTAGATACAGTACATTGAGCTTTGATATGCTTTTTTTTAAAGATTTTATTTATTTGTCTTTAGAGAGGAAGGAAAGGAGAGAAGGAGAGAAATATCAATGTATGGTTGTCTCTCGAGAGTCCCCTGCTGGGAACTGGCCTGCTACCCAGGCATGTAGCCTGACTGGGAATCGAACCGTGATCGTGTGGTTCACAGGCCCATGCTCAATCCACTGAGCTACACCAGCCAGGCCTGATATGTTGTTTTCATATTACCATTCAAAATATTTTCTGGTTTCCCTGTGATTTCTTCCTCATAGGGCAGAAATTGTATGGGGCATTTTAAAACATCTGATTGTTAATGGTTTTTAATACATATTTTTTCATTCCTTTTAAATTAACTGAGGTTTTTTTTACGGTTGTTTTGCATTTTTCCCTTTACCATTTAGTCCTCTTATACCCACCTCACCACACTGGTGTTCACGTCCATCAGTCCTTTTTCCTTTTTCCTCATTCCTCTCACCCAGTACCCTCCCCACCCTTAGCTGTCATCCTGCTTTCTATCTATGAATCTGTCTCTATTTTGCTTGCTTTTGATGGCCCAGAATATGGCATATCTTGGTGACTGCTTCATGTACACTTGAAAAGAAGGTGTATTTTGCTCTTGTTAGGTAGTGTCCCATACATGTCAACTAGGTTAAGGCAGTTGATAGTGTTGCTCAAACCTATAATCTGCCCTGGCTGGTGTAGCTCAGTGGATTGAGCGCAGGCCTGTGAATCGCATGATAACGGTTCGATTCCCAGTCAGGGCACATGCCTGGGTTGTGGGCCAGTTCCCGGCAGGGGACTCACGAGAGGCAACCATACATTGATATTTCTCTCTCTCTCTCTCCTTCCTTTCCCCTCTAAAGATAAATAAATAAAATCTAGAAAAAAATTTTTAAAAATACCTATAATCTTACTGTTTTTTAGTCTAATGGTTCTATCAATTATTAAGAAAGAAGTGTTAAAGTATTTAACTATAATTGAATTTGACTATATTTCTCCTTTTATTTTAATTTTAATATGTGTATTTTGAAGCTCTCTTATTAGTTAAAAACACATTTAGGATCGTTACGTCTTCCTAGGGAACTGACCTCTTTATCTGTATGAAATGGCTGTCTTGTCTCTGATAGTATTCCTTGTCTTGAATTCTACTTAGTCTACTACTAATGTGATCACATTGTTCGCGTGCTAGGTGCTTTATATTTTATCCCATTGCCATGTTTTCACTGTCTTTACATTCAGAACTTATAAACTATATATAATTAGTCTGCTATATTTTTATCTAGTCAGAAAAATCTCTGCTCTTTAATGATGGCATTTAGTTTACTTACATTTATTTTTGAAAAGCTTTTGTTTATATCTATCTTTTCACATTTTCTAATTGTCTTCTTTATATTTTATCATTTGTTTCTCCTCTCCTGACTTTCAAAAAATGACCTGAGTAATTTTTAGTATTCTATTTTGTTTATTGGCTGTTAGACATTCTTTGTTTTATTTTGAGTGGTTTCTCTAAGAATCATCATAAATGTTTATTGTAATCTACCTTGATATATTATACTGCTTCCTGTAAAATATGTAGTGTTATACTTTACACTCCATCTGTTTGTATTGGTATACATTTTTCTTTTACACACATTACAAACCCAATGATACAATGTTCTTTTTGTTTATTTTGATTTTAAAATATTGAATTAGTAAATGTAAATATTTAAAAAGTTGTCTTTTATATACATACATACATGTGTACTATTTCTTCCCATATAGTCAAGTTTTTTATAGTATCATTTCATTTCTTTCCACCCAGAATGCTTTCTTCTTCTTCTTCTTCTTCTTCTTTTTTTGGTTTTCATGTGCTTTTTATTTATTTTTATTGTTTTTCAAGTACAGTGTTCTGCCTTTTTTCCCAACCCCTGCCCAACACCCCAGCCCTTCCAATCTCCCTCCTCCATTTCTAGCCCCCCTTGTTTTTGTCCCTATGTCCTTTGTAATTGTTCCTGTAAACCTTTCACCCTTTTCCCCCCATTATCCCCTCCTCTCTCCCTTCTGATCACTGTTAGCCTGCTCTCAATTTCAATGACTTTGACTATACTTTGCTTGCTTGTTTTGTTGATTAGGTTCCTGTTAAAGGTGAGATCATATGGTATTTGTCTTTCACCACTTTACTTATTTTGCTTAGCATAATGCTTTCCAGTTCCATCCATGCCTTTGCAAAGGGTAGGAGCTCCTTCTTTCTTTCTACTGCATAGAATTCCATTGTGTAAATGTACCATAGTTTTTTATACATTCATTTACTGATGGGCACTTGGGTTGCTTCCAGCAGTTGTCTTTAGCCTTTCTTAAATTACTGGTATGCTGATGACAAATTCTTTAATGTTCAAAGAATACTTTTTTTCTGAATAATAGAACAGAATTTTGGGTTGTTGATTACTTTTTTCCTTTAACACTTTAAAGATGGTATTTTGTTACCCTCTGATTTACTTTATTTCTGATTAGAAATCAGCTATATTTCTTCTTATTGTTTGTTTCTATGTACTGTGCCATTTGTCTTGTTACTTTAAAGTGTTGTTTTTTATAAATGTCTATATTTCAGCAAACAATAAGATCTCTGTCTCCTAACTATTCTGCCTAGATATTTATTTTCATTTCCTGAATCTATGGGTTTATAATTTTTATCAAAACTTGGAAAAGGTCTTTTTTATTAGTGTTTCCTAGTTGTGTTGTATTCTTTTCTTTTATTGAGACATAATCAACATTGAATATTATAGTATTTCAGGTGCATAACATCATGATTTGGTATTTCTCCATGTCGTGGAATGATCACAATAAGTCCAGTTAACATTCATCACCACACATACTTGCTGTTACTATTGCCACTATGGTCTAGGGATCAGCTGATTTTTCCTCATTTCTGAAACATATCTCTATCTACAGCTAACCATTTCTGTCTGATCATATCTACATTAGGTACCTGGCCTCATTTATGGAAGCTGTCACTGTTTCTGGATCTAATAGGAGCTCATTTCTTTGTGTAATTCAGTGTATCAAGGCTCACTTGTATACACAATAGCTAGCCCCATGGAAAACATTCTCAAAAAATTTTATCTGTATTTTTCTTGTTGTCTTGATAAAATAAAGATTTCCAATCTTTTAAAGAACCTTAGCCATACCACACCTTTCAGAAATAGGCTGGGGCAATGTTGAATTGGTACAACATGTGTATAAACTAGCTAAGAGACATTTAGAAAACTGGCCTCAGAAGGATGCAGAGATTTTTCTGATAATTTGGTGATGCTCTTTTTTGAATGGGACATTGGCATGGTTAAGATCCTTGATGGGCAAAGAAGGGCAAAATTAGTTTCCTCTTCTCACCTTTGTGGGGGAGAGTTGCTGGAATCACTGGCAAAGATTATGGGGCAGAGATGGTAGAGGTAAGGGAGAGCTTCGGACAGCTCTTGCTTTGTGTGAAATTGCTGACTCTGGATTATCTATTTCTCTCTTGGTCTTGTGGAGACTCCCTATTTCCATTTTCAAATGTTTTTGCCTCCTTATAATTCATCTTCCATGCAGTTGGTGAACTAAGATTCACCTGTGGCTTTCCCACACTTGGGAACAGGTGACTCTACATGTATGTGATCAAGTGGGAACAAATGTTGGGTCAGGGAAAGAAGTTTAAAAGAAAGCAACAATAAAAAAGTTAAAAAAATAAAATAGAGATAAAGTTTCCCTTTGGTCCAGCCTTATTTACCAGATTAAAAGATCACAAGCTTTGCCTCATGTTAGAGCCTTTCTTAGCCTGGATAATTGTGTGAGGTCATCACCTTCAAAATATGTGTTGATTAAAGACAACTGACCAAAAACTCCTTGTTTTGGGAGTTTAGCCAAATGTCTTTTCTCTTACAATGTCTAATATTTATTCCCTGGGATTTTTGTGAGAGCACATGAGCTACAATACAGAAGAGGAATTTTCAACCTATGGAGTCCTCTATGAATAATTACTACTTACTTTTATTATTATAATCTGTCTTTTTGTAAAGAGAGAGGTTGGTTGTACCATACCCATTGGGAGAATGACCTCCAGTCATAATATGTTTTAGGTAGGTATTCAACATCTCTCTTAGGTGTGAAAAATAGAACTGAACCTCCAGGCAGGAGAAGGGCTTGCAGGTCCCATTTTTTTATCACCCAAAATGTTTTGTCTTAGGTTGTACAATCTGCTACCTGTCACTAGGTGACCCTGCCTGGGCCAGGCAACCGGAGGCATTTCTCTTTCCTGAAGAATGTAAAATAGGCCCTGCGGACCTCAAATAGAAGAGCCGGGTTCCATAATGGCGATTGGCTTTTAATTCTATTGTGTCTGAATAAAACCTTATTTCCTATCTATTTCTTGGGGACTGAGAAAGATTTGCAGGCTTTATAATCATTGAAACTTCTGCCTGTGTCCTGACAATGTGCTTTATGAAAGCAGTCACAAAGGTCATTGAAGACCACCCATATTTAGAGGTCTGTGAGTATCTTTTAAAGTTTTATTCTGTTTCATGCCCACTTTGTAGGCAGCCAATGCAGTGTGAGAAATAGCTTGGTGAGCTTGTGGAAACATTTTACCCTTCATATTTTTGGTGGCAAAATTGTACCAGAATGTTACCAGCAATTGGTAGCAATTGTTACTTGTGTTCTGGCTAAGAAAGAATTCAGAAGCAAGACTTAAACTATAAGAGAAAGCTTAGTTAGAAAGTCACAGAGGCAGACAAAGTGAGCTGTAGAAGAGACCGGCTTAGGAAACAAGGTAGTGAGGCAAAAGAAGGACCTTTGGAGCTTAGGAGAAAGAGAGAGGTAAGGGAAATGCACCTGGGGGAGAGAGGTAGGGAAAGACGTAGGTGTGCTCCATAGAGCCTTGCAAGGTCCTTCATCCTAAGGGCTTTTAAGGGTGGGGATTTTAGGGGAGGTCTCAAGGCTGGATGTCAATAGAAGAGTCATCAGTTATCCAGGTGTGACTTTTCAGGGTCATGGCCTCCACTGATTGGTCAGTACCAGTCAATGCACTTGGTCCTGATGTCAGTCATGGTATATTTCTGGTTTTGCTGCTTTTCTGGGCCTGCACCTGAAACATAATCAAGACCTAGGTGTTACCTCTAGGGCTTAATGCTTAGGGGAGTGGTTGTGCATGGGCCTGCATGGGAGTCACATAAGGCCACTCTTCCTCCTCCCCGTTCCTTCTCCAATGGGTCTGCTGCTAAATTAGTAACATGATAGGGGAGGAAAGGTCAGGAGAGTGTCTGAGCCACATGACCAGTGACATGAAAGGTCAGGCGGTCCGAACCACATGACCAGTGATATGCTAAGCAAGGAAATGTTACCTTGGGATGAGGTTCTTGTTTTCCCAGATTTGCCCATTGCTAGGCACCTGGGGCTTTTCACCCTGGTGACCTTCTGTACCTGGGCCATCGTCCTTGCTCTGCTCATGTCTGTCTAACTGCCTTCCATAGTGTGACAGTTTGCTTTTTTCACATATGGGGGAGATTTAGACATCTGCGTATTTGCTAAAAGTTCTTTCTCCAAACTCCCTACCAGATGCTTGGTGAGTTTTAAGGATCAAACTTATTTATTCACTTCAAAATCATAAATAAGGTCTCTTCTACAAGTTTCTTCAGATGCAGTACTTTAATATCTAATTTATAGCCAAGAAAAAGAAAGTAAAGTAGCATTTACTTGAAAAAGTTATCTGTGTTCTTTCTCTCAAGGCTGGCTTTCAGCAGACACTTGCTGTTCCTAGGCCATCTCAGTATACTGCAAGGTCTGCTTGTCCATATTCTGACTATTTCACACTCTCAAAACAAACTAATATTAGCCACTATTATTATTCCTTGAATACTACGAGAACTGTATTTCATTGTCTCCCTTTAGCTAATAGAGATGAAATTCAAAATTCCTCTTACTTAAACACTATGCATGCAACCTCCCAGCTTCTGAGTGAGTAATTTTCCAAGAATTATCCAGCTCACCAGTAATGGAGCTGGGACTCATATTATGGTCTTACTGATTCCCCAGCTCCACTTCTGTCTCATTTTTTTTCAAGATCCAGTGAGGAGATAAGAGGCAGCCTTCGGAGTGCTGAGAGGCAGGGAGCTCTGCCTAGATTGTTAACTCCTCTCCCAGAAAGTGGAAGTTAGCATTTGTTCCACACTTTACATTTACATAACACTTTCAAATGTTCCATGCTTTCGATGGTCACAATAACCCTAAGAAACAAGAATTTTTATTTCCATATCAATTTGAGGGAGTCATGGCCAAAGACTCAGGCCATTTTCTCAAAGTCATAGTATTTAACTCTAATCCATGTCATCAGCTTCAAATCTTTGGTGGTTCCAGTGTACAATTTTGCATAAACATTTTACCATTTAGAAATCTGAATTCTTACTTTCTTTTGAAATGAATCAAAGAGTTATTGTAGCCTTTGTGAATATAAAAGTTGCACAGCATAAGCATTTTTTCACCTTCAGCATGGGCATTTGGACTTTCTTATCAAAGCACAACTTAGAACTTTAGCTGGGTTACCTTAATATATTCAACATACTAGTGGATATGCAAAGGAATATAGGACACACTATCTGCTAATAATAATTAGTTTCCTTCCCTTTCTTATCCAAATCCTCCTTTTGCTAGGACTTCTGTACACTTTGCTTCCCATGGCCTTTTATAGATGGTGAAGAAACAAATCCAGTGTGTCCTTCCCCCCACAGGGGTGCATATTAGTGAGGGCCTATTTCCATTCCATCCCTCCAACTTTCTGGGGTGAGCAGAAGGAGAAACTTACTATACTTTAGCTCCCTGCCTGGACTCTGATTTTCCTACCTGACATAATGGCTGCTCATGTCTCCAAGAGATTTGTGTTGGATACATTTTGCTTCACCTTTTCTAATTTACTTAAAGGATGCATTTGATTTGCTAATATGGAAGATAACATGATGCAGTTTTCCCAGTTCAACAGTCTCTGGGACACAAACAAACAAACAAATGAACAAAGGAAAAACACAAGAACAACAATGAAAACACCCAGGATTATGATTAAGCCATTGAAAAGAGAGTAGAGAAAACATTATGCAATCAAAGAGATAAGAAAATGAAATTTATTTTCTAGAGAGAATGAAAGGTAGAATACCTTTTGGCTTTTATCAGGACAGGTTGCTGATTAGAGAGAAGGTCTCTGTCTCTACTACTTCTGAACATGAAACTTGTAGGTGAACTTGATTCCCCAAGTCAGGAAAAGGGCTAGAAATCAGTGTCACCTGACACACTGTAAAAAAAGATGCTTTAAAAAAGGTTATGTTCTAAATATATCCTAGAAATTTGATTTTAAATGATGGCATTGTCTTTTCATTTAAAAGGAACACACACAAATAATGAAAGTAGAAACAATTTTCATCAAGCAGTTACATGAATTCCAAATGTTTACTAGCAATGTAGTGATTGTGACACAATAACAATGACAAACTAAATATTTTCTTCGAATGATCTGTAATATGGCTTCATATACACTATTTGTATATGTATAGAAATATGTGCATATTATGGTATGTATAAATACTAGATTCTATAAGTATATGGATAAATTTTTCAGTAAAATATATATTGATTTGAAGCTTTTCAGGACAAAACATTTAAGAAAAGGTAAATTCTGAGATACGATGTCAGCTGAAAGTTTGCAAGCACTATCCAACAAGTCCATACAGTATAGATATTATATATGTGTTACTTCCCATATCTAGTGGTTATTGAACTTAAACATTGGGCTATAGACTACATGTGATGCTAAGGATAAAGAGATAGTAGGTTAAACCATAATCGTTATTTTTATAAGTTAAAAAGTTAATAGCAATTTAAACATCAATTTAACACTACATACACTAAGTAAAACATGATCTTTGTCCTCGTTGGGCTTAGTCTTGGAAGGAAAGAAAACTTGTAAAGAGACACGTGCAAGTGTAGGGTGAATATTTGTTATTGTAGAGAGTCGGGGAGCTGGCAGCCAGCAGCAGGGTGAGTACAGGCCAGCTGGCCACTTTGGAGGGGCTGCCCAGGAGCTGAGAGGAGCACATGCCCTGGGTACTCCAACCAGTTCCCATGGGTATTCGGGCACTGTGTCTAGTGTGGAGAGGCCAGATGAGGACTGTGGTATCTCCAGGCTTCCTAATGGCAGGTCCTGCAGCAAACCCCCACTACATTGATTCTGATATGATAGACAATCAGGGAGCCTCGGGTGTCTACCCCATTGGCCAAGATGGTGCAGGGGGAGGTTCTTAACACTGAGAACACTGAAGGCTAGAAAAATGAATGGACAGGGTCTGAGTGGACCCAAAGCTAGTGAGATAATTGGATAGAATAAAAGTCCTCTCTTCTCTGTCCTTATAAGATCTGAGGGCTTGAGCAGAAAGGAGCGGGTAGTTTTGAGGTAGGAGTCAACCATTCTCCTGGGTTGTGGCACCTGAATAAACCTCTTTCCTTTTGCACCAGCACCTGTCTCAAGAGTTTGTTTTATATTCAGCAGGAAATTGAACCTGCCTTTCAGTTACATAATTAGAGTAGATTTTTAAAGGTATGTTATATATTTTTAAAGGTAGGAGCAAAATAGTTGATACAGCAACAAATGGGCTAGTCTGCATTGGATTAGAACATTGACTATGAGTTGAAGGCGTGGAGACAAGAAATGCAACATATCATTTCTGAAAGTTTGGCTGTGAGGCTGATAGCATCAGTTGTATCTGGTTATGGGTGTGGTTTGGGATATATTTGTTTATTTTTCTTTTAAGATGGGAGACATGGGAGACCTAAGAGATAGTTATGTGCTGAAAAGGGCAAGGGATCAGACAGAAGGTTATGGAGAGTGACCTTGAAGAGGCCAGAGGGAAGAGTTTCTGGGGAAAGTTTACTTGAGTCCAGCACAGAGGTACTGTGTGCCCATGATTTAACAAGCAGGAGGAACACAACAAATGTTTCTTGAATGAAAGTATAAATAAGGGTAGATTTTTCTATCTAGTTTTGATGGAATGATAGAGAAAATAGAGAATGAGAATCAATTCTGGGGAAGTCTTGAAATTTTGCTTCTAAATTTTGTAAATAAATGGTGTTATGAAGAAAGGAACATGAAAGGGAGAGGAAACTGATATTTAAAAAGAATGGGAATAGTTAAAGAACAGTTTGGTGTCAAAGGAGGAAAAAGAGCAGCCTTATCTGAAGGGGGGAAAAGTCATGCATAAGAAGGATTAATGTATGAAGACCTGGATCAGATAAAGGTATTAAAGATGAAAAAAGTCCTGAAAATGATTGGGCTTTTTGAAGCTCAGAGTATAGTGTTCTAGAAAAGGAAGCAAAACTATTAGTCCCCATTGACAGAAAGATTGTTGCTATTAATTACTTTGTGCAGTATAACGGCTGTCCCTTTGTCTGACAGAAAGCTAATCCCTGCAATGTGTGAATGGAGAATTAAAAAATGGTTACAGTACGCTGTGCTCTGCTGAGAAGGCAGACTTTAGAAGGCGGTTCATAATCAGGATGACTGATGGAGTAAGATAATCCTGCCTTCTAAATTAATAGGAGAGAGAGAGACCTGAACAGCCAAGGAATAAAAATCTTTTTAAAAGTCTGAAGTTAAAATAAAGAAATGAAGAAATTTTCAAATATTGCAGGCCATTTCAACTTCTATGTCAGAATTTTGGCCCTATGGAGTAATTTCTTGAAAGGAAAAAGCTTATGTATTACCTCCATTGTATGAAGACCAACTGGGGCTGCTGGGCCGGCGGCTGGCGAGGACCCAGAGCACAATCATGTCAGTTTCCCCTTCTCTGCAACTCATCTCTTTCCCCAGCCTCCTGTCTGTTAAGACGTCTCCATGGATCCCAATGTGAAAACTATTCTGTAATTTATTTAGTCTTTTAAAAAGTATTCCTGTTTTTGAAAATTCTATTCCATTTACTAGGTGTCAACATAACTCTCTGAATCCACCTGTCTCAGGCCTCACCGCTGCCAGCTTCCCTGGAGGCTGGCATTGGGTGGCAAGTGTCCCGGCATCACCCGTCAGTGCGCTGTGTTCTGGGAGGTGCCCAGTAT
Source organism: Sturnira hondurensis (assembly GCF_014824575.4). Taxonomy (NCBI): domain Eukaryota; kingdom Metazoa; phylum Chordata; class Mammalia; order Chiroptera; family Phyllostomidae; genus Sturnira; species Sturnira hondurensis. Next base: position 27,235 of record NW_028092711.1, on the reverse strand, counting down.
GTGTCTGAATTATTTGTGTTTGTGACTGTGCAGCACCTCTCCCTCGCCTTTTCGCAACTTGCATTACTAAGAGCTGGAATCCCCCCAGCTGCTCTTTGTCTATTCCTCAGAGGTCAGAGAGAGGGAGCATATCAAATAAATTGGAGTTATTCTTTAAGCAAAGTGCAGAGATTTTTAAGAGCATGGACTTCACCACAGACAGATCTAGGTTCAAATTCTGTAATAGCCACTACCAGCCAAGAGAGTTTAGCAGAGTGACTTTACCTCTCTGAGTCTCAGTTTTACCAAATGAACAAAGAAGATAGTAGATGTTTAGAAATGTTATATGTAAAATTCCTAGCACTGTTCCTGGCACAGAAAACCACTCAAATAGTAATAATTATTAGCATTAGTTTTACGTGGTCTATATTTTCTCAATTTTCTAGAACATTATGATGAAATCGCTTATTACATACAATGTATCAGAGTTAGTGTAATGTATACACCAGAGCTGCCTGCTTAAGAACACACAGAAGGTGGATTGATACTTCTAGCACCAATACTTCCCTATCATAACATTCTACTTAAACAATCAATAGACAAATAGAAAGATCTTAATGATTTAGAATATCATTAGCATAATGCAGTGTCTGCTTAGAAAGCAACCTCAACTACAATTAGAAATTTGAAGCAAGTGATTTTTTTAAAGGTCATTCTAATTTTTTGGCAACTATCCACTGACAGCATGTTTCTTTTGCTTTCTTTGTCAAGCACAGAAAAACAGGAAGCACAAAATCAATTTGGACTGGGGTGGGAGAGAGAGCTGGCAGACACAGGCTATTTCACAGGTTAGGGTATGATTCATGTTATGCAACAAGAGATCACTATGGACTCGGCCTGGGTATCCCACTGGGTTGCTCCTTTGAGCAGTTTTAGATGGACAGAGAAATTCTCCTGTACATGTGTGGTTTATGGATCTCTCCCCAGCACCTAGCTTTTTTTTCCTTTTTAATGCCTGCTGCATGTACAGGACAGTGGAGTAAGTGGGGGATGAGAAGACTGAGACGTGGATACAGACCCAGCTTTGCAATGTATTAGTTATATAAAATATCTTAAGAACTTAAGGCACCTATTTTCTCATCCATGACAGCACTAAATGAGAAAGAATTTCACACTCAAATTCCAAGTAAGGAATGTACTGTGAGAAAGCATTGGAGGTGACCCAGAAAGGCTGGCTTGGGCCGTAGCCAATGGGATATCTTGTGACCAATCTGCGACATTCAGATTCCATTACAAATAGTCATGTTTCAAGGGAAAACACTTGTTAGCTGTTAATTTCAGCCCTCTGGACCACATTATGTGTAATGTCTTTTTTTAATTCTTGATTTAGACCATGCTGGCACCAGAAGTAGTACCAACAGGTATTGAAGGATGTGAAACTAGAGTGTCTTGGCCAAATAACATTTAACTATGGATTCTAAGAAAAGTTTCAAGTGTAAAATATAAGGTTTCTCTAGCCATACTAATTCTAAAGCAAAAACTAAATGAATTTCAGTTTAATTAGAATTAAATCTAGGATTAATAGATAGATTTTCAAGAATTTTTAAGCATACTAAAGATGTAGTACTTTGAGAAAAAAATGCCTATTGGATGATATTAGTTCCAGAATCATTTATCATGTTCCTTGCAACTAGGTACGTAGCTAACAGACGGTGCTTCCCTTAATGGCCACTCAGCGGGGACTCAATCCATCTGTCTCCATTAAAAGAAAGAGAAAATATTTTATTTATAGAACAACTGAAATACCCACGGTTGCCTTATTCTGCATGTTAAAATAATGTAGAACAACAGATACTGATTCCCAAACTCTTCAGCCCAAGTAGGACTTTATTGATCATTTCCATGTTGAAGAAATCATAATCAAGAAGATAATGACCCAAATGGACAAGCATCTCAATTTAAAAATCACATATATTTTGAAGGACTCCTTGATTTTGCAATACACCACATCATATGGATAGTGAGTTCCAATGGAGCATCAGAGACAAAGTAGGATTTTAAAGAAAGCTATTTGTTTTGAAATAATTACAGAGTCAGGCAAAAGTAGGTTTACAGTTATTTTTGTGAAAATGAATACAATAATTACTAAATGATGATACAAGAATAAACTGTTTTGCATACTCACAACCATAAACCTACTTTTGCCCCACCATGTAGAGGGGCATAGAAAATTGCAGACAGCACAGGAAAGACCAGTGCACCTTCACCCAACTTCGCTGCACTGACAACCTCTTATATAGGTACAATACAAAAATTAGCAAACTGACATTGGTGTAAAGTGTGTGGATGGTTCTGGCATGTCATTGTATGTGTAGGTCTGTGTAACCATTATCAGCATGAGGATACACAACTCTTTCATCACCACAGTGCTCTCCATGTGGTACCCTTTTGTAGTCACACTCATTTCCTACTTCCACCATCCCCGATCCCTGGCATTATTTTTTTCTCCATGTCTATAATTCTGTCATTGTGAGAATGTTATACAAATGGAATTAAATGAGAAATTATTCAGTTACTTCTTTACATTTTTTCCCACTTGGCACAATGTCCTTGAAATTTGTCCAAGTTGTTATATTCACTTCTATTTTTGTGCATTCTTTTTACTGCAGAGTAATATTCTGTGTCGTGGTTTTGTTTAACTGTTCACCTATGATAGGACATCATTGTTTCTGGCTTGAGGTTTTTTAAAGGAATGCTGCTATGAACAATCACATATGAGTTTTTTTGTGGACATACATTTTATTTCTTTTGGACGAATGCCCAGAAGGGTAATTGCTGGGTTGCATCTTTAACCCAGCAATTAGTTGTTTTCCTTTAAAATTGTTAAACTATGTAATTTTCAACATGGCTGATCAATTTTACATTTTCACCAGCATTCATGAGAGATCCAGTTTCACTGCATCTTCATCACCATTTATATAGTTCACACTGGGTGAGTTGTAGTAGTTCATGCTTTTTAAGGAATAGGTCCTTTTCATCTAAGTTGTCAAATGAGGTGTCTAGTGTTTCTCTTATATTCCACTTTTCATGAAGGGTCTGTAGTGATTGCTTTATTCTTGGTATTGTAAATTTGTGTCTGCTATCTTTTTTTTCCTTTGTGACTCTTGATAAAGTTTCAGCACTTTTATTAACTTTCTACAAAACAAAGTTTTGTATCATTAGCATTCTCTATTTTTTATTTTCATCTTCATTGATTTTGACTTTTTATTATTTCTTTTATTTCCTTGCTTGGGTTCAATATGATCTTCTATTTCTGAATTTGTGAAGTAATTTATAACCACTCCTCTTTTCCAGTGTAGGTATTTTTTAATTACTTTATTGTTGTTCGGTTACAGTTGTCTGAATTTTCCCTGACCTCAGCCAAACCCACCTCTTTCCCTTGCTTCTGCCCTCCCCCTTGGTTTTGTCTGTGTGTCCTTTATAGTAGGTATTTAATACTGTACGTTTTCTTTCTACAGAATTCCTTGGGACGACAGTGATGAACAAAATCATGCAGATTTCAAGCACAATTCAACCACACAACATCTGTATACTGTATTGTGTTTTCATCACACCAATTCAAGTCTAATTCCATTATCATTTAATCCCCCATACCCTCCACACCTCCACACACCCCCACCCTTGGCAATTACCACACTATTGTCCATGTCTATGAGTTTTTGTTATGTGTTTTCTTTTTTTGCTCAACCTCTCCACTCCCCATCCCAACCCCCATAACAACTGATGGCCTGCTCTCTCTGAGTCTGCCTCTGTTTTGCTTGTTAGTTTATTTTGTTCATTAAATTCCATATATGAATTAAATCATATGGTACATGTCTTTCTCTGACTGGCTTATTTCACTTAGTATTATTCTCTCTGGGTCCATCCATGCTGTCACAAAGGTTAAAATTTCCATCTTTTTTATGGCTGAGGAACAGTATTCCACTATGCAAATGTACCATAGTTTTTTTTTTTTGTTTTTTTTTTGTATCCACTCATCTACTGATGGGTACTTGTGCTGCTTCCAAATTTTGACTCTTGTAAATAATGCTGCAATGACCATAGGAGCACATATACTTTTTTGAATTAGTGTTTCGGGTTTATTTGGATAAATCCCCAGAAGTGGGATCTCTGGTCATAAAGCAATTCCATCTTTAATTTTTTTGAGGTATCTCCATACTATTTTCCACAGCAGCAGCACCAGACTGCATTCCCTCCAACAGTGCAGGAAAGTTCCTGTTTCTCCACATTTTCACAGAAAATTCTTGTTTGTTGATTTATTGATGATAACCATTCTGAAAGGTGTGAAGTGATATGTCATTGTGGTTTTAATTCACATTTCTCTGATAATTAGGGGCATTGAGTCTTTTCCATCTGTATGTCATTGTCCATCTGTATGTCATTGTTGTCCATCTGTATGGCATTTTTGGAGAGTGTCTATTCAGGTTCTTCGTCCATTTTTCAATTGGATTTTGGGGGTTTTTTTGGTGTTGAATTGTATAAGTTCTTTATAAATTTTGGATATTAACCCCTTATCAGATGTATTGGTGAATATGTTCTCCCATTCAGTGGGTTGTCTTTTTGTTATGTTGGTGGTTTCCTTTGCTGCGCTAAAATTTTGTTTGATGTAGCCCCATTTTTTCTTTTTTCTCTTGTTTCCCTTGTCCAAGGAGATATACCAGATAAAATATTACTATGAGAAATGTCTGAGACTACACTGAATATGTTTTCTTATAAAACTGTTATGGTTTTAAGTCTAATGTTTAAGTTTTTAAACTGTTTTGAGTTTATTTTTTTGTATGGTTTAAGAAAGTGGTCTAGTTTCATTTTTTGCACATATATGCCCAATTTTCCCAACACCATTTGTTGAATAGACTGTCTTAACCCCATTGTAAATATTTGACTCCTTTGTCAATTATTTGACTGTGAAGGTGTGGACTTATTTCTGGGCTCTGCATTCTGTTCCATTGATCTATATGACTATGTTTATGTCAGTACCATACTGTTTTGATTATTGTGGTCTTATAATACAGTTTGATATAAATTTTCCACTCATCATGGCTTTAACTGTGTTCCACAAATTTTTATATTCTTTATTTTTATTCTAATTGTAATTGCTAATTTTCCCCTTAGATTATTTTTGTTCCATGGTTTTTTAAAAAGTATTGCTTTGTTTCCAGATGTCTGAAAATTTGTCTGCTCCTTTTTGTTTTTTATTTTTATGTGGTCAGAGTATATTCTTTGTATGATTTAAATTATTTTAAATTTGCTGTGGTTAGTTTTATGGCCCAAGATATTTATTTGTTCCTGGGATACTTGAAAACTATGTTCTGTTATTAGATGAAATATTATATGTGTTGATTGATGTGTTGTGTTTCTATATCCTTGTTGATTTTCTGCTAATTACTCTGTCAATTGTTGAGAGAAGATTGTTGATGTCTTCAACTATAATGATGAATTTATCTATTTCTTTTTTTTGCTCTCAATGTTGTTTTACATATTTTGCAGTTCTACTGCTTGGTAGGTATAGCAGGATTGCTATGCTTCTTGATGGCTTGATCTTTTATTATTATGTAATGGTTACCTTGTCCCTGCTAATTTTCTTTGCCCCCAAGTGTACTTTATCTGATATTAATATAAATATAACCACATCTGCTTAATCTTGCTTAGATTTTCCACAATATATTTTTTCCATTCTTTTACTTTCATTCTGTGTATGTCATTATACTTGAAGGGAGTGTCTTATAGACAATATGTATTAAGTCATGTTTTTTTAATTTAAATTTGTCAATTTCTGTTTCTCAATTGGTACATTTGTACCATTTACATTTAGAAGTCCAATGTGCTACCCATTGTACCATGAGGCCACCTAGTAGGTTATTTACATTTACTGTGGTTATTGACATTATAGGGCTTACATATGTCATATTTTTGTGTTCTCTTTGTTCTGTTTTATGTGTTTCTTTTTCTTTCCCTTACCTTCTTTTGGGTTAGTTGAACATTTTATTTTAGAATTCTACTTTTGATTTATAGTGTTTTGATCTACAGCATTTTTTAGTGTAGCTTTTCATACCAATATTTTAGTAGCTTATTTAAGTATTATATTATATATGCATAACATCCCAGTCTTCTGGCTCTATTAGCCTGAGTGAAGTCAGAAGCTTTTCCTCCCTTTACATTTTTCCATCTGCATATTTGATTATATATATATATATATATATATATATATATATATAAATATAATTAAATGTATTTATATATATATGTATGTATATATATTTTTTCTTCTCCATACATTGAGAATCAGTCAGTGTTATAATGTTTGCTCCAATTGTCAAACATAATTTAGAAAACTCAAGAGGAGAAGAAACTTATATTTATCCATGTTTTACATCTTTACTTTGGTCTTTGTTCTGTCTTAATGTTTTAAGCATCCTTCTTTCATTATTTTCTTTCTTTGTAGACAAATTCTTATAGTCATTCTTTTAAGGTAGGTCAGCTGGCAACAAAGTATCTCAGTTTTTCCTCATCTCAGAATATCTTGATTTTCCCTTTATTTCTGAAGGACATATTCACTGGATACAGAATTCTGGTTGGGACTTAAACAAATTTCAGCAGTTGAGAATATTGTGCCACTTCTTTCCAACTTCTAAGGTTTCTGATGAGAATTTCAGTCAACCATTCAAATAGTTTTTTCTCTATAGGTAAGATTATCTTTCTTTCTTAATGCTTTCAAGTTTTTTGTTTCCTTTTTGTTTTTATTTTTTACAAGTTTGACTGTGATGTGTCATTGCATACATTTCTTTGGATTTATCCTATTTGGAGCTCACTTAGCTTCCTGAGTCTGTAGGTTTATACCTTTTACCAAATTTCAGGCAATTTTAGTAATTATTTTTTCAAATATTTTGTTTCTTCCAGGGGTCTCAATAACATAATTATTAGATCTTATTTTTTGCAGTATCCCAAATTTATCAGGTTGTATTTGTCTGATCCTCCTGCCCCCACCAACTATTTCCTGTTTGTTGTTCGGATTGGGTAATTTCCTCTGGTCAACCTTCAAGTTCACTGATTCTTTCCTCTGATTCATTGCTCAATCATTTTGAATGTGACAGCCACACAGTACACATACTCAGTGGTGTCTACTGCTCCCACTGACTAGTGTAATGAAGTTGTCATTGTACATGCATGAACATTCCAGTCCATTTTCTTGGCTGCTAGGTTACATCAATGTCTCACAAACTGTTCTCATAATAACAATGGCTAGGTTCTTCCCTGATAGACCTTGTGTATATTCTAAGGGCTTTAGTTATACTTAATGGCAACTACATATAGGAATGTATTTCAAATCCAGCAATCCAGAAGCAAATGTTCTCTCAAAAGAAACATATTTGGTCTAGATTTTTCACATTCTTGTACTTTTTTTCTTGAACTTCAGGCATATTTTCCATGTACTTTCTGACAAGATTACATAAGGATATAATAAATATAAGATGAAATTGTTTTAATTATAAAAACTGGGATAGTAAAAAAATTCAGGAAAAGAAAATACATTTTCACTCTGTTTCAACCAAGCTTTTAGCTGAACAGCCCAGAACACAGCAATGTTTTCTTTTTGTGCCCTATATTGCTTCTACTTTAAATCATAAAGTGAGGTATTTAGGGGAACTGAGCTGTTTTAGAAATTTTATGTTTTTGGGGGGGATAAAGTTACACCATACAGTAATTTAAGAACCAAAAAGAAATTGCTCTAGTAAATAAAAATGTATATTGTGACTGTAATATACTATAAACATAACTTTATTTTTGAGTTGTACAATGAAAATGTAAGAAGATTTTTCTGCAAAGGTAATTCTCACATGTGTGTTAACAGCTAACACATGACTAGATTTAAACCAATTGGCAAAATATCAGTGACAGTGGCATATGCCTCTGCCAATATTGATTTCCAATATTGGTGTCTTTGTGACAAAGGTATTATTTTTCTGTTTTCCTAGATTTCTAATTGAAAAGGAAATTGAAATACAAATTAATGTTTTGGCAAAACATGATAATGAGCATATGTATTCATTTGTGATTAGGTAGTTGAGTATCATTTAGATTAAGGTTAAAGTATCATTTAGTTTAAGCTCAATCATTTGATTGAGCTTGCTTATTGGAAGAACTTGGGCAAATATAACAATAAATTCACACCTACAACAACAAAACTTACATTCTCTGAGCTACAGTAACTGAGAGTGTGATGTCCAATTGGATGACCTAGGCATGTCAAACTTATTGTAAAACCCAGCATCTATAATGTGATTTTCTCTTAATTTTACCTTCCTAGACACAACTATGCATAATGAACTAACTGGTTGTAGAACACACACAGTATTTTGAAAAGCTTTAGATCTAGACACAATTTTTGATTTTTGATTTTTTATGCTTCATTGAGCATAATTGCTACTTTCATTGGTTTGGATGTGTCTAAATTAATCAGATATGGCCCTAGCTGGTGTAGCTCAGTGGATTGAGCATGGGTCTGCCAACCAAAAGATCGAGGTTCGATTCCCAGTCAGGGCACATGCCTGGGTTGCAGGCCTGTTCCCAGCAGGGGCCAGTTCCCAGCAGGGGACGCACGAGAACCAACCAAACATTGATATTTCTCTCCCTCTCTCCTTCCCTTCCCCTCTAAAGATAAATAAATTTTAAAAAATAGTCTTTAAAAATAAATTAATTAATCAGATACTTTTAATATCAACTTAATTAATTAAAACATAATAATATACAAACATATATAGTAAAATGCAACTTTTCTTTAGTGATTTTGTGGTAAAGTCTATGAAAGTCCTTGGTTATTCTGAAATTCGTAAAATACTTCATAACAATATTTGCAATATCTCTTGTTCTTCAGAATTACTTGTAAAATTATCAGAAGTTATTAAGGATTTTTTTAATAGCACATTCTCTATAACTTAATTTGATAAAAAGCAGATGACAATGATTCACTTTCTTTCAAGAAGTAATAAAATTAAGGCTAGGTAATTGAAAATTAGATAACAGTGCACATACTAACAAGCACTGGTAGACCTGTGGAAATAATGCAGAGGAAGCATCAAAATCTTTTCTTTTTTTCTCTTATAATAGAAATAAATCATAAAGTACATAAGAGATAACCATTTTGCTGTTTGCAATTATATCACACTAGCATCATTTGAGAATAGTATTAAACAAATCTAATAAATTTCCAGACTTCACCTTCTAATTGCGTTTCCTAATTAAATAAGACAAGATGCAGTCTGTTCTGCTCATGATGATGAGCTCTGTGATGAGTTTTACATGCCTGGATCGTCCCATTAAACCTCCCCATCATTCTCAGTTACTGTAGCTCAGAGAATCTAAGTTTTGTTGTTATAGGAGTGAATTTATTACCTTTCTTTTCAAGATCTTCCAACAAGCAAGCTCAAGATTGGAAACAAAATCAAGTTCTGCTGACTCCAGCTTTGCTTTGTTATGCTGAATCTCATCCAAAGTCTTGTATTTGCTATAAAATAGAAACAGTTATGATGCTCTCCAACAACAATAGCAACAAAAATGCTTGGCTACATCACTTCTCTGCCATTATTATTTTAGAAAATTATTAATACATTGATAAATAGTAAAAGAATTATAAACCAGCTATGATTGTTTAGTGTAACCACTGAAAATCCTGTTCTGTTTCTGAGCAGGTCAGAGCCAGAAATAGCAGTTCCTTCTCCTTCATTGGCCCCTCCCTCAAAGTCATCTTTTTCATATTCCCATCAAGGCCTTCCCCTTTTCACATCCTTTATTCTGTTTGCAAAAGACTACAGACAACTGCTTCCACGCTGAACACCTGCACCTGCCAGAGTTTACATCGTGGTTAGCAAAGATGATATCCTCATCTGTACCCTGAGAAAAAGCATGACAAAACTTTTATTCTAAAAAAACCAGGCTGAATATGACTGAAGCTGAGTCACAAGCTCCAACCTCTCTTCCTTGTGGAATAAACTCAGGTGCTTGTGTTAAGACCATTTTACACACCGCTAGATGTGTAAGCCTTTCCACTGGAGGCAGACCTACCCAGCTCTCCCCAGAGTCAGAGTTTCTGTGCTGCAAGAAACTCTGAATGCAAGGCTATGAATGCAGGAACCTTTCCTCAGAAATCCCTTGAACGAGCTGTTTTGGAATCAAGAAACCCACAACTCAATATATTCATTGTGTTTATTTTTAGCGTGTACAGGCCACATGATTTGTCACCCAAAATAAAGAAACAAATACCCTTGCTGTCAAGTTCTTCCCATTTAAAGTTCAATCCAAACTGTTCACTATTACAAATTAACCAGAAAAAATTATTGGTGAGAGAAAAAGGGAAGATAAAAATAAACAAATATGTAATGCATGCCCCTGTGCATGTTTCTCTCATGCAATCCGCACAACATTCTTGTGAGGTTGCTACTATTTTCTCCATTTGCTATAGAGCATACAAAAACTCGAGGGGTTAAAAAAAATTGCCTGAATTTACAAACCTTATAACTGATGCATTAAACGGGGAAATGACACTGGTTTCTAATTATTAAGCATCTATTACTGTTTTAGACATTGTACATTTAGTCCTTACATAATTCTCTGAGTTAAGTATTATTATTTATTTGACAGATAAGTAATCTAAGCCTCGAAGGAGTTAAGTGGTTTGCCCAAACTCGCATAGCTACCAGGTCTGGACTCTAAAGGATGCCCCTCCTGATACCAAAGCTCATTTTTATGCCACCAGATCTCATTGCTTTCCGTCTGTCTGACTTGAAGGCCTCCTTCTTGCCATTGTATCACAATACCATCTGTCAGCTAAGACTCATAATCCAAATATCAAATGCAGAAACTTTGAGCTCTGTGAAACAACTCAACTTAATTTGAAAGCCAAACATCATCTAACAAAAAAACTGGAAGTAAAATACAAAGTGGAAAAGTGGGAGTTCTGTATGACTCTATGTTGTCACTTTGTGTTGATTGGTTGCTTTGGAGATTGTTTGCCATTCCGAATGGAGGACGGAGTTGCAGGTCGGAGGAGCCCCGCCTGAACTCTAATCTAGGCTAGTCTCATCCGGATATATTTTCTCATCTAGAAAATTATTTTACTAGATTTAATAATAAAACTAAGAAGCTCCCTTAAAAAGTACTGTAGTGCCTATTTATAATTGGTTTCACTCTGAAATATATAATATATAACCCTTGGATCCCTTAATAAACTTACCACTGAAAAAAAAAGAAAAAGATAATAAGGTTCCTTCCAAACCATAGATTGTCTTGAGAAAAATCATTGTAAGATTTTTAAAAATATGTCTTATTATAGATAAAACAAAATAAAAACTATAAGCTGATGCTTAATGCAAAGGAAACTAACGACTATTGGCTTACGTTCTAATGGCATTAGGCAGCTATCTAAAGACACTTTGTCAATTTAAAACATTTTTCACTGTGATGATTCATCATTTCATATATTTTTTAAAAATATTGATTATTTTTACTGATTTATTTGAGAGAGGGGGGAGAAATATATTTTTGGTTCCATTATTTAGGCATTCATTGGTTGATTCTTGTATGTGCCCTGACTAGGGATTGAACCCCCAATCTTGGTGTATTGGGATGATGCTTTAACCAACTGAGCTATATAGCCAGGTCCATTTTTAATTGGGTTGCTCATCTTCTTTGAGTGGAGTCCTGTGAGTTCTTTGTATATTTTGGAGATTATACCTTTGTCTGAGGTATCATTGGCAAATATGTTTTCCCAAACAGTTGCTTCTCTTTTTATCTTGATAGTGTTTTTCTTAGCTATGCAGAAGCTTTTATTTTGATGAGCTCCCATTTGTTTATTCTTTCCTTTATGTCCCTTGCTCTAGGGGACATATCAGTAAAAATCTTGCTGCGTGGAATATCTGAGATTTCCTGCCAATGCTCTCCTCTAGGACTTTAATGGTTTCATGACTTATATTTAAGTCTTCTATCCACCTTGAATTTATTTTGGTGTATGGTGTAAGTTGGTGCTCGAGTTTCATTTTTTTTTTTTTTTTTTGCATGTAGCTGTCCAGTTCTCCCAACACCATTTGTTGAAGAGGCTATCTTTACTCCATTTTATGTTACTGCCCCCTTTGCCGAATATTAATTGACTGTAGAGAGTTCGGTTTATTTCTGGGCTCTCTGTTCTATTCCACTGGTCTATGTGCCTGTTTTTATGCCAGTACCATGCTGTTTTGATTACAGTGGCCTTGTAATATAGTTTGATATCAGGTATTGTGATCCCTCCTACTTTGTTCTTCTTTCTCAAAATTGCGGCTGCTATTTGGGGTCTTTTATGGTTCCATATAAATTTTTGAAGTGTTCTATGTCTGTGAAATATGCCATTGGTACTTTAATAGGTATTGCATTGAATCTGTAAATTGCTTGGGGTAGTATGGACATTTTGATGATGTTAATTCTTCCAATCCCTGAACACCGTATATGGGACGCAGCGAAGGCAGTCTTGAGAGGGAAGTTCATAGCAATACAGGCATACCTAAAGAAGATAGAAACATTTCAAACAAACAACATAACCCGACACCTGCAAGAACTTGAGGAACAACAACAAAGACAGCCCAGAGCAAGTAGAAGGAAGGAAATAAGCAAGATCAGAGCAGAATTAAATGGCATAGAGACTAAAATCACAGTTCTAAGGATCAATAAATCCAGGAGTTGGTTTTTTGAAAAGATAAACAAAATAGAAACCCTTTAAGTAGGCTCATCAAGAAAAGAAGAGAGAGGACCCAAATAAACACAATCAGAAATGAAAGAGGAGAGATTACAACTGATACCACAGAAATAGAAGGGATTGTAAGAAATTACTATGAAGAACTGTATGTCAAGAAATTTGAAAACCTAGGTGAAATGGACAAATTTCTAGAAATTTTAAAAGTTGTAACAATTTGATGGTCTATTTCCATAGAAACTAATGTATTTGTAACAATGTTGCCAATCTTTGATATAACTTTTGAGATAGCAAGATAGTTTAAGATTATCTTTCATGTTGCAAACTTTGAAATCACATAAGAATACAGTGTACTTCTGGCCAAGATGGAGGCATAGGTGGAAACACTGTGCTTCCTCACACAACCAAGTTCAAAGAGAACAAAGTTTTAGTAATAAAAATGCAACCAAGACACAGAAAATTGAACTGTACGGAAGTCCAACAACAACAAACAATCCAACCAGATCTGTAAGAGGGTTGGAGTCAGTGGCTGGAAGCTGGGATTGTGCAGAGATAAGTGGCCAGACCGACCCAGGTGCACAGGCAGTGGTTGGCAGATCCCAGGTGTGGGGTGGCAACAGTTGAACCCAGTGGGGGCACAAGGCAGCTAACTGACTGCAGTCACACATTCACACTCAGATAAACCAGGTGAAGGAGCAAGCAGTGAGACAGACCACACAGGCTAGGTCTCCAGAGATGGGAATTAAAGCCTAAAAGCACCAATTGGAAAAACTTTCAGGGTTCCAGGTACCAGAAGAAGCTCCTAGGCTCACAGAGAGTTTGTTGGAGAGACCCACAAGGTCCTAGAGGGTGCACAGGCCCACACACCTGGAAGCCAGAACCGGGGGGGGGGCAGTTTGCTTGAAGAAGTAGCAGAGGGGACCAAAATCTGAGACAGAATGGAACAAATGCCATTGCCCCTCTCTGACCCGCCTCCACATACAGCATCATAACCCAGCAACCGGGTCGCCCCGCCCTGGTGAACACCTAAGGCTCTACTTCTCATATGTAACAAGCGTGAACAGACCAAAACATCATGGCTTGAGAACAGCTCAAAGCCCCAGAGCCTATAATTCTAAGTGACCAAGAGATAGCCAACCTATCAGATGCACAGTTCAAAATATTGGTGATCAGGATGCTCACAGAACTGGTTGATTTTAGTCAAAAACTAGAGGAACATATGGAAGCTACACTAAATGAAATGAAGGGAAATGCACAGGAAACCAACAGTGATGGAAAGGAAATTGGGACTCAAATCAAGGGAGTGGACCAGAAGGAAGAAAGAAAATGACCAGACAGAAAAGGATGAAGAAACAAGAACTGAGGAGAGGCTTAGAAACCTCCAGGACATTTTTAAATGTTCCAACACCCGAATTATAGGGGTACCAGAAGGGGAAGAGGAAGAGCAACAAGTGGAAAACTTATTTGAATAAATAATAAAGGAGAACTCCCCCAATCTGTCAAAGGAAATAGAATCCCAGGAAATCTAGGAAGCTCAGAGAGTCCCAAAGAAGTTGGACCCAAGAAGGAATGCACCAAGGCACATCACAATTACATTAGCCAAGATGAAAATGAAGAAGAGAATCCTAGAAGCAGCAAGAGATAAGGGGACAGTCACCTACAAAGGAGTGCCCATCAGACTGTCAGCGGATTTCTCAAAAGAGACCTTACAGGCAAGTAGGAGCTGGAAGGAAGTATTCCAAGTCATGAAATCCAAAGACCTACATCCAAGATTGCTCTATCCAGCAAAGCTTTCATTTAGAATGGAAGGGCAGATAAAGTGCTTCTCAGATAAGATTAAATTCAACTAGTTCATCATCACCAAGCCCTTATTATATGAAATGTTAAAGGGACTTATCTAAGAAAAAGAGGATAAAAAATATGAACAGTGAAAGGACAGCAAACTCACAGTTACTAACAACCTCACCTAAAACAAAAGCAAACCAAGAGGACAGCTAGATCAGGAGTGGAACCATAGAAACGAAGAACACATGGAGGGTTAGCAACAGGGGAGTGGGAGGAGGAGAAGGGGGAAGAAAGTACAGAGAATAAGTAGCATAGATGGTAGGTAGAAAATAGACAAGGGGGAGGGCAAGAATAGTATGGGAAATATAGAATCTAAAGAACTTGTGACATATGGACATAAACTAAAGGGGGGAATGGTGGTGGAGAGGGTGTGCAGGGTGGAGAGGAATGAAGGGGGGAAATGGGACAACTGTAATGGCATAATCAATACAATATATTTTTTAAAAAAATAATTTAGTGATATTTAAAATATAAGTGGAAACTTATCAACAAAACAAACAAGTGAGAAAAATAGAACCAGAGACATGGAATTAAAGAACAAACTGCCAGTGACCAGAGGGGAGTGGGGAAAGGGGTAATAAGGGGAAAGAAGGGGAGAGGTCAAGTGAAGGAACAAGTATAAAGGACCCACGGACAAGGACAACAGGAGGGAGGATTAGATGTGGAAGGGGCAGGGTGGGCAGGGCAGGGGAGAGTAATGGAGGAAAAAGGGACAACTGTAATTGAATAACAACAAAAAATAAAAAAAATACATAGTATAAAATAATTGCTACATAAAAAAGAAGTATGAATATCTTCTGAGTTACAGTATAAAATGAAAACATAATAAACCTGTAATAAATTAAATTAAGATCTAGAAAGTCACCTTGGGGGAGGTGATAGCTGCTGTACTACCATGACTTGATTGTAGCTAACTGAATGTATGAACAATGACTGAGTATATGAATTGATCAATAAGTGGAGAGTTTGGCTACCAATAAAGACAAGCTGAAAGAGACAATGTTTGCTATTTCAAAAGCTGTCCGTAGCCAAGCTAATCACCCATGGTGATTAGCTGAAGATGGGCAAGTCCAAGTGAGCAGGGGAGAAGAGAAGAGAGAAGATTGCCAACATGGTATGATGGCAAAGATGTATTTTACCTTTGTCCTGCTTCCTGGAACAGAGCTTCTAATACCCTTGGAATTCCCTGAGGGATAGGATCATCTTTAGTTATTCATAATAAACCCCTTCTAACCATACCTGACTTTATGCTAATGAAGTGAGTCTCAATGACTCCTAGAGAGCTTCAGGATGAAAGCTGGTTTCCAGGAAGACCAAGACATGATCAAAGGGTTGGGTTGGAAATTTCAGTTGTGTAAGTGCAGGACTGACCTCTGGGTGGAGCAGAGAAGCTGAGGTTGAGTTCAGTTACCAATTAGCCAATGATTTAATCAACAATGACAATAGAATGAAACTTACATTGAAACCCTTTTAAATACTCTGGCTAGTGTGGCTCAGTGGATTGAGTTCCAGCCTGTGAACCAAAGGGTTACTGGTTCAATTCCCAGTCAGGGCCCATGCCTGGGTTTCGGACCAGATCCCCAGTAGGGGCAGCACAAGTGCAACCACACATTGATGTTACTCTTCCTTCTCATTGCTAAAAATAAATAAATAAAATCTTTTATAAAACAATTTACATAAAGAGGTTTAGAGCGTTTCTGGGTCAGAGAATACACCAAACTGCTGGGAGGGTGGAATGCTCGGAGAGGACATGGAAGCTCTGTGCCCTGACCCTTCATGCCCAGATCTTGTCCTATGCAATTCTTCTATTTGGCTGTTCCTGAGTTGTAGCCTTTATATTAAACTAATAAATGTAAGTAAGCACTTGCCTGAGTTTTGTGAGTAATTCTAGCAATTGTTGAAGCTGTAGAGAGATGATAAGAACCCCCAAATCTGTAGCCAAATTAGACAAAAGTGCAGGGATTCTCAGGGCCTGGCAACTTGAAACTAGCACCTGAAGTGAGGGCAGTTGTGGAACTGATCCCTCATGGTATCTGCATTAACTCTGGGTAGTGTATGTATTGGTCTAACTGGGCTGCATAATGAAACATCACAGACTGAGTGACTTAAACAATATAAACTTATTTTCTAGTCTGAGGAATGAAGGCATGAGAGGTTCTCCTGGTCTCTTGAAGTCACAACAATTTGAGCAGCTATAATTTAACAATTTTTTAACAAATTTATAATTATAACTTGCTAAAAAAATTAACAGACTTATAATTCCTGCTCAACACACAAGATCCATGCATTGAAGCAGCTGAAGATGGGCAAGTCCAAGCGAGCAGGAAAGAAGGAAAAAGAGAAGATTGAGATGAGTGCCACAGGCACAGCCCAGAGATCCCAGTGGGTTTTGGGAGAGGAGGGGTGCGCGTGGCAAACTGCACTCTCTGCAGCCTGGAACAGCAGAGATAAGAGAGATTCCTGCCTGAGTGGTCAGTACACAGGCTGAGCCCCATGACCAGGTGGTGGCAGAGCACAGAGGTGCAGGTGTGACTATCTGGCAGCCACCATTGGCAGGCAGAAAAACGAAGCCACAGAGCCTGTCTGCCTCCTCTCACCCTCCCAGAGCTAGTGGCAGGGCCCAGAAGAAGCTCTAGCGGTGAGTGTCAGGCTACAGAGCACATTGTCTGCAGCCCTGAGAACTGAGAGGCAGAAACATTTTTCTCTGAGTGTCAGACAAATACTGCAGCTAATCTCAGTAATGGAGTTGAAGATACAGAGGTGCGGTGGCTGAGGTCTAGCAGTTGCCATTACTGGGAGGAGAACAAAGCCACAAACTCACTAGCCAGCCTCTCACAGCTCACCTGCCCCAACCCAGCCAGGGCATGTGACACACCTCCAGCAGTGAGGGCAGCATTTGCTTACAGAGGACAGAGATGAGTTTCACAGGTTGGAATGCCATTACCCACCACATTCCCCCATGAGGATGGTGTCCTGAAATGGAGGCCACCTTGTCACAGAGGAGATGCCACCTCAGGGAACACAAGGTTGAGGAGATCCAAGCCAGAGCAGAGGAACTAAAAGCTGCACTTCAGCACCACCTACTGGAAAGCAAAAGACAGACTTCTAAACACAGAAGTCTCCCTCTAAAGTAAAAGGCAGATTTTATTCCCACAGATACCTAGGCAGAGAAGAAATTCATCAGGTAATAATGACTAATCAAGGTAACAAAGCAACTCAGAAAAAAAGATGAAAAATCTTCAGGAACATAAATATGTGATTTAAATGGCAGGTAATTCATTTGCATAAGCATAATGAACAACAACCACCCCTGCTCCCCCCGCCCTCCAAAAATGAGACACTTAAGAAAGAGGCAACAGAGTAAAAAATCATAGAATGCCAGACAGAAAAACAAGAGGGAAACAAAAACAATGGAGACACAGAGCTACCAGAAAACAAAAATAAAAGGGCTGTAGAAAATTGTCATAAATCAATAGTCACCCTAAATGTAAATTAACCAAACTTACCAATATAATGGTACAGAGGAGCAGATTGGATTAAAAACAAAACCCAACCATACACTGCCTTCAGGAGACACATCTCAGCTGAAAGGACAAATATAGACTTGAAGTGGAAGAGCGGAAAATGATTTTCCAAGCAAATGTCATACAGAGAAAAGCCAATGCAGCTGTACTTATTTCTGACAAAATAGATTTCAAGATAAAAACAGTAATGGGAGACAAAGATGGTCATTTTGTAATGGTAAAGGGGACAATGCATCAAGGAGGTAACACTTCTCAACATATATGCACCCAATCAGGGGCGCTGAAATATTCTTTTTCTTTTCATCATACCCATTTCCAATGACATTTTAAAATTTCTCTGTTTTCCTCCAATCTACAATTCCACCTAAACATCCCCTCACCAAGAAAAGACTAAACCTTATGCTTAATAGAAAGAATTGAAGTCATCATTTGGAGTATCCTTCCACTTCAAACCTATCGCCCTGCTTGTGTTTAAAAGCAACCACTTTGTTTCTTTCTGTTTGTTTTAGGAGTGCCTCTCCTGTCTAAGGTTAATCCCTGCACCAGTGTGTTGCTCTTGGAAACCCAGAATTATCAATTGTTTTTAAATCTAGTATAATCATCCACATATATCAATCCTATGTTTAAATGCCTCCAACTACATCACATGAATAATAAACAAAAACCTTTCCTATCACATGCCCATATCTAAACCCTGACCTTTCACTCTTCTCCTACTTAATAGAAAACATCTGGAATGCCTTGTCCTTGGCTCCATTCCTTCCTGGTGCATGTGGCTCACTTCCTCATGCTGCAGCCTCTCAAGTCTTTCTAATCTGCTGTGGTTTCCATGTCCCACAAGCACTGCACTTACTGAGGCCTCCAGGCCTTTATATTTCTCTAAAGATCTTTCTTCCCCTGTTTTTTATTTTCTATGAATGAGAATCATCTGCATGTGAACTAACTTTTTCCTGAAATACCTCTGTTCACCACTTTACAAGGCACCCCACTCTCCTTGTCCTTTTTTCTAGGTGCACCCTCCTCTTCATAGCCACAAAATGCTGGTATTTCTCACAGCTCACGTTTAGACCCTCTACTCTTTTTATTTTGTACTTTCTTCCTAGACAATCACATCCACCCTCAACTACATTTTAAACCCAATATTGCTCATATAATTATAGCTTAGTTCTCTCTTCTAAGTTCCAGTCAGCACATCCAGCCACTACCAACAATTCAACTTGGGTATCTCAAGGGCACCTCAAACTCAACATGACCGAGACTGGACTCATGACTTCAGCCTCCAATCCTCTTCTCCCCCTTGGATTTCCTGTTCAGTTTATGATACTTCCATCTTTGCTGTTGTACAGTCATAGCCTAGGGGTCATTTTTGTGTGTTTTTCCTCTTTTACTCATATCCAATCTAGTAACAATTCCTATTGATATTTCCCCTTAATGACTCTCAAATCTTTTCTCTTCTTTCCTCTTTAGTTGATAGTTGAAAAATTTATCATCTCTTGATTGGGATGTTTTCTTCTATAGACTCTTATCCACCTCCAATTCATCACACATACTATGACCAGAGTCACTCTTTGTTCAAAACTTAAATATAAATCTTAACAATCCTTTAAGTCCCTGCATGGTCTGGCCTCTCTCCCTAGCCTCATAGAATGTTCTCACACTGTTCCCCTCCACATTCTCTTCACTTGTAATTATGTACTCATTTGTGTATTTTTAAATTAGTATTTGAGGAAATGAGCTGTATTTAAAAAAACGGGCTATATTTGTTTTTGTATCCCAAGACCTGTCACAGTCTTTGGCACAACACAGGCATTTAATAAACATTTTCTGAAAATAATAATATAATCATATAAAAGGGAGCTATATTTTGTTCTTTCATAATCACCCAAGGACCTATTTATTGATTTGAGAGAGAAAGACATAGATGTTAGAGAAAAACATCAATCAGTTGCCTCAATGTATGCACCCCAGGTAATGAAACTTAAAATTTAGGTATGTGCCCTGACTGGGAATTGAACCCAAAATCTTTTGGTGTATGGGACAGTGCTCCAACCAACCAAGCCACCTGGCCAAGGTGGGGCAGTCAATTTTTGAAGAATTTTGCTATTGTTTTTCATGTAGGCTGGAGAAGGTAGCTTGGGAATTTGGGGTCTGAAAAAGGCAAAAGAGCATATCAATAATCAGAGTAAGACAGAAAGTTCAATAACATGATGGTGGAGAAATTGCCGCTTAGGGGTGGTCTATAATGGGCCATGCCAATAATCTTGGGGAGCAGTGATACCCAGTTGAAATTTTTATTTTTTTGTCCTTTTGAAATTTCCCTATGACACAGATTTTCCACAAATTAGTTAACAAGCCAAGTGTTACTCATTTTATGGGAAATAAAGATAAGATTATATACAGATGCTGGGACTAATTAGACCAGCAAGAATGAAGCAGCATATTGAGACAGTAGTTAGATGGCAAGATGTGATTAGAGAGGAGATCCTAGTAACAGTAGTTTGGAGTGTGAGATAACAAATGACAGCTTGGAGAATAACTTCTCAGAAATATTTGAGAAATGACTGAATGTTTTATAGTTATAACATATGGGAGTCTTAAAGCAGTTTATTGGGTATTAAAATAAAGGTATAATCCAAGAAGATTTTTTAAAAAAAACAGGATAATCAGTTTATGCAAAGAGCAAGAATAGCCCAAGATTCAAACATTGATAGAGTTGTTTGCTTAGGCAGTAGATTCAAGAATGCTATTCCACTGGCAATATAATCACACTATGAAGATATATGCATCAAACTACTTTAGTCTGATGTCATTAAATATTCAAATCATGTATTGATTTTCCCTTGATCTGAACCCATGCTCACCCAGAAAACTTCTGAGTTTACCTGGCTTCCCAGATAAGACTAACCAAGAGACATCACTCATCAGTGTTTATGACAATTCATTTCTCACCATAAATTAATAAATCAAAGTTCTGATTTTATCCATTGACCCCAAGGATGTGTTTATCTTAAAAATGAAACCACTTCTATTTTCTGTTGGAGTCAGTTTTCAAAGTTAACAAGGTTAGGAGCTAGCCTCTGGACTGTGAAATCCTACCAAAGGAGATCATTCTTTGGAGTCCTGTCTGAGTGGGATCCTTTTCCAAATGATTCTCCTCTTTCTCACTTGTATGTTTTCTCTGCTCACCACCTTATCTACAAGGATATGGGTTAAAAATATTCATTATAAAAATAAGCATGAATTTGGTTACTTATTTTGAGAATGTATAGCCTATATAGGAAGAAGAAACATCTTTACAAATACTTTCATGTATTCAAAATATTTATTGATTGAATACTTCTCTGTGTTAATGATATAGAAAATAAGTACCAGAATAAAATTATTTTAAAAACAAAGTAAAATAACTGCATTTAAATTAAAAAAATTAAGTCAACTTCAGCTAGAGAAATTAAGGAAAGCTACATGGAGAGAATGAGTGTTGAGTTGGAGTTGAAAGAGGAGAGATTTCAGTAGGAAGAGATTTTAGAATAGCAGAAAGAGCAAAAGAGTAGAGGAGCATAGGGTACTTTCAAATGCTGCAAGCAAAACAATATCACTTGTTAGGAGTTGATTTGTCCCCCTTCCCTTCTTCTCCAATTCACATATCAAAGTCCTAACTTCACGACCTTAATATGTGACCTTATTTGTAAATAATGTTGGTGAAGATATATGGGTTGTAATCCAATATAACTGGTGTCTTTATGAAAAAAGAGACATTTGGACACAGGGACACACACAGGAGAATGATGCGTGAACATGAAGACAGCCCTTCACAAACCACAGCCAGAGGACTGAACAGATCTTGTCTTTACAGCTCTTAGAAAATAAAACAGCAGACACCTGGATCTGGGACATCTGTCCTCTAGAATTGTGGGACAACAAAACTCTGTTGTTTAAGCCTCACAGATTGTGGGACTTTGCTATGGCCACCTTAGCAAACTATCACACCATCATTGTAATGGAAGTTCCAGACATGAAAGTCCCAGGAAATGAGTAAATAGGTACTTGAAAGGATTTTATTATTTTTAAGCCATAAACACTAAGCAAATAATTCAGTGTTTTATCTTAAAAAGGATATAAAGGGGAAGGAAAATAGTTATTTTTTAATCCCTGACCAGTTAACAATTATCATTAAGCAACTTTATCTCATTTATTTCTCACAGGAAACCCTGGGGAATGTGCTATTAATCTGGCTATAAACTGGACACCAGTTATCAGAGCTAATGTACCCAGACACTCCATAAATGTGTTGAGTGCGTGACCAAGTAATGGAACTGTCTTGTTTGGGCTCAGCGACTCAGAAGTCTTAGCACAGTGTTTTCTGCTTGGTAGGTTTTTAAAATAATATTTCTTGAGTAGGTTACCAAATGTCCTGACTCTTCACATCCCTATTAAATGTAAGAGGTAATACATTTTCTCACTATTTAAGAGCCAGTATCTCAAAGAGGAAGAGCCATTTTCTCCTATTTAATAGAAAGGTCATATACATTTTCAGGTTAAAGTATTGTGTTTTTTAACATGACCTTCTACTAAGGAGAAAATAGCTCCATATGTGCACTGACTGCATACTTTATCCTCTACTTGAAGAAAATTACTTCTTTGGCTTCTTTTTTTTAAAGATTTTTATTTCTTTATTTTTAGAGGGGAAGGGAAGGAGAGAAGGAAAGAAATATCAATGTATGGTTGCCTCTTGTGGGTCCCCTGCTGGGAACTGACCTGCAACCCAGGCATGTGCCCTGACTGGGAATTGAACCTTGATTGTGTGGTTTGCAGGCTGCGCTCAATCCACTGAGCTACACCAGCCAGGGCTCTTTTGGTTTCTAATTCATATTTACCACTAGGACATGGAGAATGCCAGCATGGCTAATCTAGGGAAATGCTTGTCTTTGGCACCGTCTTCCTATTTCTATGCATTCTACATGCCTTTCTCCTCCCAGCATTTGTGACCAGATTGGGTAAAAATCAGAATGGTCTAGAAAAACTGTTTCTTTTGCCAGTAAAATCATCTTTTCTAAGAATCCTTTATTCTTCTTAAGCGTGATCAACTAGAGAGAGTGGTCGTGTAGAACCATCCAGGATATTATATTAAAATAGATTCTGCTTCAATGAAACAAGAAGAGAACTTCTTGAAACAAGAAGAGAACTTCCCCTCATGCCCAGGGAAGAAAAACTACTGATTTTCTATCCCTTTTCAAGAAGCATTATTGTTACCGAACAGAGGCCCAAGGCGGGGGGCAATACTGGGCCCACCGAGGGATGCCAAAAACTGAAAGGTTTTCTGAGGCTCTGTTGAGAAAGAAATGCCAATCAGCCATAAAGTAGGCAATAAAGAGCTTTATTGGGGTTTGTGCTCCCGGGTGAGATTCCATGGTCTACAGAATGAGGCCGTGGAAGTCACACCAGAGCAGGGAATGTAGTGGGGTTTTATTTTCATTGGCTCCCCGTGGGAGCTGGGGATTGGTGGCCTCTGAACAAAAAAGCAGTACAGCATTGGTTGTCTCTTCCTCGGACTCAGGTTACTGTGAGGATGTCCTTCTTGGCAAAGTCCAGCTGGAGCTTCCTCCTATCCCCGCCCAGCCTAACATTCCGACCTCATTGATAGGATAAGGGGCGACGTGTTCATCTGGCTGCTTCCTGCTGACTTGAGGGGCATAGAGGGGAGGGCCTAGAGGTCAGCTGTTTCTAGTTGGCCAGGAAGGGTCGAGGAGGTTTGTGTCTGAAGCAACATTTGGTGAAAAGTAACCCTGGAAGCTTCGTGAATTCTTTCCTGGAAGAATCTCAGGAAACAGGGGCCAAGCATTAATAGTATGCAGATTATTATGATTGGCCCTAGGACCGGGGCCAGGGTGGTAAAAAATAGGGAATGCCACCACAGGGTTATTTCAAGAGTGGTGGGGTCTTGGTGTAAGCTGTGGGGTCAGCACAGTCGGGAAGCAGGGGAAGGCTGAGGAGGAGTTAATGGTCCACAGCAGTGTTCTATTGCACCAGAAAAACGTACCTGGGGGCTGGTAGTGCTTCCGATATCTGGACAGTCTGGTTGCATGAGGAAGTGCCTGCAGTAGTGTAGCATACTTTGGAACTGTTCATATGTTTTGAAAGAGAGGTACATCCTTTGGGAAAAAAGGCGTCGGGGAGTTCATGACCTTGAGGGGAGTGGGTATGGGAACTGCCGCAACAGGGGAGCAGTCAAGAAAAGCACACAGGAAACAGTCAGTGATGTTTCCTATGTCAGTGATATTGAAGAACTGGATTCCTTGGCATATGAGGCTTAGCCAAGAAAAAGGGGCACTCTGTTTTCTTTGTTGGATCTGTGCAAAGATTGTTCACATGTTAATATGGTATTAGTTAATAGGGTTGTATTCCATGGTTCTGGAACAAGAGTTTGATATATTTCAAAGGAACTCTGGGGATACAAATATGAGAGGCTTTGGTAGAGTTTTCCCTTCACTCCCTGTTCCCATCTGGAGTCCCATGAATCATAAATGGTAAAGTGCCACGACTGGAGAGTATTCCATGTATGGTATCTGCAATAGTGGAAGGGGCAGCCTCCATATGTGTCTGGCCAGAGTTTGCACTTACTTTTTGTCTGATCATAGAGGAAGCAGAGAATGTGCAATCCATGCCGGGCAGTCCAGCTGTCTAGCCCTCTAAAGCTACATTTGGGAGCAGAGAGACAGATGGATGTAGAGCAACCAGTGGGAGGGCAGTCCGCAAAAGTGACAGAGTGAGAATTTACCTGTCCATTTTTGCAATATATTTCACGTATGAAGAAATCTCCAGATGTATTTGGTTTGTTGGTTAGGAGGGGTTTTTGGCAGGGATGGGTAGGCAAGAAAGAGGAGAAGGAGGATTTGTAGAGACTTCATTGGGAGAACCTGGTGCTTTAGTAAAGCAGACTCCGGTATCTCCTATGGGCTGTGCTGACCAGTTTCCTGAGGCAGGGGCCAGCTTAAGGCGAGAGAGGTGGACGCACACTGGCTGACCTGTCAGTTTCACTGCTGAGGGGGTGGTTAAAATAACAGTATGATGCACTGTCCACTTGGGCTGGAGCATCCAGGTCGGAGTTCTTTGAGTAATACCTGGTCTCCAGGCTGTAGGAGAGTGACTGGGCCTGTCTCCGGACACCGCCCCCCCCACACAGGAGGAAGAACTCTGTCTGCGTGTTCACGGAGAAGATGCCAGAGGAGAAATAGGGCAGATAGGAGGCCAGAGGAGGAGTATATACTGGCAGGTTATGGTTAATAAGGAAAGGGAGGCCGTACAGTACTTTGAAAGGGCTAAGTCCTGTTGGTAAGTTTGGTTAGGTGGGTTTTCAGGATACCATTAGCCCGTTCTACTTTACTGGAAGACTGGGGATGATAAGGGATGTGCAGCTTCCAGGTGATGCCAAGGGAGGAGGAGACCTGCTGGACGATTTGAGAGATGAAGCCTGGGCCGTTTTCCGACTGGATAGAGGAGGGCAGCCCAAATCATGGGATGATGTGGTTGAGGAGGGAGTCGGCTACTGTATCCACTGTTTCTCTTGTCGTGGGATAGGCCTCA
The DNA here is from genome assembly GCF_014824575.4 of Sturnira hondurensis. Lineage (NCBI taxonomy): Eukaryota > Metazoa > Chordata > Mammalia > Chiroptera > Phyllostomidae > Sturnira > Sturnira hondurensis. The sequence goes on along the minus strand of NW_028092711.1, from coordinate 1,531 downwards.
ATCCAACCTGAAAACGTGACAACAAAGGTTAAAAGGTAGCAGAATTTGTTGTGGGGAGGCATGTGCACAAAGTTGACCTGCCAATCCTGTCCAGGAGGTGTTCGAGTAGTTGATGGCCCGGGACCTGAGGCTTCATTCCTTGCTGGATGGATGTGTTGGAGCAAATGGCACATTTAGAGTGGACTTCCTTGATGGCTTGGAAGAGAGTGGGATGAGTAAACAAGGGGTCTAGAAACCTCATCAGAGCCTTTGGACCAATGTGTAAAGATTGGTGAATTTCAGAGAGAAGTGGCCTGTTCCTGCGGTAGGGCTATTTTTCCATTGAGGAAGACCCATCCTTCATTTCCTGGGTGCCTGCCTTGCTGGACGAGAGTGGAGTATTCTTGGGCGGTATAGGCGGGGCGAATATCAGTGGTCAGAAAGAGGATGGGGTGTGGCAGGGCTTGTGGGGTAAGTTTTCAAGCTGCAGCATCTGCCCGGGCATTGCCACAGGAAACAGTGTCCTGTGAGGCCTGGTGACCCTTACAATGGACCACTGCTATGGCAGTGGGTAGGTCTGTGGCCTGGAGGAGTTTGGCAATGGGGGAGGCATTAACAACAGGTGAACCTTTAGTAGTGAGGAAGCCCCTTTCCTTCCACAAAGCTGAGTGGCTATGAACAATCAAGAAAGCATATTTGGAGTCTGTGTAGATTTTAGATGGTCTAGAGGCTGACCCAGGAAGCCTAGTACTTCTGGGCAAGAGAGGGCAGGCTCTATGTCCGTAGTGGGGGTTGGAAGGAGGGTAGCTGAGTTGAGGCACGGTGATAGCTGGAGAGACAGGGCCGTCCCCTCAACGAACAGGAGGTGGAATTCCTGTAGACAGGAAGGGCTCAAAAGAGAGAGAGAGAGAGCTCGGTGGGATAGCAGGTCTGTAAGGTGATGAGAGGAAACTACAGTAACAGGTTGGCATAGAGTGAGTTTGAGGGCTTCCTTCCCGAGTTCAGCCGCACTCCCTAATGCCTGGAGGCATGGCTGCCATCCACATAGGACAGGGTCAAGCTGTTTTGATAAGTAGGCACCTGGGTGGTATGTTGGGCCTACCGGTTGAGCTAAGACTCACTGCAATTCTGTCTCTCGTCTGTAAACAGATGGAAAGGACAGGAAGGACTGGGAAGACTCAGGGAGGGGGCCTGTAACAGTGTGTCCTGCAGGATGGTAAAGGCTTTTTGCACTAGCTTGGGGGATGTGAGGGGAACAGTAGAAGTTTCTTTGGCTGCTTCAAACAGCGGCTTGGCAAGTAGGGCAAAGTTGGGGACCCAATGTCTGAAAAATCCAACTAGCCCCGAGAAAGATAGAATTTGATCTCCTGTCGTGGGTGGTTGAAGATCGCAGAGGAGCTGAGTGTGGTCCACTGTGAGACTACATGAGGTAGGCGAAAGGGTGAGACCTAAGAAGGTGACTTGTTGGCTTGACAACTGAGCCTTGTCAGGGGAGACTCAGTATCCTTTTTGGGCAAGGAAGTTAAGGAGATCTGCAGTACATTGTCTGGAA